>NC_091935.1:33752892-34107892 GCF_041260155.1 Ptychodera flava
TGATGCATTTTTTCATTGTTGTAAAAATCAAATAAATTTTTGAAGCGAAACTCGTTTTAATTTATTTTGAGGGATATTTGTCCCTCCACAAAGAAGTGAAATTTTGGTGTTTATGCAGACAAATTAAGCAATAAATTTACTTTCTTTAGTGTTTTGGTCACAAAACAGTTCACTCTAAGTCTACTACCTATAGAGGACAGAAACTTAGAAGATGTGTGTGCACATGATGCATTTAAACTTGATTCCGCACTTCAATAACATTATAATAAACATAACTTAAACTGAATGTCATCATATCGATTTCATATATCATTTTCTCAGTGTCATTTTTTCAGAACGTTACATCTGAAAGTGCCGACTTTGAAATTTTTTTCCAGCAAACTCAAGCTCTTATTGCATACTTTGTATACTTGTATACTTTCAAATTCACGGTTTCAAACGAGTAGAGAACTGTAAAATTTGATTCTGAATAATTGGTCCAAGCTTTGGTGACATGTTTAAATGAGATTCTGGAATCAAGTTTAGTGGACTGTTTTTGAAGTGCACCCTGAATGAAGCAATCTTTACCGTCTACCATCGGTAGACTGGATGTAAATCACCCGATTCACAGTGCACAGTGAATGCAAATAATAGTGATGTGCTGGTATGCTCTAGCAAAGATGCACATCGGAAGATTTTAGCCGATTGTTTGGCAGAAACGCATCAGCATTATAGATTGATTTCTAAAATCCAATAACCTGTACAACAGCCCTAGTTTCAGAGTAACTCCTTATATTGCTGTAAATAATGATAATCGGCCAATTGGATACAGCCTTCCGATCCACTGCATATCAGCAGAAGATGCGTTGGGTCAGACAAAAAGCACAGTAACCCATGTTTGTTTGGCACATGCATTCACAGATCCTATTAGTGTTTTGATATGTACACGTATATCTCAGATTATCGGAATTTTCCATGGTGTAAAACTAAAAGATTATGATTTTTCTCAACATTGTTGAAAGTTCTGACTAAATATTTGAAAATCATATTAAATCAACACTAGTTCTCTATGTGGATGCCTGTGCATGTATCAAACTAAACCATGGTAACTGATAAGCCATTAAAGTGAGGATACTGTTGGCAGGTGCAATGCAATATACAAGTATCTGAACTTAAATAAACAAGATAAAAATCATGAAAATTATTCATTGTCACCACAAAGTGCAGTGGTCAAGTCAAATCTCCAATGGGACAATTACTCTGGAATTTATAGCTAGATCCATGCAGTTTTAGCCATGATGTAGAAAATTAATGTTTCTCCATAGTTCATTTCAAGCCTATGAAATTTATCCTCACTTTAATAACTTTTAAAAATTCACCTTTCAATCTTTACTCTCAAATTTCAAGACTTGCAGAAACTTCAACCTTACATCAAAGGCTTCCTGAAAAAATACAGGAGAGAAAATGAGCTCATTACAATTAACATATAGAATTCTTTTCTCTAAAATTTTTAAAAACTTAACAAAATTTTTTCCAACGCAAACATCACATTATTTCATAGAATTAGGTAAAATTTAGGTAGAGTCAGCTTTACTTTTTAGTTTCAGATCACTATCGATCAACTGTCATGGACCTACATTGTTGCCGAATGATTTGGAAAACTAACGAGGAAAAAGCTGTACTAACTTTTGACAATACTGAATACAGTACTATCATTATTTTGGTTCTACAAAAGCAAATACACTGCCCCATTCTTATCCATGATATCAACCTAGCCCAGAACAATGCATTCTGTAGAATATGCAATACTATATTATTGTTGAAATATAACTTTTAGAAGAATTCAATTATCATATTACACACCTACAGCTTCAATGGAAAGTTGTACACAAAGTTTTTCAACGTGACTTGAGGGGCAGAACAAAAAACAAACATTTGACAGATAGAACAAAAATACTTAGGTACATTTAAATGTTACAGATATTGAAGTTTACATTTTTGAATGAACGAAATGTGTACTCTTGTTACAAAATCTAGGAAGGTAAGGATGTCAACTTGGGAATAAATAATATTCGTGCAAGTGGTTCAATATTAATGTCTATTTTGAGCAGTTGAATGAAGATCTACAAAGCAATGCACAAACTCACCATTTCTGTGTTGTCTTGAGGACTAAACCCCTAGGCCTGTGTAGGTTGACACAGCTGTATGGATGTCTGGATGCAAGTCCAGTACATGGAATGTTGTATCCCTGGTGGTGGGTTCAGGGGAGTGTAACTTTACTCGGCAACAATCTGTTGGTTTGTTTTGTCAGTGCCTATGCATTTTTTGTTTTGATTCATCTGTGTTGGCATGGCAACAACAACCCCTGCACTGCTGATAGTGATCACTTTCTACTTTTAAATTTGTGGTCGAATTTATCAGGGTCACTTTAGGGTCCTTTGACTTATTCAGAGTGAGAATCAAAGCCCAGCTTGTATTTTATGTATGCTTTACACTGTAATGTATTGACAGAACACAAATATTTCATCACTGATAGATTATTTTAAATCAGGCTTCGGAGTTAAAGAAACTATTTTTTTCATTGTTATAATCAATGTTACATTCTCTCTAGTTAATAAATCTAACCTTATTAAAATATTGATTAGTTTGGTCAATATTAAGTCTGTTAATTTAGAGCCGCTAAAGTATTTTTGAAGCAACGACGTTGTAATCATATTCTGAAATAACAAAAGTTTTTATACAGTAAATAATGAAGTGTGTCCTCATTTGTGATTTTCCTAGGATATGTCAAATTGTAACAAAAATCTCTATTATACAATTTGAACAAGCAAATATAGCAATGAAATCATTGTTTAACAATCATGATGAAGGAGAAAACTTTGATTTAGAGTAATCAATTACTTTATATTAAATTAAAACAGTGACTGTCAATGACGTCACGGTTTTGCATCCAATGGTAACTATTGAGATGTATATTAAAATACGGAAAATATTTTACGTTTGTACTGTCAAAAGACCCGAAAGTGACCAATGCGTGAAGAATTTCAAATCTAATTTGTAAACGATGAAGATTTTCAGAGGGCCTTTAGTCATTATATAACTGAAAAAAAAAGGAAAAGAAAATATCGGTGAAACAAATGAAACCTTTCAACTATGTATATATCACTGTATATACTTATATATAATCCCATGATATTCGGCTCGAAGTTGTACGACTCCGCGAAAAACACGAGTATACGATGACGTCAAACAGAGAAAAATACCATGGGATTATATATTTATCACATGAACAGTCTTCTTATTTTTCTTTTGACGTGAATGGATCAAAATTATCTTAAGAAATTGCATGAATTTCGTCGCGATTTGTGTTTTACTTACGCGGATTACTTTCATTTAAAGAGTAAAGCTGCCCGTCACCCAGGAGATACTTTCATTCATAAATCCCATCAAGCTGAAATTTGCTACATCCAATGGTATCTCCACCAACCAGACATACGGATTCTGTCACGTGAACCTGTCAATCATTGTCTCGCGCTGTACCGATGGCAAGGCAAGTCGGCCATCGGTACGGCGGACATAACTTTCATCGTGCTAGCGACGGATAGCCATAGTATTCAGAGTTATTCAGAATATTTACAAATAGATTTATGAAGTAAATGCAACGACACGATCGAAACAGTAATTCTCATTCTCAGAGATTCCGTGGCTTTTCAAAATATCACACAAGTTTACGACCGTAGCGAGCGCGAAAGATTCCGTTCGATGACACACAGAGTGTACCTCATTGCATGTTTATGCCCACAACGCTGCCGTCACCGCACCGGTCTCTGCCATGCCGGTGTCAACTCGTTAATCCCGATCTCGGTCGTCAATGTTTGACTTTGATGTTTGCAGTGACATATATCTCACCCGTAGATACATCCTAATTTTATTTGACGGAAACTCTGTTTTGAGTGTTGTCTGAGTCAACTTTCGAAGTACATCGGATTCCACAGCGCTGCAAATTGAATGCATATACAGCTCAACAGTTGATGTCTTCGCTAGCGCTACACCCTTACGCCGCGCTACAGGTTTGATTCCGAGCAAGAATTTACGGAATTTGTTGTATAATGAAGGAAATTTATCGTTGTTAGTCGAATGACTTTATGCTTGAGCCTGTATGTCGCTTTCCCGAAGATTATACTGTACTCATTTATTCAGTTCAACTTCCATTGACGTGAAGATTTCAGGTTTATCGCCAACCGGGATCGCCAGGTACGACGTCCACATTGAGCCTATCGAGGCGACTAGCGACTCGACTGGATCGGCGGTATCCCTATTCGATTCTCGGGAACAGCTATAGTTTTAGCGACTCGAACTTTCGCTGGACATGCCTTCTATATTTCCATGTGTGGATTTGTCGGGTCACCTTTTTTGAAAAAGTGTCATGAGAGCACGGCATCGATCACGACAAATCGGTCTAAGTTCACGTCGCGACCGGCATGTATGAATGGTACCGTGAAAGAAAAAAGTTCCGGTTGATGACGTACAACAGGGGTAATTCGGATTTCTTATCCGTCCTGTTCTACGTCACACAGGTGGGAATTCGGGCCAGTTCATGTGATAAGGACATATGTAGGGACATATACAGGAAACTACAGGTTTCATTTATCTAGTAAGTATAGCCGGCATGGCGGAATGCATGCAAATCCACATGCCAAATCTCAAATCTCTATTCGATTGACCGTTGTTTTTAGAAACCAGGCAACAAATAATGACTCTAGGCTCTAATGCGAACTGACCATAGACCCTCAAAAAGCGGTTCTCCTGGGTCTATGGACGAACTCTCACGAAGTTATAATTTAGCTAAGCACGACGTTTCGAGAAATTGGCAAAGATGGTCAGTGGCTCGGTTTACGTCACCGGCACAATATCAAAACATAACATAAAATCTTCAAAGCTATTCAAGCGTTTTCAAAGTTATTAGTCGGTCAATTTAATACATAAACTATCGTAGTATATCTGTACTGCTAATAATCAAAAAGTCATTATCAACTTGTATTTATAAATCATCATGGATTCTCCAGTGTGCTTTTGCAAGGCTGATATCAAGGAAATATTCTGCCTTTTTTTCAGGAATTCCCTCGTTAGAATCCATGGAAGCCCCCATCATCATACAAGTTTAAGTTTATAAAAATATGTTTACGCCAGTTTTTGGAGCGGCGAGCGTACACCATTCATGCATAGAACACAAACGTTGATAACGAGTTCGATGCGAACAAATTCTCCGTGACGGTTTGACATTTCTATCCATTCATTCTTTGCGTATCAAACAATTATGAGAGAAATAAAACCAGTATTCATGCACCTGAACAATGAACCTCACTGAAAATTACTGTCACAATCACTGGAGTCCGTAAAGTTGACTTAAAATTGTTCAAACAAAATAGGCCATGAAAAATCCATTCCCCCCTTGTGACATTGACAAGGAACAGTGGTTACAATTTCGGCTGGTGAAAATGTGAGTTTTGTCGCAAAACGCTCTGAAATTATCAGACACTGGGCAGAGCGAAATGTCGAGTATTGAAGTTGTCTTCTGAACATCGGCTATTTCACTTACCGTCGTTGATGGAATCGTCTATCATTTGATGAAAAACTCTGAGACTAGCAAAAGCGTGCTGTTGTTGTCGCCGTGCCGCACAGGCTGGTTGGGTGATCGAAAACCGAACAACAAAACATATTTCTCTTGACGACTAACTTATTTGGCCAATCAGAAAGAGCGTACCACCCACGTCACACGCTTCGTTATGACACTGGTGCAGCTCGAGGCTTCTGTTTGATGACAACTATCGGCGCGCGGTGGAATGTACACATGCGCGCGTACCCGTTCGAATGTTCGTTAGAAGGGGACGGCGCAAAGATCTGTGGGAGATACACGGTGAGCTAGCTTATGAACCATATCATGTAACCAGGGATGTACAGCTATTATACGACGTAATGGCTCCGTTACAAGAGTTTAAAGATTTGAACCAAGAGACATAGCAGAGACATGGCACTTCCAACTTATTGTTGTCATGTTTAAGCGTGGATACAAAACTCAGTAACAACGTAGACGATTAGATCATTGGAGGGATCGCACGCAATTGGAAAATATAACTTTAGAGCAAAAATTGTTGAAATACGAATTTTTTGCTATGCTAATTTTTGAAAAACAGAGAGAATTAATACAAAGGTCGCCTGAAAAACTGTGTGAATGTAAAATTTGCAAAAAAGTGAATACTATGCAAAATCGGGAAAAAATGTCAAATTTTGCAAAGCAAAAATTACATGTCACATCCTTACTACCCGGGCCCCTCTAAAGATTTAATAGTGTATCGCTAGTGTGCACAAGTGTGGGTTTAAAACGTCGGCAAGGTCTCAGTGACTGATGGCCGGGCGGCTAAAACTGACAATTATATAACCCATACTGTGTAGGTTTTAACGCATTATTGTAGCAAATAAATAAATAAATAAATAAATAAATTCTATCACTTAAGGATGTACGATCGGAAAATGTAAAAGTAATGTCAATTTTTTCAAATGGGGATTTTTGAATACCTACATATGTGAATAGTCCAAAACTGGGAAAAAAACATGGGGTCACCGCGCTTGTTTTCTTACAAAATGACATTAAAAATTCACGGTTTTTCACAAAATCACTAAAAATCAACAAAACAGGTCATCATTTTCATATTTATATCATGATTGCATTTTTCACGTTTACACTGTAAAAGAATAAAGAAATTATAAACCTAAGCTACTTTGAAGATTTTACTTACATTAAAATTGAGTTAAAAAGTCATCATATTTATTTTTTAACCAAAATTGCAACAAATATGCCCCAAATTTACGAATGGGAGAGGGTAATTTATTAATTATTGATAGTTTCTACTAATGTCAATTTTCCCAAACTTTGCCAAATAATAGCACTTTTTGTGAATTTTCCAAAACCACATTTTGTTTAGTAGGTCACCGAGCTCGATTTTTCACAATTTTGCAAAAACTTACTAGGATTTACAGGTTCTGGCGATAAACCATGCTCTCCCGGGTTCGTCGCACGAGGGCGCTCTTCAAATGCCGCTGACCTGCCGTGGCTACCTGCAGTGGCCCTGTCCAGGCATGGTCATGATTTAAACCTACCATTAAACTTTAATGAGAGGGAAATGACAGAACAAAGCAAAGATTTTTAGGTTCTTCTACTTTTAGAGTCTATACATTAATACAGCATACAAAAAATCACGTAATATTTATTGCCGTAACGCTTATCGGGGGGAATTAGGTTGACTTTGCTGCAGGCTATAAGTTGTCACACACTATACCGAGGCCGTGAACTTGGCGTTTCTCCAATACACGATGACAATCGTAAAGGCAAGCCCACAACTGACACAAGTGTCAAGATTTTCGGCTAGTTCACTCAAATCGACTATGCGACGGCCATTCTTCCATTCTCCGGTAGGTCTACTAGCGACACTATCATTGGAATTATAACCACGAATAGCAAATCAGACGTCACACTTCTGATTTACGCTGTACAGGCTACGGTCATGTTGCATTTTTTTTTATCTCTTTGCTGAATTCTCGTACCTTCCAGTGTGTTTTGAGGGCACGCTGAACATTTTCTCGGTGCGATTTTCCTTCACTGCAGACGACATTTTGTACAACGCAAAAACGTTCGGAACGTCACTATGCGCGCGTGGTTACTATGGATACATTTCTGCGCGGAAATCGGCGCAGTACGCTTATATTTTTCCGATCGTACATCCTTAAGATGACACTAAACTTTCTCTCTCAAGTTTTTTATTGAATGAACTGATGACACACAACTACGTAGTAGCAATGCTAGATCAGATCAGCTCACAAGAACGCAATCAAAGCCATTACCTTCAACCACTGTTTCTCTGTGAGAGCATCACTGTAATCGACATCTTTCTTCTGCCTTGATCCGCGGCCAAATAATTTCTCCTCTTCCTCCTCGCATGCCAACCTCTCAACCTAGTGACACATGGATGGAGAAAATGTGTCAATAATTACTCATAAACTTTACTTGACAAACAGCGACTTAGCATCGCAGCCAACACGTGGTGTGCATACTGTGTGTGACACGTATCGTGAGGCCCTCTGACTTCCTTTGAATATCACAGCAATGATTAGTTTACAATATGTACATGATAGTAGCCACTGTAATCTGATTTGAGAATCATATCGCGATATGTCAGTGACAATGGGGAATCATATCGCGATATGTCAGTGACAATGGGGAATCATATCGCGATATGTCAGTGACAATGGGGAATCATATCGCGATATGTCAGTGACAATGGGGCCTGTGGAAGAACAAAAGACGCTTACAACTTTAACTCATTACGCTTGACCATAAACGGTAGAAGGATCTCCCTTCCCCCTTCTGTATATCGCTTGAGTAGTTTTGGAAGTACGAAAAACCCAGTTACGAAATCGTAATTGGAACCTAACCTCTTCTCCGAACACGATAGGTTGTTTGAATTTTACACTGTTGACAGGTTTTGACCGAAGTACGCACGAAGTACAGTGCTCAATGTCATTTGAGTTTGGAGTGTCAGTGTTCATTGCATTCGGATTGAGTTGTTTAAGTCTGACACAACATCGAGCCGATTGCTGCGAATTCTCTTATCATGTCGAATGTTAGAAAATTAAAACACTACGGCTTTAAACTCTAGTACAAAAGTGACAGTTATGATATTTTACCCCGCTTCAGTGGTATGATTGGCTCAAAACTTCGGTCAACCCATGGAGCTAGTTCACATAGTGAGGTACCTCTGATGGTCAACCACACCGGATGGTTCGACTACGAAGCGTTATTCGTAGGAAAAAGTTATATATCGGGAATATTGAAAAAAATGCAAAAATTTAAGCTTGCTTGGGGACGCCATCAGTAGCGTTTGGCGACATATTGCAGTGCGGAGTATTTTTATTTATTGTCATTTTCTTCGCTCCTCAGGCAACTTTGTTACCCTAGCCAGGATTTCTGATACAACTGAATAACTGTGTTTATTGAGAGTTTTTTCTTTATAGATTTTCATCTATATCATTTGCCGTGTTTTTCCGTCGAGTTTTCACCCACCAAATGAATCAACAACGAACGCGCCAGCAAGGTATACCTTGCTGGTGCGTTCGTTGTTGACTTTGTCAAAGTTAATCGGGTGATAATCTGGTGACAGCGTCCACAGATTAGTAATTTACCCTTGCTTGCTTTGACAAATTAGGCACTCAAACTAGTCAAATAATAGACGCAACACAGTGACAAAACTTCGCGTAATATTGTCATAGGACAAATAGGTGGCACGGCGAAGGAGAAGAAGAAATCGTTACTAGACCAGTGCTAAGACAAAGACACAAAATCTGCAAAGAAAGGTTGGTATTATAAATCTTTATTTGCAATCCATATCATAGTCAAAAGTATTAAAATAAAATAAACCATAGCAAAAAGAACCTTGTGCTGAGACCAAGACACCCCTACCCCCACCCTTACGCCTGGGGACGGGCTTGTATGCAATCCCCTGTGGTGGGTGGAGGGAAAGTGATTTAGGCTAATCCCTACCGAATTAATGGCTTATGACCCCCAGAGAATAAATGAACTACCGATCAAGTAGAACAAAAGATCACAATGTATGTGAAAATGACATCACCAACGTCTCTGACATGACTTACGCTTCAAGTCGCGTGTCAAAGACATGATTGACATCTGATGAATGCCTGATGAATAAATGTCACTATTTCACTAGCCGCTTGGTGTTTTAGGTCTCAAATAAAACTATTAAATAAATCATTTGTTTTACGTCTCCATTATTGTATCACTTCTTTTTACTATGTGCTCCGCTCTGAATGTTTGCTTCGGCTGGACATGCATTTGTTCTCATCAAACAACCAGAAGTCAAAAGATTCTCAAGTCTACAGCTTTTATACGCGATCACACCAAGCTACGCGGACGCACTCGTACTGTATTGCGGAAATGCATTTCTTCAGGTGATCCATGTTCCATTCCTGCGGCGGGAATTACCGCTGCCGCTGAATCAGAGTGTACGCTTTGACGTAGCTGCATGCACCAACCATGTACCACCGGATGTGACTGCCAATCTGACGAATAGTCCCGGCCCGACGGGCCAGGCGTTCGTCATGCATGGTGAACATATTCAAGCTCGTTCAACCAATGCGAGAACCATTGCTTCAATATTTACGAAAGGAAAAGAAATATAAGATTTTATTTTACCATAGCTAGTACTAAATACATTTATAAGGAGACGTAGCAGATTTAAGCCGTACTGGAATCCGAAATCTTGAACATAAGTGCACATTTTATTAACGAACGAGGCTATTATGGGTCACCCACGGCATGGAGCTACCAAAAGACTGGTACGCCAATACGGGCAGGCAGGTTTCTGGCTAGACCGTGGAGGAACTTGTCAAATGTTACAGATTGTTAATTACTGCTCCCAAAAAAGTCTAGTCACACCTGTGGTTTTCACATTTTTAGCTCACGTGTGTAAACACGTGGGCTAATGTCATAGCGATGTCTGTCTGTCTGTCTGTCCGTGTGTGTGTGTGTGTGTGTTAGTGTGTGTGTGTGTGTGTGTGTCTGTCTGTCTGTTTACACGATAACTCAAAAACGCCCTAACAGATTCAAGTCAGATTTGGTACTGAACTGATTAGATTTAGGTTAGTGTAGCTTGCATATTAATGAAGTAATGCAATATCGTTTTTTTCCGTACAATGGTTTCCCTATGGAGACGGTAATGACAGTGTAGACATATATCAAGAAATACTGCACAAAATTTCATGAAACTTTTCACAGATGACAATCTAAGAACATTATGATGATACTGTGAGTGTCATGTCAATTATCTGCTCATTTGCATATTTAATGAACTTTTGTTATTAGTGAGATAACTCTGAAATTCCTGCACCAAACTTGATGATACTTGCAACAAATATTGATCTGATATATATCTAATTATACTTAGAAGCATTAGGCAGTGTCAAGTTAATAAATACCTCATTTGCATATTTTATGAAGGTTTGTAATTAGTCATATAACTCCGATATAACTTCACCAAATGTGATGAAATCTGGATAAGATACTGATTCGACTGATATCTAACTGTAGTGTAAAGCATTTAGTAGTGTAAAATTATTAAGGGTTCATTTGCATATTTAATGAACTTTGTAATTAGGTATATAACTCTGAAATTACGGCACCCAAGTCAGTGAAATTGGGTAGAGATATTGTTTTGATAAATATCTAATTGTACTGAGAAGCATTTGGCAGTGTAAAGTTAACAAATAGGTCATTTGCATATTTTATGAAGTTTGTAATTAGTGTTATAACTCCAAAATAACTGCACCAAATGTAATGAAATCTGCTGCAGATACTGATCCGACAGATATCTAATTGTGGTGTAGAGCATTTAGTTATGTGAAGTTAATTAAGGGTTCATTTGCATATTAAATGAACTTTGTAATTAGTGATATTACTCCAAAATTACAGCGTTAAATTTGATGAAACTTGCCACAGATGTTGATCGGATAAATATCCAATTGTACTGAGAAGCATTGGGCAGTGTCAAGTTAATATTTAGCTCATTTGCATATTTCATGAAGTCTTATAATTAGTCATATAACTCCGAAATAACTGCATCAAGTGTGATTAAAACTGCTGCACATACTGATACGACAGATATCTAACTGTATTGTAAAGCATTTAGTAATGTAAAGTTAATTAAGGGTTCATTTGCATATTTAATAAACTTTGTAATTAGATATATAACTCTGAAATTTCGGCACCAAAATTTTGTGAAACGTGCTACAGATATTGATTTGATAAATATTTAATTGTGCTATGAAACATTGAACCGTGTCAAGTAAATTTAGGGTTTATTTGCATATTTAACATTACTCTAAAATTACGGCATTAAATTTAAATAAAACGTGCTACAAATGTTAATCTGATGGATATCTAATTGTCCCATAAAGCATTGAGCAGTGTCAAGTTAATGAACAGCTCATTTGCATATTAAATAAAGTTTTGTAATTAGTGATTAAACTCTGAGAGTACTGTGCGAAGTTGAAAAAAACCTGCTAAATATAGTGATAACATATATCTCATTGTTCTGTGAAGCGCACTACTATTAATGAACCTGTTGTAAAACACGTGAGCATATTCAGTTCATATCTGGTTTTTATTTTAGAAGAGAATTTTTTATTTGCAGTGTTTTCGAGTTGCCATGCTCGTTATCCTGTTTTGTGTGTACGGAGCTATGAAATGTCATGTCACAGACGGACAGACGAACACACCGGAGGATTGAGCCCTGAGAGTACATGTAGCTGTTGGTTAGCAGTAGCTAATTTCTTCGTACCGTGGTGTTGGTGGAGATATTTTTAACTTGGCCAAAATTATGAACGGACTCCATCTAATTCTAAAATGAGTCAAACCTTTTTAAAAAGCCTTTTGTGCCCAACTTTCGGGCAATGAATTCTCGTAAGACTTTGTCACATCATGGATGTACAAAAATAGCCATCCATGGTCACACTATCTTGTCAGGGGTCACTTTACCATTTTACGCATGAAGTCGGAGGACTGAAACTTCTCCTCCCATTTGCAAATACGCATGGAACCCACAATTAACTCAAGAGCAAAGTGATATTTGTAGAGCAATCGCCGATTGACAGTCAGTTCGCAGCTCAACTAAGTTATCTTTTTATATGGAAACGATTTCGAACCTACAGCGAACCTACGTACGCATGCACTTTTCTTTTTACTTCACACTTCAAGCAAGTACATTTACACAACTTATTAAGATATATAAATATACAGATATAGCTTTATTTTGTAGGGGAAAATCGTAAATAGTTTGTCAAATAGTCTCCTATGTATTATTTTTCTATAATTTGGACGAAGCACAATATGGGCCACATCTTGCCGTCTTATTATTGCTCAAAAATGGCGACACTCCCCGAAAGGCATGCATAGAATTTCATGACCCTTCAAAAAAAGCTTACGTTAATAATTGCTCCTTGCCCCCCCCCTAAGAAAGAACATCGGCCTCCCCCTGTAATTTGTGTCCAGTCGCTTAAGATGTACCAAACAAGAAACCTGTTTGTGTCAAACAATGAAACTTCAAAGTCAAATAGAAAGCGGTGGAATAATAATACCGTAAATATAAAGGATTGATAACTATCGGCACAGGGCTTCATTCAAAAATTGACCGACCCAATCTAATGATGCTGATGATGATGATGATGATGCTGATGATGATGATGATGAAATACATATTCTCATGACAGTCAATTATAACATTCCTCGATAAAAATGTGTCCTTTGAATTCATATTACTTCCTATAGTTCTCATGCTATTTTCACGCTTTCTCGTGGCCGGCGGTTCCTATACGCGCTCTCAGCTCTCTCTCTCTCTCTCTCTCTCTCTCTCTCTCTCTCTCTCTCTCTCTCTCATATCCACGCATAAACCACGTTTGAAACACACCAAGTGAGAGATAATAACAGTTATATGCACATATGTATGATAGACATATAAGACAAAAATAAACTTGATTGTGTGATTTACCAGACTCCTGCATGGAGAGTTAAGGACTGGTATTTTCATTATCACGACTCAATTCGATATTTCTCTCCTGCTTTGTGTGGATCTTCAAATTGAATCAAAGCCACACAAAATACCAGGAAACAAATTAAAGGTACACAGGGGAAAACAAATTAGGGTCCGTCGATATAAACCTACACACATTCGTATTTCTTTGCTTTCCTTGAGACCTCCCGCTTAATTATGTGAAAAGACCTTACATAATTGAAATAGGAAAATCGCAAATACTGTACATGTTATATGGCAGAGGTGTATTACTCAGAGCTGTTTTATTGATAATATATATGTACAAAGTATAATTTTAATAGATCAAATGGAATTTGGAAAATGAAATATGTAATTGAAAATCGTCATATGTTGAAATTATCTACAAAGTGCATGAGACAACGCCATTTAGATTGCGTACTTTATTTTGTATCTTTGAGCTGTCACACTCGCGTGACCTTGCGCCCCTCACAAATCAAGTATGTAGTCTTGATGTCCTCACAAATCAAGTATGTAGTCTTGATGTTATTACATTTTAATCAGCTCCTTTATTCACAAATTCAATGAACAAAAAGGTTTTCGCTTAGTTAAGTACAATCTGATTAATTGCCGTTACAAAATAAAGTGGATGCAATAGCGGACGCTAGTGGCAGCACTCACTGTGCAGGTGGATACTTGACAAGCAAATATTTTGCGGTGCCACTGCACTGGCGATTTTCTTTCCTGCCGTCCGATGGGATAATCGGAACACCGTGTCGTGCCCTGTATATGTCATTGTAAGTGCCGATACAACATTGTAAAATTAAGTTTCTTTCAAAAGATGTTTTTCGAAAACAGCTCCAGTAATAATTTCCGAAACTTAGGCCTACTGCAAAACTGAACAAAACAACATGCAAGTTAATGGGGCCTGTTAAGTAGTTGGAACAGCCAAAAAACTTTTCACAATAACAACGTTCTTTGGAGCCTCGTTCGCATGATCCTGGCAAGCACAGTCGGTTGGCGCATTTGCCATTGAAGCGCGTTGGCAACTGTATAGAACGTAATCATCGGATGAAGAGGGCGTCCGACCGAAGAGAACGTTGAGGGACGAGGACGCAATCGTTTGTGCGAACGAACACATTCTCAGAGAATCAGAATCAGATCACCAAACAACCTTCCAGTCGATAGCTTTCCTCTTCTGAGATCGCTTACCTGTGAAGTCTTTTTTTTCTCAAATGTAGAATTATCTGTCCAAGTATGTTGGGACTATTGTCTCTGACAATCATACTGTACCACTTGACGTGGGGACAGATCCATATAAAGCGAAGAAAACGCAATACATTTCGGCCAAGTCCGACTGAAAGTAAGAGCAGGTGAGTTATTGGGCCATTATTATACACTGTAACAAGGTTACTTATGTTTCTTCACACTGTTGCAGACCATATAAGACTTTGAATTTCGCATAAGTTCATCAGCCAATGAAATTTGTTCTTTAAACAAAATAAAAAAAATCCATTACACGAACTCAAGGTATTGAAACGAGTTAGGGGAAAATGGGGCAAGTGGGCCACTTAGTGGTATTTGCTTTATATAATTGTAACGACTTCATTAAATCTCATGTTAATATGGTCATCATATTAAATGAGGTCAAAGAAATATAATGGTATAATAAATGATATTGAAGAAATATTATTATGCAAATGACATGCTAATAAAAATATTTGTTGAAGTGGCCCACTTGCCCCACTATTTGGGGTAAGTGGGCCACCAATAATATCCAATTTTCCCCAAGGCTGATATTTCTGCTTGATGTACAAATCTATGTATAAATATTAGTTTATCACCTATTTTGAAAGATATATGAATTTAAATGATTATCTTTATAAAGAACACTTAATGCATTAATATTTTATTTATTTTTTGTCAATTTTAAAATTAATATAACAATACATTGTAATTTTTATTTCAAATAAGTAACTGTATCCTTACAACTTAGAAAACACTGTGATAGTACGCGAGAACTGAGCAATGCTCAACAATTTGGATTCAATTACTGGTAGCTCTCACATATATCTAACTAAGCACTAAATTATCAGCCTGACCATGCTTTAGTGTATTTGTGCCTTGCCATCTCGCTACATTTTTGTAGCTACAGCATCTCTTAACTTAGAACTACACATTACAGAATGGCAATCGCAATGCAGACTAGCATACAAAATTCAGAGTAAAGTTCACCTTACTTTTGTTTAAGTATAGTGTCATTCAGCAGTCCTTTGAATTATGTGACTGTGGCCTGAATTATCAACTGATTTACGCCATCACATGCAAATGACGTATTGCATCAGTTTTCAACATGAAATTGTTGCAAGAATAAATCACTTTTTTGTGTACAGATCTTACAAACTATGAATCTGGTTGAGCTTTCATGAAATATAATTCTCTATAAAGTCACCTGACAAAGTAGCAGTAGTATTGATCATATAGTGGGCAGTGCTTTGTGAAATATATTTCTGTAATCATTGTATACTGAAAATGCAAAGCAAAGGAAAGCAAAAAATGCGGAAAGAGTTGTTTTTCAAAGTTTAGAATATGCAAAATGTTGCGTAATCATGAATGCTGTTATATGAACTGTACAGAATTGCACAAGCCATTAATTTAATATAACACCATGGCTGCAAATATTAATTTTTTTTAAATTCTTCGGAGGACATGTAAAGAATGGGAGTTGTCCCAAAAATTGTAACCAAACATCTTGACTTTAACACTTGAAATTTGAATTTAACTCTGAATAAAGTTTTGGTCCAAAATAGCCTTTCCAACCAACTTAAAGGGACAAAGTCACTCATTTTGACATTATTTCTGGTATTTTAGTTTCACTTGAAATATTAGTGTATTGCTCTGGTCACTGAAATATGCTGAATTATCAGTTGTTACAGTTCAACTCTCACCATATGCATGGTTATAATGCATGAATTCTTCCACAAAGCAATTTTTGATACTTACCAAAAATTAAATGATGGAAGTAATCATGCCTTATGTCCATGTACAGGGTGTGAGTTGAGCTGAGACAACTGGGTAATTCAACCTATTTCAATAAGCAGAGCAATACCATAATATTTCACAAGAAACTTAAATAACTGGAATAATGTCAAAATGAGTGACTTTGTCCCTTTAATCATTGTCACTGCTGCTGTGGTCCGAACAGCAGAATTGTTCCAATTTAGATGAACCAAATACACCAGTGCATGATCCATGGTGTCATTTTGTACATTTTCGTTACTTCCACCAGTCGTAGCGAACTGCTCTGACTGCATTTTGCATGGCAGATAGGGCCCAGAGGCCCTGTTTCTTGCGCAAGTCTTTTCTTCTTACCATAATCTGTTGTAGAGCAAATATATAAAAATTCATAGTCATATAACATATAATTGACGGCATTACCCTCAAAATATAAATACACATTATTAGTCAGATATATTTATTTATCCACATACGCACTCACATATATTACACATAATATTAAATATATGCTATGCATACAAAAAATATATACCTAAATATTATTTATTTATCAGCTAATAAATTTATGTATTAACTGATTATAAATCAATAAATATATAATTTTAATTGATTGAATAATTAATTAATTCATTACATCATCAATTTATCCATCAATAAATATATATATAATTAATTTATTCAATTACCTTTATGCAAATAAATATTTTATCTATATTATTATAAACGATATTATAATAGCGTTGATCGCGATTTCGGGTTTGTTACTAAATATAGCTGCATGCGCGCGACTTTCTGACAAATAAGCTAAAATTCGGACAAATTTTGTCGTTGTATGCGCGGCTGTTGTCGCAGCTTGTAGTTTCAGTCATCAATTCATACTAATAAGTGTGACGCTAAATAGCCTTTCTAACACTCGCAGGTTTTATTTTCGTCGTTTATGAGGAAAATGCGGACAAATGTTTATTTATGCATATTAATGAGAGAGAACAGTGACGTCATTTGCAATCAGCGCTATTGGATACTTATAAATTCATTTTTTCATTTATTTATTCATTAATTTTCATTTATCTATTTCTTCCTGTGTGAGGTGTCTGTGTGTTTATAGGCTAGCTGCTTCCGCTAGTAAACATTAATTTTTCAGGCAGTACACAGCTTCGAATTCACTATATGTGGTGGCCCACTTGCCCAGAGTACTTGGGGTAAGTGGGCCAGTCACAAAACATGTCACCATATTAGTAAAATATAACTTGCAGTACTGATTCAATGGATTGCCATGGAATATTTATTCAATAACATATATGTTTTGATAGATGAATTAAATTGTAATCGAGAATATTCAGTTTATAAATAAACTTCTCAAATTTTACCAGTATTTCCCACGAGAAGTATTTAAAAATGGCCGCCGAAGGAAATCAAGAGAGGAAATAATCGACTCTTGTTATCGCATACAATGTAATACATGCAGCAAAACTTGTACTGTTAACAAGGAGGAGTTATTTATACATGCAAAATACAATGATAAATGTGAATACTAAAATCTTAGAAAAATACGAGATGTTTTCACTTTATGTCGTTATATTTGAATTTGGCGGCCATATTGGAAAAAGCAAAAACGATTTCTGTCAAAAATCGTGAAATAATTCAACAACTGTTTCTGATCGTTGATTATTTGGCGCCATAAACAAAGGCACCGTTGTCTCTGTCATGTTACGTAATTATTTTTTATCGAAATAATCATATCAATAGAATACGGTCGAAATCCATGTTATCGCCACTTTTACACATACTAGTGGACACGTGACAAGTAGCAAAACACGCAACCCTAAGAAGAAAATACGTATTTTTACCTGAAATCGGCGCGTCTGCTGGCGGTTGCCACCATCGGTTGGATTCGTCTGATGTCTGGTATACTGGAACGTAAACTTGCCGTAAAGGGGGAGATCGCATTTAACGACAATTTGTCGTAAAATAGAAAGTGGCCCACTTGCCCCGACGGCCCACTTGCCATATAAGATGGGGAGTACAGTTGAACAGTTTACATACAAACTTTGAGTAAGACTTAGACACACAGTCTTACGTCTTCAAGTTTTTGGCTTAATGGATAAAGGTTAGGGGTCAGTGTAAATTATGTTTAGCACATTGATAAATGAAAGAATTGCTTGATGTTGTCTTCCTTGTCAGTATTTCTTGTTCTATTTTTCATCTTTTTGAAAACACAACTTACGTTTCAATGTTTCGGTAATGCTTCATTTTTTTTTTCGCTTGCGATTTTTCTGTGCTGAAATCTTCGTCGTCTTGTCTGCTTCTATGTTCCTTCTTGTTACCGCAACAAAGATATGATGGAGAAATATTAGCCCGTGTCGGACCTAGAAGCCTGCGCGGTTATTCTGTAATCAGTGTGATAACAATTATCGAGGGATAAAAGAAAGAAGAATTTGAGGAAACTATAATATTGTTCACTTTACTAAATCGTGTTTATAAACGACACAAAAAGTCATCGGTACAGAGCAAAATTTGCTAAGGTCGTGAAGTGGTTTTTGGTTGGACAGAATTGTCGTGGCTACAAATGTATCAGTACTGAAGCGCGGAAGTCAAGTTCCTTAAGTTTGAAATTAATTATAATACATGCTAAATAATCTGGACACCTTTATTATCCGTATTTCAGACTGAGACGGCGTGTTGAGGCAAGCCATGGAGCTGAGGTTCCAGGAAATGTCCAGCCGCACAACCGCGTCAGGGAACGAGAGGTAAATCGAATAGCGTGAATCGACAACAAATTACGAACAAACTCAGGGGGGCTGGTGGATGTATCATATTTCCCTCCCTCCACCCTGGACAATCTGTCGAACACACAGGGATCCCTTTGTTCGCGCATCTTTTTCTTATTGTCATACTAAGAAAGATAATAATGTTTTAATTCACTAAATTAGTCATGCTTGTTTTGAGTGTGTATATATATATATATATATATATATATATATATATATATATATATATATATATATATATATATATATATATATATATATATATATATATATATATATATATATATATATAGGGGCATGGCTTCCCCACAGTGTTGTTACAGACTCCTGTGATGACTTCCCTGTCCTAAATATTCGCAATTCATAAAATAGTTTGAAAATCACGTCATGCTAAAATGTTGGTAGTTGCTCGCGCCTTTAATCAACGAACGATTAAAGCAGTCTACTTTTCACATGCCACCAAATGGTTTGTAAGTGTCAACACGATTGGAACTAATTTGGGATAATTGGATTTTCATATTTTTTAAATTTCTCAAAGTGTTAGGTGCTAGATAGTTAAATGTTGCAATAATAAAAATTACTCATAAAAACATGTGTGTAATGTAAAAAGAAAAGCAGATGAGATTACATTTGTAGATTAAATCGGCATTACTTCACCGTCCAATTATCCCAAATTAGTTCCAATTGTGTTAGTGTAAAGGCTCAGCATTAACGATATTAATAGTATGGCCTGCCAAGAATTTGAAATTTTTAAGCAATAGTACAGTGTTGCATGGATTTAAATTGTAATGATGATGTCTGTGTGGATGAAGGCGTCAACTAGGAAAGAAAGACGTAGTAGACGGTGAATACCATGTCAATCATTGAATGCAAATGTAAGTTAAAAGTTCCTTTACTTAACTGTATAATTTCATTGATATCTTACTTACTGCGAGAAATATTCGTCATTTGGAACTGTCTGAATTATGAAGAATTTAAAAAATAACAAAAATTACTAATGAATATTATTTTGATATTTGTATATTCTTTTTTGTATATTCTTTATAGATGAACAGTGGCGCTCGAAGTCGGCAGCGCCCTTTGTCTGCCCCTTCGACTGGCCGTAAAGGTATTGAACCTGACCTCTCCTCCCCTGGCAAAGCACGCTCGGAGTGTAAAGTTCAGGGTGAAAAGAACGATGACGAAGGACAACTTCCGGACAAGACGACTAACGGCAGCAACTCTGCTGGTGATGGAAAGTTCGGTCTTTCAGATGATTCGGATTCCGGTTCTCCTCAACTTCAACGTGACCCTGACAACGACTTCTTTGACATTGACCCCATCGACATCGGCCTTGCATTAGCACAAGCCATCATTTGGGCAACCACAGACTCCGGCTTTGCTGACGACCACGAACATCACACTAGCCATGCCAATGTGACAGCGGAGAATGACGATAGATCGGCGATGACCTCGACGAAAACTCGGAAAACTGCCCCTGACAAACAGAACACATCCAAGAAACGTGAAATGATGGCCTCTCCTGGCATTGCACGCTCGGAGTGTGAAGTTCAGGGTGAAAAGAAAGATGGCATACGACAACTTCCGGACAAGACTGCTGGTGATGGGAAGTTAGGTCTTACATGCGGATGATTCGGATTCCGGTTCTTCTCAACTTCACCGAGACCCTGACAACGACTTCTTTGACATTGACTCCATCGACATTGGCCATGCATTAGCGCAAGCCATCATTTGGGCATCCACAGACTCCGGACTTAATGATGACCACGAACATCACACTACCTCCCCTGGCAAAGCACGCTCGGAGTGTAAAGTTCAGGGTGAAGAGAAAGATGACGACCACGAACATCACACTAGCCATGCCAATGTGACAGCGAAACTCGGAAAACTGCCCCTGACAAACAGAACACATCCAAGAAACGTGAAATGATGGCCTCTCCTGGCATTGCACGCTTGGAGTGTGAAGTTCAGGTTGAAAAGAAAGATGGCAAACGACAACTTCCGGACAGGACGACTAACGGTATCAACTCTGCTGGTGATGGGAAGTTAGGTCTTTCAGATGATTCGGATTCCGCTTCTGCAACCCCAGATGAAAATGGTTATGACCCGAAATCAATGGCAGGTGTAAGTTGTAATGTCAAAGATGGAGTTGAAAGTACATCAGCCATCAAGGTGTCGACTAACAATGCTCCCCAACTTCACCGTGACGCTGACAACAACCAAAACTTTGACATTGACTCCATCGACATTGGCCATGCATTAGCGCAGGCCATCATTTGGGCAACAATAGACTCCAGATTTGATGATGAACACGGACACCACACCACCTCCCCTGGATATGCACGCTCGGAATGTGAAGTTCAGGGTGAAAAGAAAGATGACGACCACGAACATCACACTAGCCATGTCAATGTGACAGCGGAGAATGACGTTAGATCGGCGATGAACTCGACGAAAACTCGGAAAACTGCCCCTGACAAACAGAACACATGCAAGAAACGTGAAATGGTGGCCAATGGCGGAAGTTCAGTTGTTGATGCAATGATAATCAGCACAGATGTTCCGAACTCTGGAATCAGTGTCAAAATGAACCGACCCACTGGTGAAGTTGAACTTGAAATCAGCGAGAAAGTTTCGACGTTTAAAAATGTGGCCACCATCAAAGAAGACCTGAATGAAAGTATTCGTACCATTGTTTCATCGACCACAGTGACTTTTGAGCCTGCCTTCAAGTTTGACGTCGTGTCCAACGCTGCAAATATTGAGTCTTCTGTGGCTGTCACACCAACCAGCACTTCCTCGTCCAACGGTGAAACTGCTTTCCAGGTTGACTTGCTCAACGAAAGCCATAAGACAGGCCCCTCTGTGGTTTCTTCAGCAGAGACCGCAAACGTCACCATCGATTCTACAACTACCACCGACCGTACATATATCCGCTCTTCAGGTGACGGAGAAATGATGATGAACCACGCACACGCATCATTTTTTCATTCGGCTACAAAAGGAGCGGCGTCAATTGCTGAGTTCACTGCTCACCACAAGCGACCCCACCGTGACAGAAGACAAAGGGTGATCAGTGGAGAGACGCCAGTCACTGCTTTGGTAATCATTACCTTGCACTTGGAATCAACTCATGATGACGACAAACACTTTTCTTGGAAGAGTGAAACGGAGATGGCCACTGACGACGGAGATGTTTTATCCACAAATTCAGCAAAGGCCACCGGGAACGATTTATCGACAACTGGGGCAACAAATCAGCGAATTACAAAAGTCCCATACGAAGAATTGGCGGATGTGCTTGGCCTGAACTTGAATGTCGATGAAGCAAACAATGCCTCCATAACAGACCTATCGAATGAAGGATTTTGCCAGTCAGATGAACCCTACAACCTGGACGAACTCAAGGAGGCGGCTTCAAATCTGACATTATCAGCAGCGAGACCGATGAGACTGAAGGCCAGAAGCAATAAGTCAGAGACTGGAAAACTGCCAACTGTACAAAGAAACACAAATGACAGAGCAGTAGCTAATCCCGAGGTGTATAAATGTTCTTCATGGGGTGAAGCTCTTCCAAATAAACGGAAAAGCTTCACTTTGTCCTCCTTCAGAAAGAAGCTAAAGTCTGTGTTTTCTCGCAAAGACGTCCGCGGCGATGAAAAACGCCCACTAACAGATTTTGAGGACGAAGGTTGACTTCAGACATTCAGTTCCTGGTCTGTTTCCTTTCGTTTTGTTTTTGTAGGAGCAACAATAAATTACGAAAAGCAAAAGTGCGCCTCATGTGTTCATGTATGGTCTAATTTTTCAGGTAGGCCACTGTTGAGAGAGAGAGAGAGAGAGAGAGAGAGAGAGAGAGAGAGAGAGGCCTCTATGGACGTGGCCCCAATTTCCTCTTTCGCGGCCCTAGTTCTATGTCATGTAGCGAGAGCCGTATTCCGTAATATCGACTATCGATGCGAGAGGGCGCTGTATAGATCGACAATACATGGTGATGCTGGTAAATGCTGTATGCAAATCTGATTTGGATATGTAAACTGCGGTGAGACAACGAGACATTCACTTTCAAACGATGTCGTTTAAGTGGACACGATTTCTGATTCTCGGCAGTAATATTAACTTCCTCTACCCTGTATGTAGGGTCAGACAAACATACGCTTAGGGACCGTTCAGTTTTTACGGCCGGGGGGGGGGGCGGCAAAATCCAGGGGGTCATCATAATTTTGGAATCCGCAAAGGGGGGTCATCGCTTTTTCACTGGTAGGAAAGGGGGGGTCACCACATTTTCAGAAACATAATACCAACAATAAAGTTCACTTTATGCCATGGCCATGATCGACCCTCTTTACCGGCGGGCCGCCTTCGGCGGCCCACTACAATAAATATACATTATGTATTACCCATGACCCTCTTAACGGGCAGACGCCTTTGGCGGCCCACTCCAATTAGGTTTACTTCATGCGATGGCCATGATCGACCCTCTTTACCGGCGGGCCACCTTTGGTGGCCCACTAGAATAAAGTTGACTTTACGTTATGGCCCATGACCCTCTTAACCCGAGGGCTGCCTTTGGCGAACCACTCCAATAAAGTTTACTTTATACAATGTCCATGGACATAAGTTGTCTATGGAAACGAAGTTAAAAATTGCCTTACAGTCGTCCTAATTAACAGACGTTTCAATGGATGTGGCTGAGAAGCTTGTGCACTGGCATCTCTGCTACACGAATAAAGTGCGCCGCGTACCGTAGTTCAAATCCAAACCATGCGGGTAAATTTGACATATTGGTTTGGTTATTTTTCAGGCGGGGGGGGGGGGGGTCATCAAATTTTTTCGTCTGACAAAGGGGGGGGTTCATCTTTTTTTCACGAAAAAATGCAGGGGGGGGGGGCTATATTTTTTGAACACCGGCGACAAGATTTTGCCGGCCCCCCCAGGCCGTAAAAACTGAACGCTCCCTTATGCGACTGACTTGTATATTGTCGTTGTCGTCAGGTGAAATTGTTAGAGACTATGGAAGCATTGTGAACAAGCGCCATAGGTTTTCGCGCTGACCATGTTCTGTTTGAAATGCTAAATGTGATGTGCTATCATGCTTAAGTTGCCATTGCTAGAAATGTCATTGGCGAGAAGTCGGTCACCGAAGCTAGCTATGTAAACTGTGATCGATGAATCTTTTGATCTTTATGAAGGGGATTTCAAGTTTGAAATATACTTGGTTGTGTGCACAATGATCAAGATAATTTTTCAATACCTTTTGTGGTCCACTTATCCGGTGTGTATAAACGTCTCCTGACCAGTGTGTTATACGCTTAACTTATAGTCCTATCCTATAAAGGTTTTCTTTTACCAATATAACATAGCCTTCAATCATTTGTTTCAGCTGAGATTGTCACCGGATAGCCCCGGTGCACAGTCGTCGTCGACATCTGCCTTCTTTTGTAATGGTCAACCTCTCGACGACCCTCCCGATAATCTGTGCTGTGCAATATGTTCTATATTTTTCTGCTCCATTGTCGGCGTGTTTGCAATCCACCAATCATGGATTGTGAGTAGAAGCACGTGACAAATTGACAATATATACTTTCGTTCTGTGCCGTGCATATATCACTACACAAACCATCCACGTGCACACTATAATGCCAGCTGATCGTAAACCTTAGCAACACAGAGCTCTTTGTTAGGCCGAGAAAAGGGGGAATTTAACTTTGTTTCTGACATGTGACATAAGTGCTGTGATGCAATTTTTTCCTCTCTGTAGTATTGTTTATGTCTTAAACACTTTGATATGTGACCATTACAGCAAGTTGTCTTTGGCATTTATGAAGGGAGGGCAGCATAACACGTCAATTCTACTAATTTTAATGAAACCACATTATGAATCATGTTGCGGTGTAAATTGTTCGTGTTGGAATACAATCCGTGGCACAATTCGACCAGCCAATAAACCAATTTGCATTTTCAGAAAAAGAAAATCGAAATGGAGCTAATTTTCAATTTTCAAATGGTTTAATCATCTTTATTATCAACTTTTAGGCCTATTTCTGTATTTAAAATCTTTGGGCTGAGATTTAAATATAGAAAACAGGTGTATACTGCTGTAAGGATGGCACTTTACGGCTATTCAAATTTACCTCTGACAAACTCTATTTCCCACAATTCGTATTTCCGTTTTTTCAATTTCCAATATACCAAATGTCCGATTTTCCCATTTCATTTGGGGCGTGGCCCAGTATCTTTTCGTTCTATGGCAGAAATAATTGTATCGAATTGAATTAAGGTGTAACATTTATCTCAGTGTGACCAATGTACCGGGGCGGGCCTTGGTTACTATAATTGGCACAAGATACTTTTTAAAAATTAGCGGGAAGGAGGGACTGAGGGTCAGTCACGGTTTCTGCGACCTTGGAGGCCGGTGGAATCATGGGGGTCACTCCGTTTTTCACTTTGGTGATAGGGCCTAGGGTCACCTATTTTGAAATGCCCAATTAGGGGTCAGTGTTGTTTTTAAATTTTGACACGGGCTCATACTTGCCTACAATGCATCGTGCTAGCCATGAATTTCATCATTCAGTTTCATTTTCGGCGCGCCCTTCGGGCGCGTAACTTTACTAATATGAGGTTAAGCCAAAAAAGAAAAAGAAATGTTTCTGGTCAGCGCGCGCGTCACTTGAACAACAGCGCGTCACCCTTTTTTTCTGTTTGTAGCCGGCGGCCGTGCGTGGCTGACACCAAACCAAAATGGCTGAAGAGAAAGAGAAAATTCTTTGGGGCATGATCAGTGACTGCATGAACAGTATATATGTGACTATATTGATAAAACTGTAAAACTGATCCTCCTTCCTCCCTTGAGGGGGAAAAAAAAATAAAAAAAAAAATTCGCGTCGCCGCACCATTTTTAAAGGAAGACCTGACCAGAAACATTTCCTTGGGGGGGGGGGGGCCTTATTACGAAAATACCGCGAAGGATGCACAAGGACATTGGCGCAGCGTATAGCTCGACGCGAAGCGGAGGGTGATGCACGGCGCCAATGTCATAGTTCATCCTTTGCGGTATTTTCGTGAAAATCTTATTATTATACATCTTACATTCTTCACTTGGACATCAAATTGTCTAGCTGTGCAGCTATCTGTTGGCGGGGTAGGGTGCGTGGCTATGCAGGTCATCAAAAGGTCAACGGCGCCTTTTGATGACCCACATAGCGGCGCGGCGCACGCTACCACGCCAACAATAGCTGCGTTTCCACAGCTACAAATTGTCAGAGTAGTGACCGTTTTAGTGCAATGTCAACATTTTTTCTTCTGAGTTATAGTGCAAATGTAGGACGCTATCTCAGACGACTTCTGCAAGCTCTGGAGTGTGTGTACTAGTACTACATATACGTACAGAGCCTCGCGCGAGGCTGAACAAACTGGCCAGTCCCTAACATCGTCTCACATACTGGAACCAGGAAGACAAGAAAAAACTGTTCTTTGGTTGGTAGAGTGCGCATGCACTTCAGGCAATGAATTTAAGTTGGTGCGTTCAGCCGCAAGAAATTCAAGAAATGGGTGATAAAGGAAGAAGTCACTGCGAAATAGGTGTTTATCTCCAAAATGTTTTGCCCAGGGCAAGTGGTATCTCTGAACGAACTGTTAGACGATGATGTCTCAAACATGATTTTGATCGGGTTTGAACAGGTGCAATTTATAAAGTGAGCCGGCATACGGATTAAAACTATGATTGGTTACTTAGATCATTATGAGGAGAACATCATTGCGTACAAAGATTGACAGCTGAATAAATTGATCAGATAAAATCAAATGTTGGTGCCGCGCTCTGTGTCGGAGAACAAATGACACATCATTTGAACATTATTAATAGGACTAAGCAGAGCCTATGTGTTATCTTTCTACCAATCAGACTCTTTGGTAACTTTCATCCAAGACTGTGGACTATAATCTCCCGCCAAAAATGTTTATCCTTTGCTGTTCTATTACATTCGGTGCATGCGCTTTGGCGCTTTTATATGTAATTGCTACAGTTGTGTTCCGGTTGGCGCCTTTTTATCTCACGGCGTGTTCAGTAATAAGGGACGGACCATTAGATCTTGGGAGGGGGGGTGGTCAAAAACAGAAAAAAAAAATTTTCAGAGCAGAAAGTTAGGAAAAAAAAAATCTTCAAACTAGTCTGCAAAATAAAAAAAAAATAAATAAGAAGACAAAGGCGTAAAAAAAAATCTGCAAAAGTCTTTAAAATTTTGAATTTTTTTTAGATTTTACCGACAGAAAGCAAATTTCTGTATTTTTTAGTACATCCTCCCGGCACATTTTTAATTTTAATTTATACATTTAGAGTGACTGTATCCCTTATACTGGAAGTTGTGATTATCTTATCTTTTCAGGACTTTTGTATTCTGATCACTTGAAAATTATGAATTATAGAACCTGTTTTCTACTTGTTTCCTGCGTACAAACCAAGCAGGCACACTAGGTAAAACATTGAAACTATGGTATGGTTGTCAAGACAGAAAGTTGTATTTGCCTTTTAAGATCAAGGTAAACAGATGCAGGCCACATCAGTTTCATTTTTTTCACAGCATTTTATTGCAATGATGACTGCAAGAATGGGTGAACAAGTAGAAACACGTCAATAATGATAAAACAACATATCAAGTCATTATGTATTATTTTGCTTTTAAAAAGGTATTTTCGATTCTTTTTTCTCAAAAAACAGCCTCAAAAAACAACAGCAACACATGTTTTAACATTCAACAATACACTACGTAGAATGCCATCTATCCAACAAATCCCAACACAAAAACACACAAAAGGGGTTGAACTTTGAAAGTTTCTCGATAGCAAATACTGAATAAATCTGAATGAATAATCGTTTTTGTGTAGCAAATTTCAAAGAAATTGGACAAGCCCTTTCAGAGAATACAGATTTTTGACCATGAATGGCATAAATTGCCCTAAAAAGACAAATATTGAAATTTCAACACATCTATACACATCCAATCAATTTGGACATGCTGCTACAGAGAAACAGATGTTTTGATCAAAAAAGGGCAACAATTGCTCTAAAAACACAAATATGCAAATTTAACTATATTATTTAGCTTATTTTAGCTTCTCAGCTTGTCAAAATCAATTGTGAATCATGAGATATGCATGTTTGGTGGGGTGCATGTAGCCATTTCACCACGCAGTAGAAAGGGAAGCCAGGAAACCAAAATAGTCAATTTTCAAAACTATAGGAAGCTACTGAGGAGCAAGAAGACCATGTTTCAGAGGAAGATGTGTAATCCGAAAAATGCTCCCAAAGTGCCACCAAATAACACCATTTTTATCTCTATTTTTCAAAAGCTCCAACAGCAGGAGGGGGACACCCCCTCCTGACCTCCCCCGGCAAAAATACTCCCCAAGTGCCACCAAATAACACCATTTTAATCTCTATTTTTCAAAAGCTCCAACGGCAGGAGGGGGACACCCCCTCCTGACCACCCCCCGCAAAAATACTCCCCAAGTGCCATCAAATAACACCATTTAAATCTCTATTTTTCAAAAGCTCCAACGGCAGGAGGGGACACCCCCTCCTGACCTCCCCCCGCAAAAATACTCCCCAAGTGCCACCAAATAACACCATTTTAATCTCTATTTTTCAAAAGCTCCAACGGCAGGAGGGGGACACCCCCTCCTGACCTCCCCCTTCAAAAATACTCCCCAAGTGCCACCAAATAACACCATTGTAATCTCTATTTTTCAAAAGCTCCAACAGCAGCAGGGGGACACCCCTCTCCTGACCTCCCCCCCCCCCGTGACCGCTTGCGTGGCCGCTTGTGGTGCTTGGCACCACATCTTTGCCCTCTTTATCTTCAGACAGCGACGAACTAAAAAAAATTATAAATCTGAAAATTTACTCTGAAAAAAAAAATTTGCACAGCTAATCTCAATTGGAAAAAAAAATTTCATAAATTTACAATAGTAAAAAAAAAATTTTCACATTTCATTGTGACCACCCCCCCCCCTCCCAAGATCTAATGGTCCATCCCTAAAGCTTGTGTTCTTAGCATGAACTGGTGTCGTTCGCAGTTCTGTATATAAGTCAGACAAGAACCTTGATCATAAAACCCCATCACGACATTTTTTGGTGCCGAGACCAGGATTAGGATGTCTGACGAGGAGCAGCAACCAACTCAAGCCGAGCAACTGGCAACGAAACTGGCCAAGTTGAAACTCTAAAGCGCAGGGGACAACGTGCCCAAATGACGAGGCTGTTCAACCGTGCAGAACAACTCACATCAACGTTCGCTGCAGCTGAGAACAAGACTGAAGCTTACAGGATACTCAGAGCATTAAACACTCAACTGACTCAGAAATACGAATCTTTGACTAAGGTCGAAGAAGATATCTTAGATGATACGGATGAAGCAAGCTACGATGCTGCGAGTCAAGAATCCGGCGACTACATGTCCGAGATATTCGAGAGAAACGACAAGATCACTGATTTCATCAAAAACAACAAACCGAACAATGTGACTTGCCCATCGGCGAACTCCGGCACCGCTACTCAAGACACATCGAAGAAAACGGTCGCATTACCGAAACTACAGCTGAAAACTTTCTCAGGAAACGTACTCGAGTGGGTGAGTTTCTACGACACTTTCAAATCGTCCATCCATAATGATAAGAACCTCGAGAACATTCAAAAGTTCACATACTTACGCAGCGTTTTAACTGATGAAGCTGCCCGTTCGATTAGCGGTCTCGCCTTGACAAACTCCAACTACGACCATGCTTTAGAGCTACTCATCGAACGCTACGGACAGAATCATTTGATCATCGATGCGCACATGACTGCACTGTGGCAGATTCCTCAACCTACGAGTGACATTAACAGTCTGAGATTGTTTTATGACACATTAGAAAGTCATATTCGCGGTTTACAATCACTTGGCAAAGAAGAGAACGCTTATGGAGAACTTCTCATTCCCATGATTCGAGATAAACTACCTAACAATATTCGGAAATAAATCGCAAGAGATCACGGAAACAAGGCTTGGACTTTACCAGAGTTGCGCAAAGCCATCCTACGGGAAATAGACGCCATTCAAGCCGGAGTTCCACTCGATGAGTTATCGGTTGCGGACACAGCAACACAGCCTAATATGACCGCTTCATTTCATACTAAGGCCGCATCTACGCGCACAACAAAGCCTTTGAGAATCAAAACATGCGTGTTTTGTAAGGGAAATCACTACACAAGTGATTGCCAAGTTGTCACCGACCAGAAACGTCGCTTAGACATTGTCAAACGCGATCGTCTCTGTTACAATGGTTCTACTCCGGAATAAAAAGACGCGATGCGTACGCCGTTCTACATACTCAGTACGCCCAAATAATCACGTGATGCCGGTACAAACTAACCCACATGTGTACTGAACGCGTACGGAAAGACACGTACCAGTGCGGACGCAGATACCCGAGACGCGCAAAATCGATTTTCCTTCGTGGGTGGTATGGAACGCGAAAATTTCAAAAAAAATCACTAAATCTAGCGCTACACATTGTCAAGAAATATCGCCTGTAGTTCATCGAGAATTCAACTTATGTTAATTATAACTAGGCGAATTGAAAGATAAATAGTTAGATTTACCAAATCGTACATTATTTAGTGTCTTATTAGTTTATATCGCTGAAAATCGCGAAGTCAAAATGTTGTCTCGTGCGTTTTGACAGAAAATACAACTCATTCACTCCTGAATTTTCCAGTCATGCTCATTACATGTTTCTTCTCCAAGTTTGATTTTGTCACTGTCCTTTTACACAGACATCAAACTGAAACGCTATGCCCTCAGTTTTGGCGATAAGGCCGTGAGACGGAAATGTTAACTTAAAATAGCACTGGCGGGTACAGGTAGTCCTTGCAAATCCCTAAAATAACAGCTAAAGCGCATGCGTGAAGGTTGCCCTCTAGCGACGATACTCATTGTAGCGCTTCTCAAATATAATTTTTACTATAACCCAAACGGGATTCGAACCCCCACACACTCACAGCAACATCGCCTAGCTGCTAGGCCTCACACAAAACCAGTCGGCTACCGTTTACCGTTTCTCATCCTGAACTTTTGCGCTTGAGAAAGTATCTCCCCTATAAAAGTGCAGAAAATTAAGCATAAAAAATGAGGCGATTTACTGAAGCCTTGTATCTCTAAAGTGGCCAATATGAATTTACTAAAAAGCATAAATGAATTATTACTTATTGTCACTGATTTTTCTGAAATGCACACTTGCATATTGAGCCAGAAAGGGAAAAAATTACAAGTATCACAGCTTCAAGGCTATACCTGAGTTCAATTATTTTAACAATTATTGTTCTAAAAGTACAGGTTTAATTAATGATGAGGTTATGCGATTTACCTAAATTAAAATAAGTATTTTTTATAAATCTCTTACAATTTGATGCAATAAGTATCTTATAACAATACAACAACAATATGCCCTATAAACTTTATTTTAACTCTATAGGTATACGCCTCTTTTCACAAGGGTCAAACACAAAGAAAACTTATACACAGAAGACAGAGTACAGGATAACAACAACATTACAACACAGACAGGTTTCATGTAAAAGTGTCGAAAAAGCTTTGTCGATAAAATTTGTAACAAGCCTGCTTAAAGCCTCTAACTTGTACAACATCTTATTGCTGAAGGCAAATTGTTGTACGGGTAATTACTCAAAAAGACTGCTTAAATAATTCGGTTCTAGCAAATGTAACTTATAGAGCTTTATTATAATAAATCTTAAAATATTTGTGGATATTTGTACTACGTTGAAACAAAATTCATAAAATTGCAGCAAATCTAGATTGTAATAATGATTAATGTCTTTAATGGCAATAAATCATTGTTGTAATGACATGTCAAAAAGAAATTTAAATGTTTCAGTCTTGTCACGCATAACGTTCACTGGCCGTCAGTCCATGTAGTGTTGATCTGAAAGAATAAGTTCACACCACTTATTAATAAACATGCATATTAAAAACCAGCAAATTTATCATTTATTATAGATATGTTTTAAAAGTATTTGTCAATGATTATTTATCGAATCCTCAGTCAATTGTTAGGACAATTTAGTGCGTAAATTGTATAAAGAATGACACTCTTTGAAAATTATCACTTCAATGGATAAACATGCATGATATATTAACAGATATCAGTAGCAGATATTGTTATATAAAACAGGATTTTCACAAAACATCCTTCCATATCAGCTGTTCTGTGGAATCGTCCGACTTAAATGCTCTCATTTGTTTCTGATAGGATCTCATCTCACAAACTTAATGCACATCCGACGTGAACTCCCAATAGACTCCCTATGCTTGATATGAACTTCAGCCTAATTAGTATACAGCATCGCCCTAGCTCTAGACTATCATTTTCGCTAATGTGTACAGGTCAAGCTAAAAAATAGTCACTGCTATGGCTAAAGACGCGGGTTATAGGAAGGGGACTTTGTTTTTTTCATGTTTAATACTACGTCACATTGTAGACAGTCAGAGAAAAATCGAGAGAAGAATCGGAAATCGTACCCAAAAATGCAAGAAGGTCGTTATTGACGATAGACTATAACAGGTATGAATTCAGAGACGTATTGGAAGCCATCGATGCTGGTTTATTAAGTAAACTATAGCTTTCTGTCAGGAAAATCCGTCTCCGAACTCGGCTGTACGTGCGTATAGCGGCTATTCCATTTCCCGACTTTCTATGTTTCTAATGCATACCAAAGCGGCCATCGCCGTATATCGAACAGCAAGTGACTGTGGCTCGAGGGTAACTTGCAGGGTATTGTTTTTGAAATACCGCGACGGTTATAGCTATTCTGCATGATAATACATTAAGTAAGCGACAGAAGATTGTCAACTTAATGCTTCCCTAACAAATAACTGGATTAAACGACCATGATACTAAATATGAATATTGTGAACGAAGTTATCATCAATTATATCGCCTGGAAAGTTAATGTACTTCCGGTTTTCAGGTGTCTGCATTTCATACGCTATCGTAATGTCAAATGACCTCCTCCAGAAGCGATATTCACAAAATCTATTCCTATACATAAACTGTTACGGAAATTACCAAAATTGTTCAAGATAAGGCCGTGAGACGGAAATGTTAACATCAGAAAGCAGGACATAATACTGACAACTTTCTCCTTACGATGCAATCCACTATCGTCAGCAATGTCAATTTTCTTTGGGCATATTTACATTATTTAGAGGAGGATTACTGCATGAACGGTCAATTTTGATCGGAGACCAGTATTCTTAAAATAAGATTACTTAAAATATTCGATCTCAAACTTACTTGGCGAAATTAAACGAAAATTTGGAGGGCTCCACCTACCTGAACCGTCACCCAGTCAGTCTGATGTTGCTCTGAAGCGCACGCCAGGACCCCTTGGCAACGATGGAATTTGGCATAAGCATGCTTAGCAACAACGGAAAAATCGCATATCTGCGTCCGCACTGTACGTCTGTGCGCGTTTGCGCACATGGCTTTGTTTGTACCGTGGTCGATTCGAATTCCGGGTTTGGCCTATTGCCTTAGAAAGCATCGCGTGAGCGATTGCAAGTCTCGTTACACTTGCAAGATCTGCAAGCGTAAACATCACTCTACCCTACATGACACCAAATCGGCTACAACGTCTGAGAAAAAGGGAACTTCTGAAGTTCATGTGGCATTGGCGAAGACAGACGACACAAAGGGGAAATCTACACCCAACGGATCGGTTCTCCTCAAGACGGCAGTCATTCCTATATCGGTCGGCGATAGGAAACCTATCAACGCTACCGTGCTGTTCGACATGGTCCAACAGAACTTTTATCACGCAGCGATTTGCTGAAAAACTCAACTTGAAATCGGACACTCATGAGAACGTGAGCCTGTCAACATTCGGGGACAATTCGAAACAAATTCATTCCATGAAAAGTGCAATGGTAACTTTGCACGAACAGAATGGGCATACCAGTACTGTCAACGCCCTGATAATTCCCGAGATTTCGTCCAACCTATTCAACCCACGTGTCAGCAGAAATACTCAACTCAGACCATCTACGGGGATTAAAGCTTGCCCACCAAGTTTCCAATGTTAAAACTATGGAAATTGATGTACTCATCGGAGCTGATCAATATTGGAACTTTGTTGGAAACCATATCGTGCGCGGGGCAGGTCCAACTGCAATATCATCTAAGTTCGGCTACTTGTTGTCCGGTCCTACTGGAAAGCGTGGGAAATTGGACTCTGACATTAATATTCACCACGTGAACATAGAAACACACACCGACGATGACATACGAAACTGGTGGAATTTAGAGCTCATCGGAGTGAAGGCAGACTCGCAAAATGATGAAAATACCGACTTCGAAACATATCTACGTGTTGAAAATGGTAAATACATTGCCCGTTTACCATGGAAAACTGATCATCCGCCACTGCCTTCAAACTATGCGGCAACTGAAAATCGCACGCGCGCTATGGTTCGCCGTTTGACCCCTGACTTAACGAAGAGATATGACGATATCATCACCGATCAACTGCGCCGAGACTTCGTCGAGAAGATTCAAGATGACAACAAAACTGAAGGACATTATTTGCCGCATCGAGCTGTCAAGAAGGACTCAGTTACCACTCCAATACGTATTGTATACGACTGCAGTAGCAAACAAAATGCTGACTCGGCAAGTCTAAACGACTGTCTTCAAACTGGGCCGTCATTAATCAATGATTTACCTGCCATTTTGCTACGATTTCGCGCTAACCGAGTCGCTTCCGTCAGTGACATTGAAAAGGCATTCTTAAACATACGTCTAGAGGAAGACGAGCGTCAATACACCAAATTTCTTTGGTTATCGGACATTCGTGATCCCGAAAGTCCATTTGATGTTTATCAATTCAAGTCTGTTCTGTTTGGGGCGGCTTGTTCCCCATTCATGCTCAACGCTGTAATCAAGACCCACTTGGAAAGTAATGCTGCCATACCGACAGCTGATGATTGACCTTAAACATAATATTTATGTTGACAACGTGATAGACGGTGCAGAGTCTGATGAGAAGGCCGTGTCATATTACAACGACGCAAACCACCTCATGCAGTCGTGTGGGTTCAAGCTGCGCTCATGGACGTCCAACAGTGAACGACTATGTGAACTCGCGAAACAGGACGATATCTACGAACCCTCTCGTGATGTACCAGTACTCGGCCTGCGTTGGGAACCAGAAAGCGACACGATGACCTACTCAGAAAATAATAGCGAGCCTATTCAAATGAATTGATAACGAAACGAGATGTTCTCAGTTCCTCTGCTATACTGTATGACCCACTGGGCTTCGTAGCTCCAGTTCACATCAAAGCTAAACTCTTTGTGCAGTCACTATGGAAACGCGGGCTCCCTTGGGACGAACCGCTCGATGTTGAATTGAACTCTCAATGGATACAGATCGCAGCGGACTTGAATGCTACACGCAAGACGACAATAAACCGCCAATACTTCTCAGGGAATCAAGATAACGACGACTGCGAAGTTCATGTTTTCGCTGACGCCAGCACTACCGCCTACGGAGCTGTAGTTTATCTCCGCAGTTCAAGTGAAACTTCTATCGTTATGGCCAAGGCACGCGTCGCCCCAACGTCCGATTTGTCACTGCCTCGGTTAGAACTGATGGCCGCCCTGATTGGCACTCGACTCAGCAAATTCGTAATAAACGCTCTCTCCGGCAAGATAAACATTACACAGCGGTATCTCTGGTCGGACAGTCAAATTGCATTGTATTGGATCAACAGTGTCAAGAAGCTGCCGATCTTCGTAAGCAATCGCGTCAAGGAGATCAATGGTTTTCGTCACATCTACAAATATTGCCCCTCCGCCGACAACCCAGCTGATTTGTTAACTCGAGGCATTACTTCTGATCAACTTGCCAATTCTACTCTATGGTGGAACGGCCCTACTTGGTTGAAGAAAATGGAGATTGGCCAATCTGTGAACTGTTTGATAGCGCAGTACACCACATCGCTACAAAGGACGACTTCATGATCGAGCCTCACACACAAATCGATGCTGAGGTTGCCGATAAAATGCAACACGTTGAGGATCTTTCTCGCCGATCCACTGAGAACATTCGCTCATCAAACACGGAAATCGACCCCGCAGTTGACGTTGGCATACAATACGCGGTGGACATTACTCGTTTCAGCTCGTTAGACAAACTATTCCGCGTTACTTCGTATGTATTTCGTTTCAAATCTCGACTGCAGCGAAAGAGAGACACGCCGTCAGGAGCAGTCTCACCGGACGAGATACGACATGCTGAACAGATCTGGATTAAAGACGTACAATCTGAGATATATACAGACACTATTCATTCCATGAGGATGAATGTGAAGAGGTTCGGACCGTTGGTTCAACAACTCAACCTATTTCTCGATAACGAGGGCACACTTCGATGTGGCAGCCGTGTACACAATGCAGCCATTGCAGCCAGGATGAGAATATCCGAACTTTCATAAATTGTTGTAACTGTTGAGTCAATTAACTCTTTGAAATTTCTAAGTTTTTGTTCAACGAAACATTTATTGATAATTCATATTGAAAGTGTTCAAGATTATCTTTCGTTCGCGGGAGAATGTCGGAGAACAAATGACACATCATTTGAACATTATTAATAGGACTAAGCAGAGCCTATGTGTTATCTTTCTACCAATCAGACTCTTTGGTAACTTTCATCCAATGACTGTGGACTATAATCTCCCGCCAAAAATGTTTATCCTTTGCTGTTCTATTACATTCGGTGCATGCGCTTTGGCGCTTTTATATGTAATTGCTACAGTTGTGTTCCGGTTGGCGCCTTTTTACTCACGGCGTGTTCAGTAATAAAGCTTGTGTTCTTAGCATGAACTGGTGTCGTTCGCAGTTCTGTATATAAGTCAGACAAGAACCTTGATCATAAAACCCCATCACGACACTCTGATTGGGCTGATGACTGTCACAATTTACACAATGTTCCAGTTTGCGACGTTGGCGGGAAGCGCGCAAAAGGTCAAACTGATTATATCAGACTTTCCTTTCCGGCGGCCGCAACACTATTGTTCTTTGTATGTTCGTTACTCGATCGATTGAACGACTTGCCCGCGCAAAAACTGTCACAATTAGATGTATTCCTAGGCCAAAGATAGAAACCATCAGCTGCCAAGCCCCTAATGAAATGGGAAAATCGGACATTTGGTATATTGGAAATTGAAAAAACGGAAATACGAATTGTGGGAAATAGAGTTTGTCAGAGGGAAATTTGAATGGCCGTAAAGTGCCACCCTCACAGCAGTATACACCTGTTTCCTATATTTCAATCTCAGCCCAAAGATTTTAAATTTGGAAATAGGCCTAAAAGTTAATAACCAAGATGATAAAACCATTTGAAAATTAAAAATTAGTTCCATTTCGATTTTCTTTTTTGAAAATACAAATTGGTTTATTGGCTGGCCGAATTGTGCCACGGATTATAGGCCTACACCCGTTTCCTATATTTCAATCTAAGCCCAAAGATTTTAAATTTGGAAATAGGCCTAAAAGTTAATAACCAAGATGATAAAACCATTTGAAAATTGAAAATTAGCTCCATTTCGATTTTCTTTTTGAAAATGCAAATTGGTTTATTGGTTGGCCGAATTGTGACCGGTGGTAAAACGGGCCCCTAAACCAGCATTTTCGAAAATTGCCCATTACAGTCGAATGTACCTATCTAAACCATAGACCCTCGAGATAAACCGAAACAGTCGGCTTTGTTTCAAAGACCGAAGATCGAATTTTGATACACAGATAAATTGTGGGTCTGTAACTCACCTCTTGGTGAAAATTAGTTGGGATTGATGATGAAACACATCTCTGAAGCAGCACATTTGGGTGTGATGTGCGTACACAAATTATTCCATTAGGACGACAGCGCACGTACCGTGCACTTTGCTTGAGTCGAGACTGACAAAATGAAGCTAGAATTGTTCATACACTAATAAATTGACACTTACTCACAGTAACGGTATGTCAGATATTTGGGCTGTAACAGACCAGGGTGTCCTAACGATGTAGACCAAGAAATTCAAAATAACAATGGGATTACTCCTGGCGACTTCAACGAAATTTGACATCAAATGCAACGAACAGTGTAAGCGTCCAGCTCTCCCTGCATCGGGCAACACAATCTGCACAACTGTTATGATCACGGTTGCAGTCATCGCACGTCTAGATTATTTCAAACCTCCTTTTTTCTGGTACAATTAACGCCCAACTTATCCATCAAACATAGATCCCGTAACTTCGATTCACTATTCAACTTCTGAATACTGCGACGGTCGACACGCGTATGCGGTACAGAAATGAGACAAATCTATTTTTAGTATGCCAAAAAAAGCCAGGGCTAAGCTTATTGTTCTTATGTAAAGTTACGAAAAAATTGTTACTTTTTCTTTGATTTGAACTCTTGACCCGTTTTCTGTGTCCAGCAGGTATATTTTGACAAGTATAGTGTTCGTGTTGCATGCGAATAAAATGCAATGTTGATGAACGTTGTGCGTATTTATCGTAGGATACTGTGTGCCTGTACGGAATCCCAACTTATAAAATGCTCGGTCTCGGGCGCAGATTTCCGAAATTCGATCTCTCAGACGTCCGTTTTCTGCATTTGAGGCTTAAAGTGGTGAAAATACCCAAGTAGGACAACAAAGACACACAAGTTGATATACTATAATAGTCCATGAGCCAGACCCCCAAAATTGGTCGATTGGTACCATTTGGGTGGGCAAATTCCCCCATACATTTTCTGAAAGCCCGAAATCTGAACTTTCTGAAAATCTTTGGTGGAAATGTCTCAGGAGTAGCTTTCTGTCTCAAAAGTTGTTGTCATGGCAACCATACTAAAAATCTTAAAAGTTAAGAATACTATACAAAACTGACTATTTACTGAACAGCAAAAGATATTTACATGATTTTATGATACATACTGGTACCTCACATTTTGGCCTTTCAGTTGACCCAATGACCTTGAACATTCTGGGTCAAGGTCAATAGGTCATGCCCATAACATCTCAGAATTTCTGTAAATCAAGCATTTTTCACAAATACTTTTCTGCTACGTTTACATAACATATAATAGAAACTCAAAAACTTGCTCAACAATAGCCACAGATTTGTGCTCTTTGAAATTAGTATGTTTTGTATCAGGGATGATGTCGTTAGTGAGTAATTACCAAGGCAACCATATGTGTGTTTTCAGTTATGCATGTAGCCTATGAGCCAGACCCCAAATTTTATCAATTTGCTTCCATTTGACTCGAGTGGGGAACAAAGCCGCCTTTTAAACCTGAAAATCTGAATTTTGAGAAAATCTTCATTGGACAGTTTGCTGAATGCACTTTCAGTGTAAAAATTGTTGTCATGGAATCCGCATTCAAAAGCATTAAAATTAAGCATACTATGTAAAATAGATTATAAAATACACGACTAAAGATATTTGATTGATTTAAGGATGCATATCAATAGTTCGCATTGCTTCTTAATTGACCCCATGACCTTTAGATTTGTAGGTCAAGGTCAATAGGCATTGCCTTCAGCAACTTAGAAATTGTTTAAGGTGGGATTTTTTTCAAATAGCTTTGCAACATTTTTACCAAACAAAAAAGTACAAACATGGAAACCTAGCCAGCTATAAGAGCTAATGCGATCTCTTTAAAATACTAGTGTTTTTTATCATATACCTTGTTGACAGGGCGGCAATCACCATAGCAACCATCAATGCATTTTCAGATACAGTAATAGAGCGACATTGGAATACCTTTGCATGTATATTAATGGTTATAAAATCATAACTTTTGTGTGCTAAGTACACAGCAATGTCTACTAAAGTCATATCGACAGTAAAAGAGGTCAAAAGGCAAATATACGTAAGTGTGTTTGATTGTTTAAAAACAAAATTTTAATGTTTTATGTTTTTGTTTTCATGATTAAAGAAACATGTTCACTTATCAAAAATGAGTATCTGTGTCGGACCAACGTAGTTAGTGGGAGATGGTTATAAGCTTGTCGCCGAGTAGACAAGTAGTCTGATCTCAAGAGATACCGATATACTATAACTTTTTCGGGATTTCATGTTGAGCTACCCTGTATCTCCAGATAAATGCTTTTGGTTGTTATTTTCCATTGGGGCGGAGCTTAGGTCACATGGGGAAAAGCTTTAACAACAGGCCTAGCAACCGATAGACTTCTGCTGTTATGTATTGCTTAAAAATAAAAAAGGTCAGGTTTTGTTTGTAAATAAACTTTGTAATACTGATACATCTGCTTATGTTGATTTTAGGAACACTGAACAAGGACATCATTGCAAATGCATGTATTACTATTATATAATAATGGGTTCTTGTTTTTCATCTCTACCATAAATATGCAAGTATTAGCAAAATTTGAAGAAACTGAAGTAATACCTAGGAACCTTTAAAGATAATTGTGAGAAAATTGTGTTTTTCAAACAAAAACGAAAAAAGGCCCATAAATTTCAAGTACGAAACTTTTCTTCTCAACTTGAATAAACCTCACTCAGGTTGTCCTTAGGAAACCACATAACACATTTCAAAGTTGATAAAAAGGAAGAAATGCCCCAAAATACAAATATGTAAATTTCACCATGATTCGAACAAATCTAACTGAACTCAGCCAAATGAGTTGCATACCAGTATTGAAAGCAATTAGACCAGCAGTTTCAGAGAATAAAACAATTGCTGATAGACGACGTATGACGACGGACAATCCACCTATCTGATATGCTCCACGTCACTGACAGCGGAGGTAAAAACTGCGTAACCACCTTAATTCCTGAAAAATGATCGCTGTGTCGTGAATATCTTGGTCCAGTTAGTTGGGCTGATTTAATGACTGTCGGTTTCAATGTTACACATGTTGCTACAGCAAGTAGAATTGCAACTTCAGTTCGCCTTTTTTGAATCTATCTATTCGCCTTTTGTTGAACGTTTTGAATTTTGTCTAGCCATGTACAATACACATATCATGCGCATACAATATCCGAGTAATTAATTAACAAAGAAATCATCAACATATAAAATAATTCGGCTTCATGCGATATTTCTTATAAAACTGGAAAAGTGAGTTGTGCGTTGTGTAAGTAATAAAATCAAACATCTTGTAATTAGTTTTCTTCCTGACTTATTTTTTTGAATGTAAATATTGTAAATGTTGTTATACTCGACTCTGTGTGAGAAGAGCCTCAGGCTCAACAGTTTATCGAGTTTAAATAAAGTCTAATAATAATATTAATAATAATAATAATTAAACTTCACTAGTACTCCAAGGGAGTGATTCATTTGTACATCCTATTGGTTTTGTGGTCATATACTCACTTATTTTTCGGACATGGAAATTCACTTATTTTTTGGTGAATACAATTAGTCACCTCCTAAATAATATTTAATTTAATATATATTTCAATAAAGTAAAAAAGATTAAGTGGCATTTCTTTTTTCACGCAATATCATTGTCTCGATTGAGTTTGTGAAAAATTTTGTTAAATCTAACGTATTGGATGTTTCAGAGGATGTTAATCAAAACAAGCGGGCGAAAAATGTGCAAATATTACGTCCATGTATCATTTAAGGTGCTATGGCTCACATCTTAATAAGCTCGGGGAACTCAATTTTCGGAAAGGTTTGTTCAAAGCAACCAAAATTCGCAAATTTGAAACTGTATTACATATTGTATAATCTAGACCGCGGAGAAAAAGTGTTCCCACAAGAAAACACTTAGTAGACTTGAATGTGAAAATTCAGTTCAATCTACTATTAACTGCAATCTGACTCTAGGGTGTCACAAAGGGATGCTACAAATGTAAATACTGGAGTCTATCAGAAAAAGATGTATAATTTGTGAAAGAACAAAATATGTAATAAAGGGGCTAAACACGAGAACCCCTACATCAAGCAGTAGACTTGAGGCCAAACATAAGTCTTTGGGAAAATGCTGTAGAAATATGGCTATAACGTCTAGGGGTATTGTAGCAGCAGAAGCACACTGCCACCGCAGCTGCTATACAGTACCCGACAGAACTAACGCAACAAAGGGCAAGCCTCGGGCAGGCCACAGGCTTGCCCCAGGCAAGCTCAGGCTCACATAGGCTTGCCTGGGTCTGCTACAAAAACCCTTGATTTTACAGAATGCACAGTCTGAGCTTGTGTTTGATAGCTGGCATACCTTTACCAACATTACCTTGTCGTGATTGGCGACAGCAGCTGGAAAATTTGTCATAGCTTACGCTTCGTTGTTATAATATTCGACAAATATTCGATATAATGGCTAATATGAACACATCTTGTAAGACTGAAGAACAGCAAGGGGCGTAAACAAGTGACAAGATGGAGTTCAGTTCAGATACAGCGCTGTGATGGAGATACTTTTAGAGCTCAGTAATTTTTCCTCACATAAATGAAAATTGGTCAAGGAAAGAAAATTGGTCAAGGAAAGAACCGATACCGTGCAACAAAATATTTGGAAAATGGAATTCCATTGTATGGTCGTAAATGTCCAGAGTCGTTCATTGCCGTCAACACGACGTTAGGTCGTTATCGTTCAGCTGTCAGTGATTCTGATTCCGCTGGAGCCATTCACGTCATTTCCAAGCCCGTCGAATATGTTCCAACGAAGATTCGCCCTAGAAGAAAATATTTCCTTCCTTCGCTATATATGTCGTTTTACGTTTCTGCCAAGTTTTCTTTTAAAAAGTACGCCGAAGTTTTCTTTTTTGTCCTTTAAAATGTATGGACAGGCATCATTTCTCATCTCAAAATTGTATATGTCCCAGGACAATAGTAAAAAAACACCCTAGCTGTCTTTATTTTTGGGCACATTACTAACGCTAGGATTTTTTTTCAGAATCTGAATAACAGAACTATTATTGTTCAGAGTTTTCCAATGACCAGGGCGTGACATCTGGCCACAATTTAGGTAACAGAAAAAAATTTGTAGCCTGTCCATTTACCACTCAGGCTTCCATTAGGAGATGAAGCCATGCAAGTGGTTCTGAAAGTTTATTTTTAATTTACTAAACAACAGACATCAAAACAGGTATAATCGTTATCATTCAAGGTAACTGAGAAATTTACCAGGTCCAAGGGATATCAAAAAATGACAAAAGCAATGGGGTAATCTTGAACCACGAAATACTTTTGGTACCACTTGTCCGAAATGGGTATGCGTACCCTGCCAGCTAGTTTCCTCCATCAAAATTGACCCAAAGCGACAAATCTAATACAACGTTACCGGAAATTTGATAAATATCTGATAAAAATTACGTCGATGCGCAGTTAGTTTGTTCAAGCGTTTGGTTGACAGTTGATGTCTTGATATCGATGATATAATGTGTTGATATGCAGTCAGCAACAGGCTGCCCTGGTGACATTGTCCGGCTGGTTCAGTAAAATTAGATATTAAATGTCTAAACCTTCGCCAATTTCAAAATTAAGACTTTCTACAGCTGAGTAGCATACACACGCAGATCTAGATCGCTTAAATTTGATAATTTTCTCTTGATACATTTTCAGAAGCATTCCCTTGTCTCACTTGTTCGGCGTTGATTTTCATGATGAGCGTCCATTTTAGTAATCCGTATTAAGTACCCGAGGAGCCCTATACATGTAATTATAGGAAATACATCAATCCGAAAACCACTGGAGCAACTGGCGCAGCAACGGGTTGTCTGATGAATCTGATTAAAATCAGATGTAGGGTACGCCGACGCCTATACGGTATTCTGCTGCTGTTACCTCACAGCACCAGAATACCGTTTAGACGTCTGATGACCCCTTTAACCCTTTCACCCCCAGTTCCCTGTGTACAGGTCCAACTTTACCATAGAAAACAATGGATTTGGGACAAACCATGGTGGTGAAAGGGTTAAGGTGGTGTGGCATGAAAAAATGTGATATAAATCAGTACGTCATATACTACCACCTTGTGAGGATTGCCTTTACATGCATGCTTTGCGTGCAAACTATCAGACTGCTGTCTGGAAAGGAAGCCTTGCTTGTCATCCATATATACTAAATTTTCATGAAGGACATGGTTGGGTTATTGAAGACCGTTGTTTGTCAATTAAATCGATAAGGGGCATACCAGGGTTGTTGGAGTTTGAGGCATGTAAATGTTCAAAATAGTGCAAATTTCCGCCATGTCAATGTCTGGTAAACGGAATAAGGTATACTCCGGTATATATAATCTCCTGACATATGGAAATATTGTTGAGTTTGAAGAACAGCTAGGTTACTGATGATGATGATGATGATGATGATGATGATGATGATGGAGAAGAAAAAAATAATGAGGATCAATGTAAAGATTGTTACCTAGATATTACAACTTTCTTATGAAATGCTTTATAGTGTGTTAGTGGTGGTTGACTAATGTACGTAAGAATTACTGGTACTGTATTTTGATAAAACCCATGCCAGGGAAAACGTAGAGGATCATAGAAAGTCAACATAACATTGGTCGTTGGTCATTTGTAATTAGTAAGTTAACGATGAACGTTAATATGTTTGTTTTATTTAGTGCTATTTACTTTTGATCAAGCGGTTCAAAACAGTAGTTTTATTATTAGCTCTATCAGACACATTTAATTTTGTTATCTATCGTTGATATATTTACGGCTGATGTCCAGCAGCATTAAAAACTTATTTCTGACTGGTCTATTTCTTTGTTAGATCAGGTGCGGGCCACGCATATAAAGGTTTAAGTACTGGGGCTCAGTACATTGTTCAAATTGTCACGTTTAAGTTCAGATGTCATGTCACTAATGATTTTGCATTTACGTAAACGCTCGAAAAAACATTAAAATGACACATGTTTGTTTACAGTAGTATGAAAATTCTGAAGATATACATTGTTGGCCAATACGTATAGCTATAGCTAATAGCTGTAGGCTGTTAGCTGAATATAAGCTTGTTGATATTGGCTTATCATTGATAATTATGATGTTTAATACAAACTGGTACCATAAAATACTCTTTACGTGTAAAAACATAGACGTATCACCACAGAAATCACCATTTTATTCTATGTTTATACTTGTTCTTTCATTGACCTTGACCTTGGTTTGAAAAGAGCATCAGACAATGTAGTCATATTTAATACCGGTAGAAGCCACATGTATCGTTTATCAAAGACAAGAGTGCATCTTTGCTGACAAGAGTGCACCTTGCCAGAAAATGTCAAAAAGTGCACAACAAAAGAGACACTATTTCTGTGCATAGCCACCTGAAATGTAAACTTTCCATGTTTTGAACTTTGACCTCATTTGGTCATGTACGCCTGACCTTGACGTAAAGGTCACATCTTGAGTGAAAGTTAGAATGTGTAACATATCCTATTTATGTTATCAATTTTGGTATGAACATTTTCATAAAGCAGGATATTCACTTTTGTATACAATTGTACTTTCTAAATAATTCAGATGTTTGTTTCTATGGTAACGGTTTTCACCCATTACTAAGCTACCAAAACTTTTCAGAAAATTCAGAGTTTCAACTTTCAAAAATATATAAAGTGTGAGATTGCCCTCTGCTTGCCCCAAATAGTACCAATTGACCATAATTGGGGCCTGGCTCATAGAGTACATGTTTAACTGAAAACACACTGATGGTTGCCTTGGTAATTACTCACTACCAACAACATCCCTGATACATAACATACTAATTTTCAAAGAGCATATATCTGTGGCTATGTCTGAACAAGTTTTTGAGTTTCTATCATATTTTATGTTAATGTAGCAGAAAAGTATTTATGAAAAATGCTCTATTTTATCGAAATTCTGAGATGTTATGGGCATGACCTATTGACCTTGACCAAGAATGTTGAAGGTCATGGGGTCAATTGAAAGGCCATGATGTGAGGTACCAAAGTCTGTCTTGAAATCACGTAAATATCTTTTACCGTTCCCTAGAAAATCAGTTTTATCTAAAATTCTTAGCTTTTAAGATTGTAAGTATTGTTGTCATGACAACGACTTTTGAGACAGAAAGCTACTTCTGCGACCTGTCCACCAAAGATTTTCAGAAAATTCAGATTTTGGGCTTTCAGAAAATGTATGGTGGAATTTGCCCACCCAAATGGTACCAATAACCTATCTGGCTCATGGACTATAATGGCAATAACCCCTCCGCAGTCGGATATCCACTCGATTTTGGTACAATGCGCTCCATATAGCACTCGCCTATCGGCTCGTGCTATATGTCGGGCGTAGGGCCTACCAAAATCTCGTGTATAAGCTTACCCTCCTGCGGGGGGGTTATTGCTTAAATGTATATACAATAATATGTAATCATAAAATTATGTGTATTATGTCATATTTTAATATTAATTTTTGCCAAGACATGTTTCTGCTAGGAAATCTCACGGTCTTTATGGAAACTACCTGCATGTTGAACACCGAATTCTATTTTGGACGAAGAAAATTAAACTCACAGAAAGTCACCCTTCGTAAATCACGAGTAAGCACAAACCACCGCTGTATAGGGCTTTTGGACTTGCTAAAAACACAACTCGATAATAACTAGATTCCTGCAACAAGGTGGTAATGCACTGATATTCGTTAGCATTATGCTGCGTGGCTTATCACTAATTACAAAAATTCCTCAGCCGCTTCCACGTTTGCCCAATCGATAGACGATGAAGGTATCTCACGATAACATGTTCGAAAAGTAGGTAGACAAATACAAAGCATGACTTTCTGGTACGCCTTTGATCGATACCAGGCGTGAAACCATATTCACTGCGCCCTCTATAGCCACCACTCTCCTCTAATCTGTTTGTGTTTCATTCTTTCAGTCAAGGAAAGCTGAAAAGGTTGGCGCCGTGGAATCCGGTAGATACGCGTTACAACTCCCATGGGCGGGAATATTTCTCGGAATTATAATAGGTATACTCTTCGTACTAGTTTTTATAACACCTCATTATTCAAGGATGTGAAGGACCGTGACAGTGAGAACCCTTGGAATGTGGAACATCTTAAACTTGAATTTGGGAATTGATGACATCGTGACAGCAATCATGGAATTCGTCCCTATACAAAATGTCTGGTAAAACCTACATTGTCTAGCGCCCTCAAGTATTGAGTTACTTTTTTGTGATGGATTACCTACACATGGAGGTGGATACGTTTACACATTCCTGTTCATACCAGTTTTTGAAAATACAACAGGCATTGACAACACAAGAAAGACAGTGTCTATCTCTACCATGCAGTGATTGCAGTGCCACTCACGGGAAAACAGTTTAACATTTAATCTTCAATGGATCGAAATTTACAGTGTGATGAGTCTGACGTCACGAACAATATGGTTCACGCAATGGACATAAAACCCGCATTTGGCGTAGTCACGTTTCAGTGTAAAAGTCACTGACTTTCACTTTTGCTGGATGCTATACAATGCAATATATATCCTGCCCTTTCCTCATCACTTCAACGACAAGCAAGTTTTCATATTTTAACAAAACAGTGCAACTAGGCCATGAAAACACGCAGAACAAGGAATGACGTCACTTAAGTCGTGTTATGAACCTTAACGTTGGCTTCATCACGGCAGAGTAATGGATCTGCTATAGTTTTTGCCAACGTACCTAGGATGCAACAAACGACGGCGTGTGTTGTTGATACGCACAGAATTCATTAATACGCCACTGGACTGATTTGTACAGCAACAATTGCCCTGTTATAACTCCAGTTATAGGTAGAATGAACTGATAACTGTGTACATAATTTCAATTCACTAGAAATACGCAATACAGTGCACATTTCCTATAATCGCATCAAAACATTATTTTAAAAATTGAAATAACTGTAAGTTTACACGATTATCCCGGGAAGTTAGTGATCAGATTTGTGCTCATAAAATTTCCAAATATAGAGCTTATTATTGAGCGTATATCTTGTAACATACAGACAATAGTTGCATCTATTACAACGAAGTTTTCAATTTGTAAAGAAACCCGTCGCACTATTTGTCATCCAACATCTAAAAACTAACTTTCCAAAGCCAGGCTGCATCGACATCCAATAGTGTTCCTGACACTATTTTGTAAATACAATAAAAATAATCTTGCAACTCAACGTGTTGTACTTTCTCATTTTAATGACCTAACACTATAGTTTGAGATTACACATAATTAACAAATACAGACACTCGATATTCTCATTGTAGCTAGCGGGTTCTTGAGTCACCGTGACGTCACATTGAAACATATAGACCACTTGAAATCGACTAATTATTATTAGTATAAAAGTGACATGTCAATATAGCTATAAAAAGTCAAAAGAAGAAAAATTTAATGGAAGAATTGTTTAATATAATTAGATATAGGCCTAATGCATTTTCCCTGTTGAGCAGTTTACCAATGGCGATCAAGGTGCATCCTTGACCTTAAGAACTCAGTGATAATGAAAAACACTTGGCCTTTAAAATCGCCATCCTTGTCTTTAGTCTCGTATATAAAATTACCTTGCGATCATCTATTCCAGTATCCAAAGACAGTTACAATGGGTCGTATTCCAGTCGTATTACGTAGATTACAGTGATACCTGTCCAATCAAAAACCATGATGACTTCATTTACTAGTATGTGTATTTCAAATAATACATTTTGTGATACAGTAAATAATACCTATTGTTGCATTTTTTCTACCAATGCTTGCTATCGCTGATTATATGATATCGATTATACTTAGCTCATACTTTTGATTCGAGTCAGCGTGGTTTACAGATGTGTCCCCTTGTTGAATTAATCAGTACAGCGCCCCCAACGCTAAGATAGACAACATCTGTTGGATTCGCATCTCTAAAGTTGAAGCGAAAACAAGCATACAGTAAGGCTTTATTCACAGAGGATAATTTCACAGTTATAATCTCCCCGGATAAATAAATGAACACGACAAGATACAAGAGTTTCCCACCTGTTTCTAGCAAATTCTTTGTCATGCCATGCTATAATCTCGAAATTTATCCCAGTGAAGGGGTTATTGGGTTGACCATAAAATATTTGGAAGAAGAGGTGCAAAAGTGGGAAAAAAATCTGTATAGCAAACCTCTTGATAGCGCAAAAGTAATCCTAACCATACCACTTGTTGATTAAATATTAAGATCAAGGTCGGCCGAAATGAAATGTTAAAGTTAGGTTAAAAGTATCTAAGTATGCAAAATAAACAGAGGAAAGGAGAAAATTCATAAATATTACACATTCAGATAACATGCTACCAAATATCAAAGCAATTGGATCAGTATTCCGCGGAGCAGGCACGTTCATTTGAACAAACACCAATTCCATATCTTCAGACAAAATATTGAGGTGATACATGCTGTAGTTATCAGATCTTTGGAAGGGATGAACATACATACATTATATACGTACATGTATGCATGTATGTAGTATGCACATACATACATACATACATAGATACATACATACATACATACATACATACATACATACATACATGCATACATACATACATACATACATACATACATACATACATACCTACATACCTACATACCTACATACATACATACATACATACATACATACATACATACCTACATACCTACATACATACATACATACATACATACATACATACATACATACATACATACATACATACATATGCAGCTAGACGTTTTGTTCATTTTCAGTTCTTATAAATTTATTCATTGTTTATCAAAGATCAAAATGTTAATGAGTAAAATTACACAATCAACACAAACACTTTTATCGAATGAAAATAGACATTTATTATATTAACATCTTTGATAGCGTTCTCTTACTCTGATTGAAAAAATAAGTATTTTTTGCTGCGAGCGGCTACCCAACCCTTCCTTCAAGCCAAACAGTGAAATAATCTGAAGGCAGGGAGGTAGGATTTGACCATTGCTCTGTCCAGCTATAGGGTGTTTACTCACCCTTGAAAGTCAAAGCAAAGTCTGCTGAAATTCTATCAGCTTGAACTCATTAATTCATATCAAAAGATCATTAATATTCAGAAATATGAGCAGACATTAAAGTGGCACTCCCACTTGGTAACATTTTTAAAACACATTTTTTAAGTGCCAACGGTCGATATTTGACGTGGCGACTGCGCGCAGATCGCGAGATATCGATAAAAACATGTCTTCAAAAAAGTAAAAGTTTGAATTCCGGTGGCCCACCTAAATTTAGCTTCCGAACATCGAACGTTCGGCACTGGGGCCATTGTCAACTAAGCTATGGAGTACGAGTCTACACTGACGCTGCTGTACGCCACAGTACCACTTGCGTCGGTGATCGGTCATGCCCCGTGGGAGAAAGCTGAGTCTTACTGACTCGGTGAAAAAACGAAAAACAATTTTTGCTGATTCCACCAGAATTCGCATAGGTGACTAGCCCGGTTGATATATAGCGGCCACCGCGTCATAGACGCATACCAGGCGCACGGCGAACCACACTTACTGTGTGGCAGACGACAAAATGTAGTCATCGGAGGCGGCTAATATTTTACACGTAAAAACTGATGTTTATGTGGTATCGGTTAAAAATTTAATACAACTGATTTAGAATAATGAAAACGACAAAAGCTAAGAAGAAGATTTCAAAAACTGACCTGTGGTAAAGGCATAATGCTGTATATAAAGTCTTCGCAGTGGGAGGTAAAATTGCGTCGTTCGAACTTATTATGGACTCCCTAGAATATCGTCAATCAGCACAACAACAAACCTTTGGGGGATTTCACGTCATAATCAGAAACGATCGTAAAACTTCGGGATGTGAAAAATACGCTCGGGAAATGACATGTTTTTATCGATATCTCGCGATCCGCGCGCAGTCGCCACGTCAAATATCGACCGTTGGCATTAAAAAATGTGTTTTAAAAATGTTACCAAATGGGAGTGCCTCTTTAAGACTATGAAGAAATCGCGACAAAACATCTCCTAGATTTATCCGTAGTACTTCATGTGGTTGATTTCTGGTAACAATATTGGGATCAGAGGTTACTAGCACTTGACCCACCGTTGGGGTAGGTCTTTACCACCTACCCTTGAACTTCTTCAATCACTTTTCAAGATTACACCTTCCATATTATGATCACTTTATGCTTTCCTGTCAGTGTCTTCATAGTCCATTTGTGGGGTCAGAGGTTACCAGCACTTGACCCACCGTTGGGGTAGGTCTTTACCACCTACCCTTGAACTTCTTCAATCATTTTTCAAGATTACACCTTCCATATTATGATCACTTTATGCTTTCCTGTCAGTGTCTTCATGGTCCATTTGTGGGGTCAGAGGTTACCAGCACTTGACCCACCGTTGGGGTAGGTCTTTACCACCTACTCTAAAATTTCTCCAATGATCTTCAATTACATGGTAAATATCCATCACCACTGGCTTCCCTGTTTGTGCCAAAAAAGAAAGATGAATTTATGGAGGGGGGGGGTCAGAGGTTACCAGCACTTGACCCACGTTGGGGTAGGTCTTTACCACCTCACCCTGTATTTTTCCAGATGAGACAATTTTCCACCAATTTTCATTTTTGATACTCACAAAGCAAATCCTTTCCGTGCACAGTGAATCACCTGACCCATTATGACCTTTGGCGGTACGTACCACACATCAGCAGGCTTCATGTTATACATTCCACTGTGATCGTCTTCAGAGAAATTGATTCAAACCCATTGACTTTCTGGACAGATATATACGCTTTCATGCTGAACTCATGGTCAAGACCTGAGCTGCCTCAATTAGTTCTTCATAGCTGCTGGGTTGGTCCATACATATGCAGTCTCCAACAAAACCATATCTTGTTCCTCAAACATCATCATGAATGTGTGATGTGCTATCTTCAAATTCCATATTCAAACATTGTCGACACATCAGTGGCATCATGGTATAGAAATTACTTGGGACATTTGACAATAGAAGGGCCCTAGCTATTAATATTATTTGTGGTATAAGATTGAAAAGCAAATTAGAGTTAAATTAATGGTTACTGAGAATTTTGATTTCAGGTTGACAAGTGCTGATAGAACATTCTGTTTCAGCAAAGAGGTCTTTTCACTGAAGCTGATGTATTTTTTTTCATTCTTGTGAAACTCAAATAAATTTTTGAATCCGAACTTGTTTTATTTTATTTTGAGGGATATGTGTCCCTCCACAAAGAAGTGAAATTTTGATGTATATGCAGCACAAATCGAGCGATAAGTTTACTTTATTCAGTGTTTTGGTCACAAAACGGTTCATTCTAAGTCTACTACCTATAGAGGACAGAAACGTAGAAAATGTGTGTGCACATGATACATTTAAACTTGATTCCACACTTCAATAACATTGTATTAGCACAACTTAAAGGGATATAGTCGTCGGAACTGCGCTCAAAGGTCGTATTGGACCCATACGACCCATGGCAACAATGTATCCAAGGCACAATGGTGATTGATGACAGTTAAAACATGTCTGTCATAATCTATCATCGTATAATTTAAATGTTGCAGCTATAATGATGAGGTGCATCTTGATATCGTGCACGAAATACATTGTTTGTAAACAAGAAACTCGCACAGGCGCAGTTCCGACGACTATATCCCTTTAAACTGAATGTCAGCATATCGGTTTCATATAATCATTTTCTCAGTGTCATTTTTTCAGCACATGTTACCTCTGAAAATGCCCACTTCTACATTTTTGTCCCCGGCAAACTCAAGCTCTAATTGTATACTTTCAAATTCACGGTTTCAAACGAGTAGAGAACTGTAAAATTTGATTCTGAATAATTGGTCCAAGCTTTGGTGACATGTTTAAATGAGATTCTGGAATCAAGTTTAGTGGACTGTTTTTGAAGTGCACCCTGAATGAAGCAATCTTTACCGTCTACCATCGGTAGACTGGATGTAAATCACCTGATTCACAGTGCACAGTGAATGCAAATAATAGTGATGTGCTGGTATGCTCTAGCAAAGATGTGGAGCTACTGTGCAGCACATCGGAAGCTTTTAGCTGATTGGTTGGCAGAAACGTATCAGCATTATTGAATGATTTCCCAAAATCCAATAACCTGTACAACAGCCCTGGTTTCAGAGTAACTCCTTATATTACTGTAAATAATGATAATCGGCCAATTGGATACAGCCTTCCGATCCACTGCATATCAGCAGAAGATGCGTTGGGTCAGAAAAAAGCACAGTAACCCATGTTTGTTTGGCACATGCATTCATAGATCCTATTAGTGTTTTGATATGTACACGTATATCTCAGATTATCGGAATTTTCCGTGGTGTAAAACTAAAAGATTATGATTTTTCTCAACATTGTTGAAGTTCTGACTAAATATTTGAAAATCATATTAATTCAACACTAGTTCTCTATGTGGATGCCTGCGCATGTACCAAACTAAACCATGGTAACTGATAAGCCATTAAAGTGAGGATACTGTTGGCAGGTGCAATGCAATATGCAAGTATCTGAACTAAAATAAACAAGATAAAAATCATGAAAATTATTCATTGTCACCACAAAGTGCAGTGGTCAAGTCACATCTCCAATGTGACACTTAGGTATCTAGATCAATGCAGTTTTAGCCATGATGTAGAAAATTAATGTTTCTCCATAGTTCATTTCAAGCCTATGAAATTTATCCTCACTTTAATAACTTTTAAAAATTCACCTTTCAATCTTTACTCTCAAATTTCAAGACTTGCAGAAACTTCAACCTTACATCAAAGGTTTCCTGAAAAAATGCAGGAGAGAAAATGAGCATATTACAATTAACATATATAGAATTCTTTTCTCTAAATTTTATGAAAATAAAACTCGACATTATTTCATTTTAAATAGAATTAGGTTAAATTTAGATAGATTCAGCTTGACTTTTTAGTTTAAGATCACTATCGATCAACTGTCAAGAACCTATATTGTTGCCAAATAATTTGGCAAACTAACAAGGAAAAAGCTGTACTAACTTTTGACAATACTAAATACAGTACTATCATTATTTTGGTTCCACAAAAGCAAATAACTGCCCCATTCTTACTAATATGATATCAACCTAGCCCAGAGCAATGCATTCTGTAGAATATGCAATACTATATTATTGTTGAAATATAACTTTTAGAAGAATTCAATTATTATATTACACACCTACAGCTTCGATGGAAAGTTGTACACAAAGCTTTTCAACGTGACTTTAGGGGCAGAACAAAAAGCGAACATTTAACAGATGAACAAAAATACTTGGATACATTTAATGTTACAGATATTGAAGTTTACATTTTTGAATGAACCAAATGTGTACTCTTGTTACAAAATCTGGGAAGGTATAGGATGTCAACTTGGGAATAAATAATATTTGTGCAAGTGGTTCAAGTATTAATGTCTATTTTGAGCAGTTGAATAAAGATCTACAAAGAAATGCACAGACTCACCATTTCTGTTTGTCTTGAGGACAGCAGAACCCCTAGGCAAGTGTAGTTTGACACAGCTGTATGGATGTCTGGATGCAAGTCCAGTGCATGGCTTGTTGTATCCCTGGTGGTGGGTTCAGGGGAGTGTAACTTTACTCGACAACAATCTGTTGGTTTGTTTTGTCGGTGCCTATGCATTTTTTGTTTTGGTTCATCTGTGTTGGCATGGCAACAACAACATCGCACTGCTGATAGTAATCACTTTCTGCTTTTAAATTTGTGGTCGAATTTATCAGGGTCACTTTAGGGTCCTTTGACTTATTCAGAGTGAGAATCAAAGCCCAGTTGGTATTTTCTGTATGCTGTACACTGTAATGCATTGACAGAACACAAATATTTCATCACTGATAGAATATTTCAAATCAGGCTTCGGAGTTAAGGAAACTATTTTTTTTAATTGTTGTAATCAATGTGGAGTTTGTACACATATTCTCTGTTTTAATAAATATACGCTTTTAAAAATTGATTAGTTTTGTTCAATATCAAGTCTATTGATTAGAACTGCTACAATATTTAAAGCAATAATGTTGTAATCATATATTGAAATATCAAAAGTCTTTATACGGTGAATATTGAAGTGTGTCCTGATTTGTGATTTCACAAGAATATGAATAGTTAAGCTGTCAAATTGTAACAAAAATCTCCATTATACACTTTGAGTAAGCAAACCTAGAAATGAAATCATTATTCAACAATCATGATGAAGGAGAAAACTGTGATTTACAGTAATCAGTTATTTATTAAATTATGACAATGACTATCAATGACGTCATGGCTTTGGATCGAATGGTAACTACTGAGATGTATATCAAAATGCGGAAAAGATTTTACTTTTTCTCTGTCAAAAGACCCGAAAGTGACCAATCCGTGAAGAAATATCAAATCTCATACGTAAACAATGAGAGATTTTCAGAGGGCCTTTATGTGTAACTGTAAAAAAAGGAAAAGACACTATGAGTAAAGCGAATGAAAACAACAACTAGATATTATATGTATGGAACACATACACGAAACCAGAGACTTCTTTCATTTTGTGGTAAATATGGACGAAATGGTGAAATGCATGCAAGTCCACTTGGAAAATCTCAAATCTTTACTCGATTGCATGACGGTTTTTTTTTATAAACCAGACAACGAATGATTACTCTGGGCTGTAATGTGAACTGACCATAGAACCGCGAAAAGCGTTTCTCCGGGGTTTATGGGCGGACATTCACGAAGTGACAAACACAACGTTTCGAGAAGTTGGCAAAGTTGGTCAGTGGTCAAGCTCACGTCATGAACGCAATATCCGAACATACCCTATCGTTTTCAAAGCGTTTAATCGGTCGAGTTTATTCAGAAAATGTCGTAAAATAATTGTATTGCTATAATAATCAAGCAGTCCATAATGGATTGATATTTGTATCATGGTTTCTCCAGTGTACTTAAGCGACTCGGAGGCTGATATTGAGGAAGTACATGTATTTTACAGGAGCCCAGGCCTTCGTATGAATTCAAGGAAACTAAAGCCCCTTTAATAGTTAAGTTTACAAAAATATATTTCCGCCGGAGAACAATAATGCCATTTTATGGTGCAGCGAGCGAACATCATTCATGCATAGAATACAAGCGTGAAATCATGAGTTCGACGCGCACGAATTCTCCATGACGGTTTGACATCTCTAACCATTCAGTTTTTTCCTTTTTTTGCGTATCGAACAATGGTGAGAGAAATAAACCCAGAATTCATGCACCTAAACAAAGAACCTCACAGAAAATTACTGTCAGAATCACTGGAGTCCGTACAGTTAAGTTAAAATTGTTCAAACAAAATTTGGCCATTGAAGCATCCAGTCCCCGATGTGACATTGACAAGGAATAGTGGTTAAAATGTCGGCTGGTAAAAATGTGAGTTTTGTCGCAAAACGATCCGAATAATCAGACACTGGGTAGAGCGAAATGTTGAATATATTGAAGTTGTCTTCTGAACATCGGCTATTTCACTTACCCTTGTTAATGCAATCGTCGATCATTTGATGAAAAAATCTGAGACTAGCAAACAGCGTGCTGTTGTTGTCACCGTGCCGCACAAACTGACCGTAGTGCGTGGTAGGAAATAGAATAACAAAGCATGTTGCTCTTGACGACCAACTTTTTTGGCCAATCAGAAAGAGCGTACCGTTCACTTCACACGCGTCGTTATGACAGCTGGTAGAGCCCGAGGCTTCTGTTTGATGACCACTATCGGCGCGCAGTGGAATGCGCGCGCACGTGCAAGCGTACCCGTTCGAATGTTCGTTAGAAGCGGACGGTGCAAAGAATTGTGGGAAATATGCGGTGAGCTAGGTGATGAACTACATCATGTAACCATGGGTGTACATCTATGGTACGACGTAATGGCCCCGTTACAAGAGTTCAAAGATTTGAACCAAGAGACATAGCAGAGACATGACACTTCCAAATTATTGTTGTCACGTATAAGCTTAAGCGTGGATAAAAAACTCTCAAGGTAGACGATTAGATCATTGGAGGGATGGCACGAAATGGGAAAAAATATAACTTTAGAGTAAAAATTGTTGAAATACGAATTTGTTATTATGCTGAGTTTTGAAAAGAAAAGGGATTAATTGAAAGGTCGCCTGAAAAAGTGTGCATATGAAGTTTGCAAAAAAGTGCATACTGTACAAAATCCGGAAAAAATGTTAAATTTTGCAAAGCAAATATTGCATGTCACATAATGACACTCCTCCAAAGATTTAATAGTATATCGCTTAGTGGGAGTTTAAAATGTGAGCAAGGCCTCAGTGACTGACGGCTGGGAGGGTAGAGCTGACAAGTATATATCCCGTATTATATAACACGCCACATGCTCATTCCGTGTCGCGATACGCCAGAATACGTCACGTGACGAGAACATAGATACCCCTAGTCCACTGAATTGACAAAAGTGACGTCAAAGTGGCGGTGCAAAATATCAAAACACATTAAAAACTATATATAACAATACAACATGAGCATGTGGTGTGTTATAAAATACCTATAGCCTGGTCTTTATTCGGGCTATAACGCCAGTCTATTTCCCCTCGTGGCCGTGTGTTACCAGAAACACATCGCTATACCCCTCGGCCTGCGGCCCAGGGGAGTAGCGATGTCTTTCTGGTAACACACGGCCCCTCGGGGTAATAGACGGGCGCAATAGCCCTCATGAGCAGGCAATAGATATTTACGATGCATGTTTTAACGCATATTGTAGCAAAGAAATAAAGTGAAATAAAAAACAAATAAACAAATAAACAAATAAATAAATAAATAAATAAATAAATAAATAAATAAATAAATAAATAAAGTACTGTCTTCCTATCAATCAAGATCATCGTTTCTGTATGAATGGAATTGCCGAACACGTATCGTGAGGCCCTTTGACATCCTTTGAATATCACAGCAATGATTAGTTCACAATACGTACATATATCGCAGCCACTCATTGAACTCATTGCGCTTGACCATCAACAGTAGCTGGACCCCCTCCCTCTTCTGACTATCGTTTGAGTAGTTTTGGAAGTACGAAAACCTAGTTACGAAATCGTAATTGAAGCCTAACCTCTTCTCCGAACACGATAAATTGCTTACATGGGTTGTTTAAATTTTACACTTTTGACAGGTTTTGACCCACAGGCACTTTGCACATTGCTGGGATAATAATCGTATTTAATATATAGAATGTCTATATACGACTTGATTATTCAATAAAAGAATCACCGTAATTGATATTAGTGTAGGCCTATAGGCCTACATGTTGACTGGCATTGTACCTATGGCTGCCTGGCTCGGGCCGGCGAACGCACTGCAGAATCATCAATGTTTAGAATGTCTACATGACTTGATTATTTATTAAAGAATAACGGTATGTGATATTACTGTACATGTCGGCTAGCTTAACCGAGCGGCTGTAGAGCTCTGCAGGCAGGGCTTGGCTCCGGCTAGTGGCTTGGGCCCTAGCCGGAGTTGGGTCCGAGTCCTGCAGAGCTCTACAGCCGCTCGGTTAAGCTAGCCGACATGTACAGTAATATCACATACCGTTATTCTTTAATAAATAATCAAGTCATGTAGACATTCTTCACATTGATGGTTATGCAGTGCGTTCGCCGGGCCCGAGCCAGGCAGTCATAGGTACAATGCCAGTCAACATGTAGGCCTACAGGCCTACACTAATATCACGTACGGTCATTCCTTTAATGAATAATCAAGTCGTATATAGACATTCTACATATTAAATACGATTATTGTCCCAGCAATGTGCCAAGCGCCTGTGTTTTGACCGGAGTACGGACGAAGTACCGCGCTTGTCATTTGAGTTTGGAGTTTCAGTGTTCAGTGCAAACGGATTGAGTTATTTAATTCTGACACAACATCGAAGGATGTGCCTATTGCCGCACAATTCTCTTACCATGCCGAATGTTAGAAAATAAAAACACTACAGCAGAGCTTAACCTCTTGTAAAAGTGACAGTTATATTATTTTTCCCGATTCAGGCATATGATTGGCTCAAAACTTAGCAGTCCGGTCAACCCATTGAGGTAACTCACAGATTATGCTACCTCAATGGTCAACCACACCGCAAGGTTTGACCATTTTAACATCATGGAGAATTATATATATAGGGATAGGTTACATTTTATTGGAATGAAATATAAATAAGCAAAATTGAAGCCAGTCTTTATGGAAGTGGCCAAAAATACTGGTGTATATAGCCTGGACGCGTAGCTCAAGGCATGCTTCTATTTCGTCAGTTGTGATCGACAGTTTGTCAGTTTCGATGGCTTCCTATGAACTCAACGTCATCATCCAGTGATATACTCATTGTCAAACACTGCATCAGTTTAGGGGAGTTACTGAACTGGTCTTGAAAAGAAAATACCAAAATGTTCTTTACTGTCGTTGCTGCACATCAAAATTTCTCTGTGCCGTTTGTACATATGATCCACGAAACCAGTCTCCTTATCACCACCAATCTCCTGGTATTTCGCCAATTATCAATTGCCGGAGATCACTGCTGCTTGCCTTTCAACGGACGTAAGTTTATTTTTCCCTGTGATATTGTGCATTCTTTCGATAAATTACCAAAAGGCAATACATATACGATGGTACGACCATAAACCGTTAAGATATCTTTCTGTTCAGATATACACTGAGTTCATGACCGATATATGATTATTGTACGCCTGAAATTTGTATGAACCGGCACTATACAGCATTTTCTGAGCAAGACAACAATGCAAAAATGTCGCGTGCCTTTAGAGGGTTGAGCTTTATTTCGGTCGGGTGTTTCTTTGTGTAGATAGCTAAACCTTAGGGATTGGACAGAATTTACAGGGGAGGAGGGCCTGTGTTTTCAAATGTGACACTGCGCTAAAATAGTGACCCTTCAAAAGTGTTTGCGACAAAACAAGTGACCATCTACGGCGCGCCAAATGTTTCAAAAATATTTATCGTCATAGAGTAAAAATAAACTGTCAAATTTTCTTTCTAAAAAAAGTCTTAAACGTGTATGAATAATAAAGAAAAAAGTTCTTTCGTCCATAATCATTGCATTTTATTAATGTACCTTTTCATAAAAATAGCATTCATTTGAAAATACGTGTCATTCAATATTTGAATGTGTCTGTACAGATAAAGATGACGTGCAACCGTCTTTCTTGATTGAAATAAAAATTAGATGGAATTACGGAAGAAAATAAACGAGAAAAGTATTATTGCAAAAAAGGGCAGAATGTTATGTAAATATTCTTTAAACCGTAATGAGAAGATAAACTTTCAAAAATTTGGAAATACCACTCCCATACTTATTGACGTCCACATACACGTGTATTTGATATAAAGGTGCAATGAATGCTGATTATAAGGGAAAAAAAGAAAAACAATCAAGCACACACACACAAAAATATTGAAATCATTAAAAACAAAATCACAAATAGTACTTGTACAACTACCAAAAAACAAAACGAACCACCATTAGGTCAGACTAAAAAAGAAAGAGAATCACAATTGAAAAGTCGACCGAGATCGCGCCGGCGTTGAGGCTGTAAAGAAACCAAAACGAGGTCAGCTTGGGAAAAAAACCAAAGCGAGGTTACAAAAAAAAAAAAAAAAAAAAAGAGTTACCAAAAAAAAAAAAAAAAAAAAAAAAAAAAACTTCAGTAGAAAAAAATGAGGCCCGTTCGAGAAAAGAAAACAGAGTGGGATACCCCGCAGAAAAAGCCCAACATGAAAATTGAATAATTGTCAACGTCATGATTGTTACAGTTTAATGCCAGAGGGTTTTGGATCATCACACAAGATATTTGGACAAGATATTTGGGGTATTTCAGCGATAACTCTCAGCTTCTAGTCTTCAATATCATCTCATGGACGTCCAAGTTACCGACACGTCCGATTCTATATTAAACAGTTACCAGTTTTGGTTAAAAGTGGACAAAACACTCGTGGTGGTTCCTCGGCTGCCAGCGGTCCCCTCGCTCCAATGTACACTCGAGGTGGTAAGCCAGCGGCCGGCGGGACCGCTAGTACAGTAGGCCTACACGCCGGCAACCAGCGATCCCCTCGCTGTAAAGTGTAGGGCCGCCTCTCCCAAACCATAGACAGTCTGTGCCCAAACCCCACAAAACGATGGCTTGCCGCTAGTCCACGGTTACGTGTGGTTCGATACACAGCGGCCGCCGTGTGGGTATGCATAGTAAAATTGCATACCACCATGGATGTTTACATCCATGATACCACGCAGCGCTCTAGTTCTGCATGGCAGGGCTGTGTGTTACCGACGTGACACGGCCTCCCGTATAACGCCGGTAACAAAGCCCTGCCATGCAGAGCTAGCAGCGGCTGCTATGTATCGAACCACACACGTATCCCGTGGGTTTAGCCTCTGAACGGAGTGTGGCAAAGGCAAAAATACTCGGGCTGAAACACTCCGTTTAAGAGGAGAACCATTTGATTTCTGGGGGGGTATGGAGGAAGAGGGTATGGGAGCAAATTTTTTTTTCCTGTCAGAGTGACAGCAATTTTTTTTTTCTACTGTCAGACCTGCATCAATTTTTTTTTTCCAAATGGAGTAGCAGTGCAAATTTTTTTTTATCGGTCATCAAGTTTGTAATGCGTTGTATATAAGGGAGCCGTCATTATTTACGGCCTGAAACTCCGAAATTTCAAGTGACCCCCCGCCCTTCGCCAACCCATGATGAATTTGAGTAACCTCCCTCTCTAACTCTGAAATTTGACCGATCCCCCACTTAGAAAAGTTAAATACCAATACATGTAATTGTAAAATTCACAAAATACAGCAACAGTAAAGACCTATCAAATCCTGAAGTACCCTGCTAGACTATCATCAGTTATCTCATGATGGTTCAAAAAAGGTGAACACATCAAAATGAAATTCAAAGTCACAATAAAATAAAGATATAAAAGATCACGCAGTATCTAATCATATAGTACATTGTTTAATTTGGATGGATATTATGACAGGGTTTTCACTAGGATATCTGACCGGGCAGAATTTGAAAGTACAGGGGGAGAACATGAGAGAGGCTTAGGGGGAAAGTGTCACAGGGGCTTTCTCCTATCTTGCATGGAAATGTTTAAGATATTGATGTGTGCAGTCTGGTGCAATCTGAGTTTTTTTAATTTGTTTAATAAGTGAAACTGTTAGAATACCCCAAGGGGCAGAGCACGAGAGGGGGGTTCCCCCTCTCGTATTGGAAATTTTGAGAAATTGATGTGTTTAATGGTGCAATCTGAGAGGAGTTTCAGTTTATTTTGCACTCAGTAAAACTGTTTGAAAATAACATTGAACACTGATATTTGTTTTACATTTTTTGCATGATCAGTGTTTGAGTCACAATATTCAACAACCAAACAATGGCGATACATTTTGTAAAAAACAGCTCTAAGTTTGTCAGAGACTGAAGACAAATGAATATACAGGAACGTAAAATCTGTGACCTTCTTGTGTCATTTCTCCAGCTGCCAGCTTCTAATGAAAAGCCTGAATATGGTATGTTTGCGATCCGGTGTTTGTGGTCAGAAAAACAAGGCTCACACATTGTATTTCATTATATTTGTTCCTCAATTTTTCATTGTCTTGTGTTTTAAATTTTCACAATTTACAGAAGTCAAATAGTCCCCTTTAGATAGTGCCTATGCCATTGAGATATTGCAACAGAAATCCTGAAATATGATTTCTTGGGTCAGAAAAGGGAAGGAAAACATTGAGTGTACTGAGGTATAAAGTAGACCTATGTAGTGCATGTTTATATCATAAGTGCTGGGGAAAAAACATAAGAATTGCTTGTGGTAAAAACATTTGCGCCGCCTATGGCGGCGCGCCGGCAAAGAATACATGAGAATAAGGTTTCCAAATTTTGCTTATTTCTGGTGCATTGTGACAATTTTTTTTTCTCTTCTGTCTGTTATGACATTTTTTTTTCTCAGGCCATGACAGGATCAATTTTTTTTTCTTCTCTCTCACCTGGTGACAAATTTTTTTTCTCAAAATCCTCCATATCCCCCCCCAGAAATCAAATGGTTCTCCCCTAAATTCGAGGCAACGTTTAGTTTCCACGAGTAGGGCCTACATGTAGAACGCGAACTCGCCCGACTTGACAAACACTGATCAAGCAGCCGCTATTTCACTGTATACTGTAGCTCTGGGTGGCAGGGCCGGGCTTTGCTGCGGATCCGTAGCCCTACCAACATAACCAATAAAGGGAGTGGTAGGGCTACGGATCCGCAGCAAGGCCGGGCTGTGATTTACTGGATACGGCCAGGCCGTATAACACCGGCGTTATACGGCCAGGCCGTATAACGCCGGTAACTCACAGCCCTGCCATGCCACCCAGAGCTATGTATAGGCTACTGCACAAATATCGTAGCTCCATATTTTGGACTGTGTGGATATAAAGATTTCTGCAATGGGGATCGACATGTCCTGTATGTGCCGGTCTAGCCCTGCGAGTATAGTGAGAGTGTCTGGCGTTGGGAAGGCCGGACACTCTCGCCATACTCGTATGTCGTAAGGCTTTTACAGTTGCGTCGCTCGTCTCATCGAACACGGAAAACGATGGACGTTCTCTCAACACGCGGCAGATTTCTTCAAAACTATTCATTTTATCATGATTTGGGTGATCTTTGAGCATAGACGAGGAATTAGCAAACAACGAGGTGGTTTATTATCATGGTATTTGAACCCGATGTATCGAACCACACGTATAAAACTGTGTAGAAATCATGTGGGCCAAAGGCGATGACAGTGCGGCTCGGTGGAAGGCCTGCAGTGAGCTCCCTGCCATACCGCGTTCGCAATGTTGCTATGAAGGGTCATGGGTTGTACGTCTCGCTCGTGATCTGACCTGTGGACTGCCTGAAATTGGCTTTGTTAACTTGACTCTCTGGAACTATTCACTGTTAACTTGGACGTTCTTTAGGTGACATTGCCCACTTCATTTCATCAAGTATGGTTTCAAGTAGAGCAGGGCCCAGCCAAACAGAGCTAGGTTTCAAGATGTCACGTTATCACTGAAATGCTCAATTAATATTTCGTCAAACATTGGAGTATGTGGTGATCGGATTCCCCGCTGTTGGGGATTCATTGATCGAAGGAAACATGAACCATGAGTTTTTTGAATAAAATAATTGTAATTTCGGGCTTGTTGTTTTTTTTCTGTGGCGAGTGCTCGTTTTTTTTTTTCGTTTTTTTTTTCTTTTTTTTCTTTTTTTTTTTTGCTGTGGCGAGTCCTTTGTTTTTTCTTTCCACAGGCCCACGCGTTTTTTTTGTATCTCTGTTCATGGCATTTTTTTATTTTTTTCGTTTTTTTTTTAATTTTATTTTATTTTATTGTAGATGAGATCCACTTTTGTTTAGAGCCATCACTGCCGAATTTTTTCACCGATTTTCTCTCTTTACTGTCAAAGCGGCTGGTGATTCATATTATATTTTTGATTATCTATAATACGTTTATTATGAGACGTAGTGCTTTTTAATTTTCTTAAGTACATAAATAATTTTATGTATGCATGGCTTTTTTGTCTGGTTCTTTATAATTATTTTCTGTATGTGGCTCACGTTTTTATTTTTTTGTACTATTTTTTCCGAGTGGTAGTAGTGATTTTTAGTGATTTTCTTGTGGACGTACCACTGTATAACATATTTTTCTTTTTTTTTGTAAAATCAGCACTAATTGCACATTTTACGCGAACTATTATACGTGTATGATGTATGTCGATAGGTATGGATGTACGACTTTTTCAAATCGTTGAAAATTGTTTATTTCCTAATTACGCTGTAAAGAATATTCTCAAGTTAAAATGAAGTATTAAATGACATTTCTGTCTTTTGGTTTTTAATTATACTTTTCTTACTTATTTCCTTCCGTAATGACACCTAATTTTTATTTCAATCGAGAAAGACAGTTTATTTTTGCACTGAATCGATAAATATTTTTGAAACATTTGGCGCGCCGTAGACCATCCCCCATTTTCATGCACTAAAAATTGACCCTCCCCCTGCGTGTTACAGTCCATATCAATAATACCTTTTTTGTATTTGTAATACTTTTATTCGAGTCTTTTCAAGAAGGAAAAAAATACATTACTGTCTGAAAGTTGGAATTACATGAAGTTGTTAACGTGTTATTAATGTCCTAAATATCTGTTCCTATTGGCCAACTATTTGCAAATATTGTCCTCATTTCTTTATGTATATGTCAATTTAGTTTTTTGTTTGCAATATAAAATTCAATTTAGTGTATGTTTTGCACAAAGTCCATGAAGTACAATTCCGTGCAGTTACATATAGCTATGTAGACATACCTCTTGGCAACCAAAATTAAAAAGTTAAGTAGCTTTGGAAAGATCAGAACTACCAAGTAAGATTAGTCCAGGATTTAATTGGGTCCTGAGACCTAATGGTTTTCCCAGTTTTTCAATGAAAGTATTCCAAAAACCTTTTACATGGTTACAGTTACAAAACAAATGAAGGAGAGACTCCTCTTCATGTTTATAAAATGTACAAGCACTTGATGGAATTATGTGTGGACTCATTTTATGAAGCAACACATTAGTTGGTAAAATATTTTGCGTTAATTTCCACTGGAATTCATATCTTAATTGATATTTAATTGATTGATCTTTGAACTTTAAAACGAATACTTTTTAACCTGATGAAAAAAGATCACAGTTCGCAATAAATTATTATATCAACTACTTAAAGTACACCTGGCTATTAAAAATGAAAAAGAACAATATAATATTTACCTTCATTTGTAGCTTGGCTTGTAATTGTACAGAGAGCACCATCATTATTTGTAACTTGTTATCACAGCCTAAAAGTCAATATTCAACAACATTAATTTACAAATGTACAGATATAGCAAGTTTTGTAGGAGATATATAGTTAATAGTTTACCCATAGATTACCATCAGAAGTGAACTACGATCGGTACAGGGCTATATTCGTAAAGCGACCGACAGAATTTAATGATGATGATTAAATATGTATATTTCTCATGACAGTCAATGTTAACATCCTTCGATGAAAATATTAAAAGTTCAATGATTGAAAAGACAGTTAAGTGACTTTTCGTAATTATTATGCTATTTTTTCACGCTTTCTCTTGGCCGACTGTTCTCAAAAGCGCTCTGTCTCTGTCTCTCTATTTCTGTCTGTCTGTCTGTCTGTCTGTCTGTCTGTCTGTCTGTCTGTCTGTCTGTCTCTCTCTCTCTCTCTCTCTCTCTCTCTCTCTCTCTCTCTCTCTCTGTCCCTTTCTCTCTCTCTCTCTCTCTCTCTCTCCTCTCTCTCTCTCTCTCTCTCTCTCCTATCCACACATATACCATTTTTGAAACCAGCAAGTGAGAGCTGTTATAACAGTTACGTGCTTACATGTTTAATAGACATAAGACTGTGATCAATTGGATTGTGTGATTTACCCGACTCCTGCATGAAGAGTTAAGGACTGGTATTATCGTCGTCACGATTCAATTCAGTATTTCTCTTCTGCATTAAGAAGACTTTGAAATTGAATCAAAGTCACACAAAAATACCAGGAAACAAATGAAAGGTACACAGGGGTAAGCAAATTAGGGGCCGTCGATATAAGCTGACGTACAACCTTATTCCTTCGTTGTACATGAAACATCCCTCTTAATTATGCAAAAAAGACTAACGTAATTGAAAAAGGAGAATAGCAAATACTTCACATTGTAACATTTCTCGATGTATATAAAATGACAGAAGGTTGATAATACGAAATAATTTTAATAGATCTGGAATTTGAAAACTGAGATATGTAATTGGAAACAGTCATCTAATGAAATTCTCTAAAGTGTATAAGACAACGTCATTTGTGATTGCATATTTTATATTGTATCTTGGCGCTGTCACACTCACGTGACTCAGCGCCCTCCACAAAGCAAGTCCGTATTCTTGATGTCCTCACAAAGCAATTCTGTGGTATTGATGCCCTGACACTTTAATGATCTTCTTCATTCATAAACTCAGTGAAAAAAGTGAGGTTTACGCTTTATTCAGTACAATCAGATTAATTGCTGTTACAAAATACATGGGATGCAATAGCGGACGCTAGTAGCAGCAGTTTCTGTGCCGGCGCAGACTTGATATTTTGCAGGGCCACTGCACTGACAATGTTCCTTCCTGTCGTCCAATGGGATAATCGGAGCCGAGTGTCGGGCCCTATATATGTCACTGTAAGTGCCGATACAACATTGTAAAATTTTCTTTCAAAAGATGTTTTTCGATACCAGATACAGTAATAATTTTCCGTAGCGTACTGTAAAAGCCGAACAAAGCAACACGCAAGTTAAGGGGATCTGTTAAGTACTTGGAACAGCCAAAAAACTTTGCACAATAGCAACGTTCTTTGGCACCTCGTTCGCATTCTCCATAATCACGCACAGCCAGTTGGCACATTTTCCATTGAAGCGCGTTGGCAGCATAATCATCGGATTATGAGAGCGTCCCATCAAAGAGAACGTTGAGGGACGAGGACGCAATCGTTTGTGCGAACGAACACATTCTCAGAGAATCAGATCACCAAACAACCTTCCAGTCGATAGCTTTCCTCATCTGAGATCGCTTACCTGTGAAGTCATTTTTTCTCAAATGTAGAATTACCTGTTCAAGTATGTTGGGACTATTGTCTCTCACAATCATACTGTACCACTTGACGTGGGGACAGATCCATATAAAGCGAAGAAAACGCAATTCATTTCGGCCAAGTCCGACTGAAAGTAAGAGCAGGTGAGTTACTGGGCCATTATTATACACAGTAACAAGATTACTTATATTTCTTCACACTGTTACAGACCATCTAAGACTTTGAATTTCGCATAAGTTCATCAGCCGATGAAATTCGTTCTTTAAACAAAATTTAAAAAAAAAACCCATTCACGAACTTTAAGAATTAAAAGAGTCAATATAAGATGGGGAGTACAGTTGAACGGTTTACACACAAACTTTGAGTAAGACTTAGACACACAGCCTTACGTCTTCAAGTTTTTGGCTTAATGGATAAAGGTTAGGGGTCAGTGTAAATTATGTTTACCACATTGATAAATGAAAGAATTGCTTGATGTTGTCTTCCTTGTCAGTATTTCTTGTTCTATTTTTCATCTTTTTGAAAACACAACTTACGTTTCAATGTTTCGGTAATGATTCATTTTTCCGCCGCTTGCCTGAATAGTTACTTTTATACGTTTCTGTGCTGAAATCTTCTGTGCTGAGATATTCTATCTTCCTTCTTGTTACCGTAACAAAGATATGATGGAGAAATATTAGCCTGTGTCGGGACTAGTAACCTGCAGGGTTATTCTGTAAACAGTGTGATAACAATTATCGAGGGATGAAAGCAAGAAGACTTTGAGGAAAATATAACATTGTTCACTTTACTTATCGTTCTAAACGACACAAACAGCCATCGGTACAGAACAACATTTGCTAAGGTCGTGAAGTGGTTTTTGGTTGGACACAAAATTGTCGCGGCTACCGATTTATTAGTAAGTGCGGAAGTCAAGTTCCTTAAGTTAAAATTAATTAAAATACATGTTAAATAATCTGGACGTCTTTATCATTCCTATTTCAGACTAAGACGGCGTGTTGAGGCAAGCCGTGGAGCTGAGGTTCCAGGAAATGTCCAGCCGCACAACCGCGTCAGGGAACGAGAGGTAAATAAAATATCCTGAAACGACAACAAAATACGAACAAACTCAGATTGACGGGGAGGGAGGGGGCTACTGGATGAATCATATTTCCCTCCCTCCACCCTGGACAATCTGTCGAACACATAGGGATCCCTTTGTTCGCGCGTCAAGCTAACTTCTTATTGATTGTCTTACTAAGAAGGATAATAATTTTTCAATTGACTAAATTATTCATGCTTGTTTTGAGTGCCGGAATATATATATATATATATATATATATATATATATATATATATATATATAATCAATAGGACGTTAGCAGTTGATCCCAAGTGGAGAGTGGAGTGGAATAATAATAGAAAACTTGATTGATACACACTACCACACCCAGTTGTATTTTCCGTTATACAGTACACCTGAAGAAGCTCCAGTTTTGGGCGAAACGTTGTGTCACAAGTTCATTAAATACGTTCGGACTGAACAAGTGGGTGTGGTAGTGTGTATCAATCAAGTTTTCTATCTATCTATCTATCTATCTATCTATCTATCTATCTATCTATCTATCTATCTATCTATCTATCTATCTATCTATATATATCTATATATATATATATATAAACATTATATATGTCTGTCTGTCTGTCTGTCTCTGTCTGTCTCTGTGTCTGTCTCTCTGTGTGTGTATACACACACTTACACACACACACACGACGTATGTCTTCTGTAGCGATGGTTGAACCATTCGTCTGATGATCGCTACAGAGGACATACGTCGTAGCGTGAAACTCCGAGTAACGCCAAGGTCCTGGCTTCCCCACAGTGTTGTTACGGACATCTGTGCTGACTTCTCTGTCCTAAATATTCGCCATTCTTAAAAACGTTTGAAAATCACGTCATGCTAAAATGTTGGTAGTTGCTCGCACCTTTCAGTGTTGTCCTTAGAAGCCGGGTGCCGGGTAAATAACCCGGCTGTTTTGCATTTTTCCCGGCTACTTTTAACGTCATTAGATTATTTTTATAGACCTGTAATTTCGGGATTGCACTGCCAGCTGTTAGACGGCACACGTACGATTAGCAGTTTCGCGACCCTTTCCCCGCATGGAACTGCACAAACATAAAACAGTTTCTAAATACCCGTTTGTGGCTTTTTGAGCCCGATCTTTTATTTGTTAAATAGTGTGATTGGCTGATGGACGCGCCTATGGTGTTGTCTTTATTAAGAGCAGACTACTAATGGTTTGATTAGTATGAAGGTCATCTTAGGTCATTTTTAACGATAGCGTAAATGAAATGTGGCGTCGTCGAAGAAAGCCCGTTCGAAAGCTATACTTGATTCCAACAATACATTTAGTTTATGTATGAAAAACTTCAATTTCGCTAAATTTGTGAGAAAAAAGCGCCGAAAAGATGTGATTTTTATCGACGATTCGAAGTTCATGACGCAGCATAGTTTTCCTCCGCCGCACTGGCTGCCAACTTCAGTACGAGTATGATCTTCTCAACAAATCCAGTTGTTCTCAGAGCAATACCGACGCATTTTCTAGATTTAAAAACAATGAGCTAGAACTGAATTTTTTAGAACCAACTGTTTATTTGAATGGGTATTTTTTTCAATGATTATTTTTACATACTAGAATCCACGGTCACAGGCATGTGTGTTGCCGACCGTTGCCGACCGGCGCATCATCGTCACGCCTCACGGCTTCACTGTGGTGCTGATCCCCTGTTGTTATACGTCGTGGATTCCGGCATGGGTTCAATTTCACTACGCTTCTCCATGTTGGGTTGCCCGATAGTGTATTTCGATGGACCCTCTTAATAATTTTTTCACAGACCCATGGAGCAAATTTGAAGAAAACAGAGTTGTTTCCTTCCGACGCCATGCTGCATATCTGGTTTGATCAAATTTGGGGACAGCTTCGCCACTCGCGCCGCATGCAGGTTCGAGGTCTGGCATGCGAGACTAAGTCGCGGAGAGTGCTTTCGCAAACATTTTACTATTATTGTTTGCATATTATAACTCATAATAAAAAATGCGTAGAGACTCAATACAATGCGTAATATTATTACGCATTGGATCGACTCTCCACGCATTTTTTCATTGTTATGAGTTTTCGATATACGCATTTTTTGCGTAAATGCGAACACTGTAACAGTGAATTATCTTACCGATGTTTTTTTTTTTTAACAAAAGCGAATGTGTTTTTATTAGAATACTGTCGGTATTTTGAATTTTCCATCCTCATTTTGGGAAATGAGCAATGAAATGAGCAGACTGCCGTAGATTTAAGATTAAATGTTAAATCTTCAATGCAAATAAAACCATAAGTGTGTCATAAATAATACAAACAAAACAAAATCATGTTTGTTTGTTTTGTTGTATGTGAGCCACGTCTAAGACACACAACAAAAGTACTGTTTCAGTCTCAGCTAAATGTCACTTCAGATGCCACCAGAGAACACCATTTCCACTCCAAAATTTCATTTTTCGCCTTGCGAGAGGGGGGACACCCCCCTCTCGCGCTCTCCCCCCTCGTTACCTACGCTCACTCGCCCCTCGCTCGGCGCTTCGCTCCGTCGCAGTCATCCCGTCTACATTCTTGAATTACCTGGCTACTTTTAAATATAAGGACAACACTGACCTTTATCCAATGTGCGATTAAAGCACCCTACTTTTCATATGCTACCAAATGATTTCAAAGTGACAGTATTAACGATATTAATAATACGGCCTGCCAATAATTTAAAATTTTAAGCAGTAGTATAGTGTTGCATGGATTTAGATTGTAATGATGATGTCTGTGTGGATAAAGGTGTCAACTGGGAAAGAAAGACGTAGTAGACGGTGAATACCATGTCAATCATTGAATGCAAGGTTAAGTTAAAGTTCCTATATTTAACTGTATAATCTCATTGATATCTTACTTACTGCGAGAAATATTCGTCTTTTGGAACTGTCCGAATTATGAAGAATTTAAAAAATAATAAAATTACTGATGAATGGTATTTTGATATTTGTATATTCTTTATAGATGAACAGTGGCTTTCGAAGTCGGCGGCGCCCTCCGTCTGCCCCTTCGACTGGCCGTAAAGGTATTGAACCTGACCTCTCCTCCCCTGGCAAAGCACGCTCGGAGTGTAAAGTTCAGGACGAAAAGGAAGATGACGAAGGACAACTTCCGGACAAGCCTACTAACGGTATCAACTCTGCTGGTGATGGAAAGTTAGGTCTTTCGGATGATTCGGATTCCGCTTCTCCTCAACTTCAACGTGACCCTGACAACGACTTTTTTGACATTGACTCCATCGACATTGGCCATGCATTAGCGCTAGCCATCATTTGGGCAACCAAAGACTCCGGATTTGATGATGACCACGGACACCACACCATCTCCCCTGGCAATGCACGCTCGGAATGTGAAGTTCAAGCAGAAAAGAAAGATGACAAATTGCAACTTCCGGACAAACCGACTAACGGTAGCAACTCTACTGGTGATGGGAAGTTAGGTCTTTCAGATGATTCGGATTCCGCTCCTGCAAACCCAGATGAAAATGGTCATGATTTAAGATCAACGGCAGGTGTAAGTTGTAATGCCAACGATGGCGTTGAAAGTATATCAGCCAACAAGGTGTCGACTAATAGTTCTCCCCAACTTCACCGTGACGCTGACAACAACCACAACTTTGACATTGACTCCATCGACGTTGGCCATGCATTAGCGCAAGCCGTCATTTGGGCAACCACAGACTCAGGATTTGACGATGACAACGAACATTACACCACCTCCCCTGTCAATGCACACTCGGAGTGTGAAGTTCAGGGTGAAAGGAAAGATGACGCCCACGAACATCACACTAGCCATGTCAATGTGACAGCGGAGAATGACAATAGATCGGCGATGAACTCGACGAAAACTCGGAAAACTGCCCCTGACAAACAGAACACATCCAAGAAACGTGAAATGGTGGCCAATGACGGAAGTTCAGTTGTTGATGCAATGACAACCAGCACTGATGTTCTAAGCTCTGGACTCAGTGTCAAAATGAACCGACCCACTGGTAAAGTTGAACTTGAATTTAGCGAGAAAGATTTGACGATAAAGAATGTGGCCACCATCAAAGAAGATCTGAATGAAAGTACTCGAACCATTGTTTCATCGAGAACAGTTACTTTGGAACCTGCTTTCAAGTTTGACGCCGTGTCCAACGCTGAAAATATTGAGTCTCCTGTGGCTGTCACACCAACCAGCACTTCCTCGTTCAACGGTGAAACAGCTTTACAGGTTGACTTGCTCAACGAAAGCCATTCGAGTAGCAAGAATCAAGCGTCCATGAACAGAAATAAGACAGATCCCTCTTTGGTTTCTCATGCACAGACCGCAAACGACGCCATCGATTCTAAAACTACCACCGACCGTACATGTAAGCGTTTTTCAGGTGATACAGAAATGATGATGAACCACGCAGACGCATCATTTATTAATTCGTCTACAAAAGAAGCGGCGTCGATTGCTGAGTTCACTGCTCACCACAAGCGACCTCACCGTGACAGAAGACAAAGGATGATAAGTGGAGAGCATACACCAGTCACTGCTTTGGTGATAGACACCCTACACTTGGAATCAACTCATGATGACGACAAACACTTTTCTTGGAAAAGTGAAACGGCGATGGCCACTGACGACGGAGATGCTTTATCCACAAATTCATCAAGGGCCACCGGGAACGATGTATGGACAACTGGGGCAACAAATCAGGAAATTAAAAACGTGCAATACGAAGAATTGGCGGATATGCTTGGCCTGAACTTGAACGTCTATGAAGCAAACAATGCCTCCATAAAAGACCTATCGAATGAAGGTTTTTGTCAGTCAGATGAACCCTACAATTTGGACGAACTCAAGGAGGCGGCTTCAAATCTGACATTATCAGCAGCGAGACCGATGAGACTGAAGGCCAGAAGCAATAAATCAGAGACTGGAAAACTGCCAACTGTTCATAAAAACAGAAATGAGAGAACAGTAGCTAGTCCAGAAGTCTATAAATGTTCTTCATGGGGTGAAGCACTTCCAAATAAACGGAAAAGCTTCAGTTTGTCCTCTATCAGAAGGAAGCTAAAGTCTGTGTTTCTGGAAAAGACCTCCTCAGCGATGAAAAGCGCCCTCTAACAGAGTTTGAGGACGATGGTTGACATTTAGTTCCTGGTCTGTCTCCTTTCCTTTTTTGTAGGAGCAACAATAAATTATGAAAAGTAAACGTGCGCCTCATGTGTTCATGTATGGTCTAATTTTTCAGGTATACCACTGGGGGGGGGAGAGAGAGAGAGAGAGAGAGAGAGAGAGAGAGAGAGAGAGAGAGTCAAATTAAACGAGATTGTAAGTTTTCATGCAAGAAAGTCCACGTTATCGGCGTTTGAATCGTCAAATCTCAAAGTACTTACGGCAGATGTGCACTTTGTAATTTCGTCAGAAACTCAAACTTCCCTAACAGTACTTTCAGCTCTCTGAAAATCCGCCTGCTTACTCGTTGTAGGGAAATGTGTGAGGTTCGATTCGATGAGCCCTGACAAACCACTATGATAATTTAATAGGAACAGCAGCAAAATAACAAAGGATGACGAACGTATCTGTCTTGGTTAAGTATCTTTAAGCGAAAGTCAATCCCAGATTGTGACACTCGTGACATGGTTGTCTCTCCTCTCAAGTCAGGCATTGGTGATACGTCCGTACCACGAAGATACTTCAGGGGGACATGCAGACTGGCTCTCTGTCGCCTGGCCAACATATTCACCCCATGATCTTCACAACAACCTACCTCTAACGCGACAATATGCTAAATTTATTGTTTTGATATTTAAAAGCTCACAGATTTGGAGCAAGTCTAGGGACATCATAGTAAGTAGACGGTAATATCAGAGCCACTGGCATCTAGAATTTATGTGAATGAATAGACATAATTTTTGTAAAATATCATGACTTGCCCCTCTCTGTACTAAGACATCTGAAATGGCAAACAGGCTGTTCGAGTTTAATGGCCGATATATTTCGACAAATTTCAGTGCCATGAGAGGAGAGGCTACGCCCTCAACACTTCGAGGCTTTTACTTGAGTCCAAGTAACAGCAGGCAACTCGAGCAATCGTACCACCTCCATTCAACAAATAAGTGCACAAATGTCATGAATAAAAAGTAAAAGTGAACGAGTGCAAAGTAATGACAGGTGGATTGTACCAGCAGTACAAAAACTATGCAAGGCTAATTTACAGAAAAACAGTTTTTTTTTCAAATAATCGACTTTCATACAACCTGTGAATATGGTAGTATTAATGAATACGCTTGTTACATGGATACGACAGGCGCTGACTTGTTATGGTGGGTTGACTGGGAAGAGAATCGTGTACATTGTCATTGACTGTCAGGGTTAGTGCTCAAGCATCAATGACGATACAGACCCACTTAGATTTGAAGAGACACTCCATTACAATTGCATTAATTATAACGGTCAGTTATTGAAATACCTTGGGCAGCTTGAGAAAGAAGCCTCTTTCTCCATAATTTGCAATTTTCAAGGCCTCTTGAAGAGCATTTTTTTTCTTGGCCCTAATTTTCTCTTTTGCGCGCATTAGTTCTATGTCGTGTAACGAGGGCCGCTCAATATCGACTATTGATGCGAGAGGGCGCTCCAATGCACCAATGCACCAGAGGATGCTGGTATGATGTATGCAAATCTAATTTGGATATGTAAACTGCAGGGTCACAGGTGAGACAACGAGACATTCACTTTCAAACGCTGTCGTGTAAGCGGACGCGATTTCTGGTTCTGGGCAGCAATATTAACTTCCGCTACCCTGTATATAGGATCAGACAAACACACGCTAATGCGACTGACTTGTAAATTGTCGTTGTTGTTAGGTGAAATTGTGAGAGACCATGGAAGCATTGTGAATAAGCGGCATAGGTTTTCGCGGCGGTGACCATGTTCTGAACACCCGGGCAACGCGACCGTTGGAAGTCGGGGCGACATAATATTTGCGTTGCAGCGATCGTTGAAGAACCGAAGGACATACGTCTTAAGCCAAGGAATTGACTTATGCTTTAAGACAGGTAAGAAAAAAACAGTATACATGTCTTGGTTGTTCGGTTTGACGACTCGTGACCCCGAGTTCTCATTTCTATTTTTATAACAACCTGTGCCACTATTGTTGACAATAAAGCTGCTCGATCGTTTGTTTGAAAGCACCACGGCATGTATTGCGCGGACTGTCACCTAACGAATTCATTACCTCATTATGTTAATTTGCCCGATATTAAAAACGAAAGACGGCTACACATATCAGCAGTAATTCACGACCGGTTTCAACCACACACCCAAAGAGACGGACATCGACCGTTCTTGAAAGCGACAGAACAGCTGACTGTTCTTTAGGCCTATACGTCATTGTCGAGAATATCCTACAGGCGACGGTACTAGTCGAACGAAATACTCTGGGCTTTAAGAATTCACCAACACCCACAAACTACACAGTGACAGTAGATTAGCTATGAGACATTACCACATACTACATAGCGATAGTAGACTAGCTATGGGGCAACACCCAGCCTGCGAATACATTTTAGAGACCCGCATCACAATCACATGTTGGATGTGTTAGCTGATTGATTTTAATAGGCCTATACTTAGAGTCACGGGGGATATTCGCGTCGCTCGGCCATGGCAAGAATAATGGCTTCAACACCCATTCCCTTATCTATGCATTTGTAAATTGTACTGTCTACGCACGATCACTCCACGGGATACGGTAAATATTTGTCTTAATTTCGTTTTTGCGTCTCACGAACCGTTATGCAAACGTTGGCCATGCATGGCAATGAAGTGATTGGTACAATGTGAAATTTTCGTTGTAAATATAAGTCGGTTTCAAAAATATAAGCTTAAGCTTACGGCACTGGGCGGGTTGTGTATCTGCGTAAACCCTGAGGTGTATCATGGAGGTACCACAGGAAGGGTGTGTCAATGATTTCAGTCGCCCGATGGTAAACGTGTAGTCTAAATTCTATGTCAAGGATAGATTCAATTAGAAAAACTCGATTTATATTTAGAAATATGGTGAGACACTCGGCTCGTTTGCATGCTCACTGCTGGTGTTTACTACACTGACCACGGTCCCTCTGTACTGACTTTCCTTTAGCATGTTAGACTTCATTGATCAACAGACACAACAAATGCATCGATCAGCTAGACGAATGAATGAAAGTATTAATCTTTTTGAAATGACACGACGGCGTTGCTATCATTAAGTAAAAAAACTCGAATATTTAGCACAGCCATTATATACACATGACTCGAAGTTTTCCTGCCATTTGTGTTTGCACAAAGGAGTGACAATTGACCGGTGAAATGGCATTTTTCCACGTTACGCAACGACAGTCTTTCTGCCCGTTGTCGATTGAAAAACACGTTTGCATACTAAGGAGATCACGTTGTACTTCCAAAGGCCACGGCATTTTCAGAAACCCGGTGCGAAAGACGCCACCGTACCGTTCTGGTACATTTGGTAAAATCGATTTATGGGGAGGTACCTCCAGAGATATGATCTGTAAAGGGAAATGGCTCAAATAATAAATAAGACATGTGGGATATTATATGCACCTGGCAGGGTAAGGTACAAGTAAACCGATATATTGTTGACCTCAAGTATAGCTGTTGTGACATTCTCACGTCGCCATGTTACCGCCAGTTGCCCCCAGTGGCTTCGTCTTCCACTGACACCAGTTTGTCGCTGGCGTCTCCCTCTTCTTCACCTAGCGATGACCTTTGACTCAGTAGAGCCGGAGGACACACTCTTCCTTGACACCCGAGACATAACCACAACACTCTCTTAATGGCATTCTCAAACCTTTGGTTTCATTCAATGAAAGCATCTATTGAATCTGCGAGAATCATGCCTGGTATTCGTTCCTATTGATTGGAAAAAATTCACCAGTGTTTTTCAGACATGGGATATCTTTCCCATGTTGCGAAAGTAATTTAAAATGCATGTTGATGACCATTTTGTCCCGAAACCGAATCTGTCTGGCAAATTGTTGTCACATTCCTCTTACAGATGTCCTGATATTGTTTCAGAATACCACTTTCGGAAACAATATCAGTGAATCTCGTCATCTGTGCAATGGTGGTTGATGATATGTGAGCATAATTTTTAAATACTGATAATAATTTAATAACCAAATATAGCTGATACATAATAGTACACATTAAATAAAAATGAAACTATGATCTAAATTTGCACGGAAACGTCTTAAAATTCGGTGACAAACATTATAAATTTGCATCATAAGATAGAAGTGTGAATGTCTCGGATATACTAGTAGATCAGTCGAATACCTATATCACAGGACGCCCTCTATATAACCCTTGATACACATGACGAAAACACCGGGCATAGCTGCCAGTCATACTACTTACGATACGTTATAGCAATTACTTTACATTTACCATTGTTTTCATATCTTAGCGTGCTCAACCATTTATTGAATTCTTCAGTGATACTTTATATGCCATTCGATATCGATCGATATAATAAGGGAATAAAATTCTACGCAGGACTCATGACTCGTTGCAAGTTCGCACGTCAATTTACGTTCAGCTTAAATGCTATCTGCTGGTCGGAGCGTGCCAGAATGTAAAAATGCTACCCACTGATCGGAGCGTGCCAGAATGTATTTTTGTCGTGCTAGAACCCACAGGCTTAAAATACATTCAGTAGCCCCGCCAGATCACCTTTTTACATCTGCCACTTGGCGGTATGTTTCAACTCAGACGGATATCACTTTCGTAGCATGGTGAGTTTATCATGTGTGTAGCGCAACGCAATGTCGTTATTTGCCTCTCAGATAGTAGTACGCTAAACAGCAAGATAAACTATGAGGCGATCGAAACCTTACGAGGTACAGTTGTTTTGCAATCGTGCTTGAAGATGTTAAAGCTTGCCGTCGAAATATTTGACCGATGCGTCATATTGGAAGCGCTGTCACCCGAGTGGCGTGACTGAAATCATGTGTGGAAACCATTTTCATTTAATACGGTAGGGTACGATGTTCCTTTTCCAAGACTGGTGTTGTGACGATATCGAATGCCAAATATTTTTGATAGCGGCGACATGCTGTACAGTAGTTGCAAGATCATGATTTCAAGAATTCAGACGATTTAACTGTTCAGTAATCACAGCGCGTCATTGTATGTAAATTGGGTTAATAATGCTCACGTGCAAGGCCGTGTTTACCGAAATATCATCATCAATATTTTGTTCGTAATTCAAGCTGTCCTACTGACGAGCTCTAACTCGGTAGCAGCGATAAATTATGGTCGTTCTGATACGGTCGATATGCACGAAATTATTTAAATGTCATACTGTACTGTACCAAAATTGACCCGAATTCAGCATTTACAATCAATGAATGACGCACGAAACTCGAAGCCTTTTAAGGCTTGTCTGAACAATTTTAGGCATTGTCTCGGCATCTACAAAACGTGTTTTAGTTCAGTAGTTTGTTCATAGACAGTACGAGAAGGTCGTTGAATACACATCAAAGGGGTTAAAAAGCGCCTTATTTTTCTGCTTGGCTGATAATGAATTTGTCAAATGCAGCTTGGTAACCGTTGCTACAGCTATGGACAACTCGAAAACCTCATATGCAATGTGTGTGTGTTTGTAATTTGATGTGATTGTTCTCTTCATGAATCCCTGAGTCAACCACAGCATTTATTTTCGGCGTTAAGAGTGCAGTAACATGTGTACATTTTCTCAGCATTGCAGGTCGAGTTGCCGTCACAGCACGTGGATATGTACCGAGTGAACGCGGAGCGAAGTGAACTTTGACCTTAAAAGTCGTCGAGAAATCTCAGACATACTGACCAAGTGATACACGTACGGTTTCTGTGCAAACCATACAGACGAAACAGATCGAAGGCGTTGTCAAACAAATTTGCGCTTCATCATATATCCGCGTGTTTTCTTCGCGTGCTACAAATATGTCTTCTCTTTTGAACAAAACCAAAAATTACCAAAAATTTGAAGATGATGATGTTGAGACGGCAAAGAAGAAAGTGGAAACGGACAAGAAAGCCTCGGACGCAGCGACATCGAGTGAAGATACGGTCATGACCGTGCAGTACAAAAAATTGGAAGACGACGTCACCAACGAAAACATTCCCAGCAAAGAGACAGACGAGAACGTATTTCCAGTACTTGTTATACCGCAAGAGGACACCGCTTACGTCAATGTCAACTTTCACCTCGGGGAAAGTACTAGCGCCACCAGTGGCGGAACGACTCTGCAGGTTCCCGAGACTGGTACTGCCCAAACAGAAGTAAAAACTGAAGAACCGAAGTTATCGCATGTGTCTGTGGTAGGTTACTTTCTCTTTGTATTAAGAGATCAATTTATGCAATCAATTTTTATTCATTTTATGACGGTAAGTTTTCAATCGGGTTCGAACTCACAGCATGCGGCAGCCAGTCGCCTGGCGGAGAAGCAACAGACAGAACAGCTCGGCCAAATCCCCACTCTAAAGAAGAGTGGTTCAATACCCGAGCTAAGTTGTTACAGATCACAATCTACTATACAAAAAGCTTTATTTTGAGCCGTTTGAAACATTCTGATAGCACCGAAGCATTTACAAAATTGTTACCCCAGTTCAGAACGGTATGATCTTCAAAGGTGTGTTTAGCAGCAATAACGATGGAACATGCGATAAAAATGTGCTAAAATACAGGCCTACTCACAATTTTACTTCGTCAGATTTTACACCGCAGAAAAGTCACACAAGAATACAGGTTTAAAAAGAAACCATTTTAGACCTGGCACGTTGAAATCAGGGAAACCGATTACTTGTGATATAAATTCTTGTTAATTGCATATTGATAGTTGTTATTTATCGTACCCTTATTTATCTACATTTAATTTGTTATAATGTATTGAACACTGACGAAAATTACTCTCTGAGTAGCTCGGCTTCTCTTCGGAAGTAAATAAATAAGTAATAAAACAAATAATTGAATATTATAATTATAAATTAAATAAAAGGAGAAAAAACTAGCCGATATTTCCACAAAGAATAAAAGTGTCTGTGTATGATTACTGTTATAGCGATATTGTCGCTCTGTGGCTATTCAGCTAGTATCATACCAATTAGTGTAAACAAAGCCAACGGCAGACACACCAAACTACTGAGCATGCATTATCCATACACCTGTCAACGCATTTCTGACTTTGAAGTGTGACTTTTTTACAGATTACAGAAGTCAAGAAGACTAAGAGCAGACATCCCCCGATGGCCAAGCCGCCTCCGGACTTCCTAGGCTGCTCAATATTTGTCACTATATTTTGTTGCCCGGCTTTGGGGGCCTTTGCGATTCACCAGTCAATGCAGGTAATAGTAGGATTGTTATCGGCATTGATTACAAACTTCCATAATATGATCAATATTTGAGTTTCTACATAATGGAAGTGATCATAGCAATATTAATTTCAGCTTGTAAGTTGTTTGAAAAGGTCCTTTCCCATTACAGGTGCAATACACCGTCACTCATATTTTATACTTCAACATAAAATTATACAAAAAGTCAATCGATACTCGCTTCTTTCAAATTGCACTTCAATCTAGTCTTAATTGTGGTAAATCTCCCAGCCTTAAATTAATCTATAGGACAGTCATTTCATCAGTGACAGATCAAGGAAATATACTCATCCGGCGACTAATGGATAATTTGAAATCACTTACTTTGCAGAAACATTAGCACAGAAACAATACAAAGTGTCGTCCGAATTAATTATTCTCTCAGTGACAAAAGCCTAATTAGATACCACCAGTTATTGATTTTCGTATTGTCCTATTTTCTCATCAGTGTCGACGAGCAGCTAAACGAGGTCACAGAGCGAAAGCTATCTGGGCCAGTCAGACTGCTTGGAAGGTGGCTAGAGTGGCTTTTCTGGTCGGAATTCTGGTTCAAGTCGTCATCATATTCGCACTGGTGGAGGCGTTTGCTTAAAGAACCGAACGATCCGAAACCTACAGTTTTTGCAGTGCCTTTCATCGACAGCAGTACTTTCACCTGAAATAGACGGCATTGAGGAAAAGGTGACCTTGAATCTGAGGAAGACGGGTATTATTGACTTCGCGATGTAAGCCGGGAAGTCTTGAACGTCATTTACTGAACAGACAGACATTGGTACGGGAATTTCTCAGTTATTTCTTAGTTTTGTGACAATAGTGCCGTCACTGAGTGAGGACAAACAAAGTTGCAACAGGCATCAATCGGGTTATGAAACACATGAGGGCGCTATTATCACCAAATCAGCTTCTTGCTTCCAACACCATTCTCAGGTCGAGTGATCTGATATCGCCATCTGGTTTTCATGCTTACTCTGAAGTTATCACATTCAGGGGAGTGGTAGTAAATGAAAAAAAGATGAAACGAGTTGCTTGCGTGTTGGAAAAACCAATAATGTGGTACGAATCCGCTTTATACATGTATTCTTATTCAGAACATCAATTTCAGTTTTCACTTTGAAAATCTAATGTATTTTTGAAAGGTAAAATAGGTCAGTCAGGTCTGCCAGTACGATGGCTTCATCGCCTTCTTAGGAAAGTAGACGTTTGCCGGTTTTAAATTTATGTTGCGTGTCGGAAAAGTTTTCTATACCAACTTCTGCCCTCACAATCTGATCTCTTACAACTCCAAATTACTCGGAACAGTTCAGAAAGAGCGATGTAATCGAAAGTGAACCACACTGTACAAGTTGTTCTCAAAATAGTGGTACTTTTAAAGATAAAAATTCTAATATTTGAATAATTGTTTGAACTTTCCCGACCGAAATAGCGTGAGTGAAATATCAACGTGAACATATCTCCTTGCGAATAAAGCCTTAATTGAACTGTAATGTCTGTAACAATGCACCTTGTCACCCATAAGCCTGTAGCGTTTAAAAGAGACGTTACTGCTGTTTGTTCATAATTAACTTACATATTATCGATATTGTATTATTATTTTAAGAATAAACTGGTGTCCGTTAAAAGTTAATATTCCACAATTTGTTGAGTTGAGCACGGTCCCACCTCAGGGGACCATGAATTGTGCAATATAAAATAATATAATAAAAAATTCAAAGTTTGTATGGAAGAAACTTTGCCAGGTCAGTGAGATTCAAGCAGTGTCTGACATGAGGACCGAAATTTGCACGACGACCCCGATTTTTAACATAGATTTTGATAGAGAATTGATGAAAGTTTCATTGCTCGCTGAAAGTTTGAGCAAAAGTTGAAGTCTTTCATTTTCGAGGCGCGAACTATCGCCAAACAAGATCATTCTGTATTTTCAGTTGAGAAACGTTCCGTTCCACCCACACCCGATTGCCGTATTTGGGAGCCCGCTCCCAACATTGCTGGTGTGATGGCTTTGCACTTGCTATTTTGTCGGAATTCTTAGTCGCTCGTTTTAATTCCACGATAAAGAATGATAATTTGTAAGGAAGATTTGATACGAAACGTTGGGCATTGTGTCACTGATACGAGAAGATATTTTGGTAGCCGTCAGCGACCATACAATCATATCATGAAATCCCAATACACGCAGCCCTCATGCGACATACACTATAGCTACACTCAACAATCTCTGGACTCGAATGTACATTGAGTCGATTTCTTACCAACATATTGAGAAAGATGACATTTCAAGCGTATCAATCCAAAAGAGTTACAGTTTTTTTTATTTCTAAATTTCTGATGAGTTGTGCGCCGTCTGGAAATGTCGGGCTCCTCACATGCGGTGCACTATCGGTGCGAAATGACATTCATGTGCATTGGGAAGCATGTATACCTCAGCTATTTCGAGCCAAATGAAAGATTCATACATAGTGGTCTTCAAAAAATCAAATAATATTTTATACGTTTTAGAATACAATGTGGCGTAAAGCTCTATACGATCGGTATCCATATTTAAACGCTCCCTCTAAATCCCAAGCACTCAAATTCAAATAAAACAAGTTTTTTCAACCAATAAGAGATATTGTTTGTCGTAACACCTTGTAAGTTATGTATATATACAGATATATATATATATATATATATAATATATATATATATATATATATATATATTATATATATATATATATATATATATACAGCTACAGTATTGAGGTTATGTGCACTTTTTGGAGCAAATGTCATTTGCTTTGTGAACAAACAAACGAACGAAACATGGATACTCCACTATGACTAAGACCCTTTTGTGTACCGTCCTGAGTCATTGACAATAACGTTGAATGTTGCATTTGTTTAACGAAGTCACTGCATTCGAGTTTGTAACGAGGGCGCACTTTTGTTGAAGTCCGGAATTATAGCAGTGCAATTTGTATTACCAACAAATTATGTGGCAGAATGTGAAAGAATAACGTTCTCTAGGACCCAATCAGCAGCGTTGCTGTTAAAAATTAAGATCGTGGTGAGGGATTGCCATGAATTTGTCGTAGACGAATGTACCAACCTATGGCAATATATTACACAGATAATCGTAAGTCCGACTTGAAGTTTTAATGATGTCATTTGGTAAGCGAATGACGGGCACATGGTCATCACCGCCCAAAGTTGCAAGGACGCGGAAAGGTCAATTGACCTTCTCGCAAGTGTGAACGCGCGAAATGTCGAAACAACTGCTTGGTTGTTGTAATTATCGTGTTGGTATCACCAATGATATCACATAATTGAAAGTGGCAGCTAAGGTCATACACATGCAACATTTAAAAATACATCTGTAGACAAAATTATTTTCGCTTCCCTGTTTTGTTAAGGAAATCACTGCAAGGCTTTGCCAAGTAGCATCCCTTGTCTTCACCCTGAGTAAACCAGTTTTAACTAACCACGAAATAAATACTTGTTTTATATCGCAAGGATAACAGTATGTACCAGGAGTCCCCCATAAGAACATGATGCCGATGTGACACTTGATGTTGTTATTTTCATTTTTCCAAATTTCTTTTTGCCAAATGAATTACTTTTATACGAAACACTTGAGATGATTATGATGGTATCCAAATTCTATCAACGAAAACATGACAGTACGTAGACTATCTTATGTGAAGTACATCTTGGAAACATTTCTAAAACTTCTTCACTTTGAGAATTCTGATAGGAGAAACTCGTGAAGTACAAGAATAAAATACAACAACAACCACTAGATGATTGTTAACACGAAATGTTTGAATAAAAACAATGACTTAAATGTGAATTGGTACCAAACTGCAGGGACATCTGACTTGTATTTAGTTAGACAACAGAGTCGTTAACCAGTTACGTCAGAGGTGCAGTCTTTCCACTGCTAACCTGTGCTTGTACCAATTTGCTAAAATTGCACTGGCCTGCAAATTTATGTTATCTTTTGTACACACCTACACAAATTCAGTTGATACCAGAACCTGTCGAAAATACCTTATTATCGATACAAGGACAGCTATCGAAAAAATGGGAGGCCTTCGAGGCATTTATCCCGAGCTAATACAATGAGCCACACATATTATATTGGCGAAACGAGAATAGGTCCTAAGCCACAATTCATGTTGTTGATGCGATAGCAAGTTCATCGAAACCATGTTCTGGTTCCGTTGATGACGTCATGGTTCAATCGACCGTTCTAAATATAGGCTCTCTCTCTCTCTCTCTCTCTCTCTCTCTCTCTCTCTCTCTCTCTCTCTCTCTCTCTCTCTCTGAGAACGCAAAAGTTGTATTGATGCAAAGTAGCTGAAATACTACCATTTATGTTGAATGTTCTAGCTTCAGTTCTCACTCAAATACATTGTATTCTGTGATGGATTCGACCACAACATCATAGTGTGTGTGAAATTTGGAACAGTTAATCATTAAACTGGTGATCTACTTTACCCGACTTTGCACTGAGACTGTACACAGAGTCAACATTGACGCGACCGGCGTCGGGAAGTAAAACAAATCGATATTTTAGATTGCATGACCTTTTAGAGAGTGCCCCGATGTCAGGTCATCGGTCTAACAGCCACATATCAAACCGCGATGGCCTATACCTCTCATTACACGAGATACCAACAGAAGGCAAGATTTGGCCAAATCTCACCCGTCGTTTGACGACAAGTGGGTCAACGTGGGATTACGACAAGTCGCGGCAACTTGTTCTGCTGTTTGTTGTGCGGAACAGTCTTTCCATAACAACTCCCTTTGACCAATGTACATGAACTAAAAATTCTGACCCCCCGGAACTCTGTTACTATTCACCGTGTTCTCGGAAGGAGCGCATAGTACAGATTCAAGAAATGCTTCCTTGTCTGGCAACAAAATGACCATCCAGGACAGAGGTATGGTTAACTCAAACACTCTTTCCCTCATGTTTTACTGTTTTCTTCAGTGTTCTCGAGTCCGAACCGTGATGATCCACCCAGTATCGTGTTCGCACTGTCGACTGTTTCACACAAGCCAAAGGTTTATTTCCTCTTAACCATGCTCTTAGGGTAACGCCTGCAGTTGTTGCACCAATTAATGAGGACATTGGTTTATGACTTGTCAAAATCAAACACGTCTTTGTGTCAAGGCATAGCGACAAGTGTTGTACATCTGGTACATGTATGCATTGCTAAATAACGTTACCAGGACCACTATGGGCCATGCAGGAGCTGAGTGATGTACGGAACCATTGCCTTCTGATATAATGGATTTCGATACATCTGCTAGAAGTGTCTGTGGTTGAAATCTGTCATACAGTACTAGTGTTCTATGCTTCTACGATACCTTCAGTTTATTTTGGAAGGCTGCATTGCTCAAGTCTTACTGATCGGCCATAGTACAATATTTAACAAAGAAAACACACCTGTCAGTCATCCTTTTGTGTACAGCTGAGAAATTGACACATGGAGTAAAATCTCAACGTTACAAAATCATGTGTAGATTTCAAACTTCTGCTTTACCACATTGTTCTTATGCTATTGTGACCTTTCCTCCGCAGTACAAGAAGCACCCAACCAGCATGACGAACCTCCGCCACCTTATTCAGCCGCCGTAGGTGGCGCTCCGCAATTCCGTCCCGCAATGCAGACAGGGTTGGTACAATCCGAGTCCAGTACAGAGCAAACTGCTACCTTCACACAAGCCACACATTCCGTGGTTCACTTTTCCTCCGATGGGACAGTAGTTGTAAGTTTCTATAAGTATGTTTTATTTTTTAGTAAATACCAACCGATAAATCTTGCAGCAGACGACAACGACGATGAACGATCATTTTCATAGGATGGTCATCATTATCACTATTATGCTATTGTAGTTTATGTTGCTTCCCTTTGTTGTTGATGTTGTGGTTGATGATGGCGATGACAATATTGATGATGATGATGATGATGATGATGATGATGATGATGAGGATTAGGATGAGCACGAGGAGGATGACGCCGACGACAACGGTGACAAAGACCCACGATTCATAAGGAAATGAAAAAGTTCAACCATTTGCCGTTTTTCCTTTCTCACATTTTCTTCATCTTATCAGGTCACAACGAGCAATATGATAAGTAGACAACCGACAGTTCGTCACGATGAGCGTGAAGATTTTACTCGTCAAGACAAACTCGGTATGTTCATGGCTCTGTGTACATGTATTCTGTGTTTCTGGCCGATGGGAATGGTCGCCATTATATTGTCCGGATACGTAAGTAATTTCCTCCGATTTAGTTGAGTATGTCCCCTATCAATGTATTTCTGTAAATCTTGATATGCTTGTACATGTAGTTGAAGAAGTCTATTTTGTCCAAGTTCACATCATTATTATTCTTCATTACTGAAGGTAAAACTTTCTTTGTTATGTTCACCAATTTCAAAAAATGTAAATAGTTGATTATGTAAGATTTTAAAACTTGCAGTTCTAGATATTGCACAAAATGTGATGAAGTGGCTGTTATGAATATAGAATTGTATAGAACCGAAAGGAAAGAAATACGTTGAAGGGACTGACAAACGCGTGATTAATGCCGGCAACTTTATATTGTGTGAAGATTGAAGTTTGTTAAAATGCTGTATAGACAGTATGAGTCGGATTATATAAAGGAAAGATTGAAAATTTGCGTCAAGCTCAACTTCACAGATAATGTCCTCCCTATAACGTTGTCAACTCAAAGAGCAGAAACCATACCGACCTGTCCCTTCTGAAGGGTTAAATTTTCATGACTGCGTTAAAGCACGGATAGAGGGACTGTCGTTAAAAGAAAAGTATGTCGAGACAGTGCACGCAGGGGAGAGATACTGATCGCTAATTCAATTACTGTCAGCAGGTTTTGAGAATGGAGACCGATCGAATTGGTTACAGGCTGGCTACTTCACTGTTCATTCTTTCTCTTTTGTTGACAGGCATATTCATACCGTGTACGCGGGAGTTCCACAGCGGCTAGCAGAATGACAAGACTGTCCCTCGCGGCTTCGTGCCTTACAATTGCAATCGGAGTGACTGTGTACGCCACCCTCATAACTCGTCGAATAATATAAATGAAAAACTATATAATATAAATTTCACCGATGGGGCAACATATACTAGCCCGAGTTTTTATGCGTTGAATTGCCTACAAAAGGACAAACTTAAAGGGAAGGAGTCGTACCTTTTATTCCTCAGTGTCTTGCACAATGGAGGAGGGCTGAGAGCGAGAATAAATGATTTCCTAAAGCACATGACCTTTACCTTTACGAAAAATGAATGAAGAGAGACTGGCAACCGACAGATACTAACTCTTTGAACCGAAGTAACTATATCGGTTGAGACCAATTACCACATGTCAAGGACTTTGAAAACGTACATCTGGTACATTCTCAAATAGTGTTCGGGTTTCATGCTTATGGAAGAAGTAAAAATGGAGGCAAAGTAAACCTTATCCAAAGAATATTGTATCTATTTCTGGATATACTGACTTGGTTATGATGGATGAAAAAATATACAAATCTACTTTCAAATCCCCAAATTTTGTATTATATCAAGTATAGTATTTGAATGAAAATTAAAGTTATGTCACGTTTTCTCCTTTAAAACTATTCTTAACAAAAATAGAAAAACAATTTCACTGCATACATTTGTCATGAACGAAAAAATATATAACTTTATCCTTGTATAATTGAAGAGACGAGAATGACGTCAGATGCGGTGCTGTGCTTGATTCAGAGCATTGCACACAAGACCAGCGTTGGGCGCAATCGTCGATAAATGTGAACTCATTAACTCATCAATCACAAACGTATCTTTTGAAACTTATATAACTTATTACAAAGTATCTTTTACCGACATGTGGGAATAAATATTGTCGTCGACTTTATATAAAAGGGCATTCGTTTGTCGTGCCTTTTTGCCGGAAGAAAACTTGTACGATCTTTAAATAACATTACAGAAAAGATGTCACGGTGTAGACAGACTGAAAGACAAACTAGCAAACCAGACAAACAAAAAGATAAACAAAACAACCGAAAGATAAAAACAAACAAAAACAAGCAAACAGAAGGTCGATAAAGAGACTTACTTTGAAATAAAACTCAGAAAGATAATGGCTGTGGTATTGACAACAGGGCCGTAACCTGACCAAATATTGCCGACGGGGGAGAACCTAGCTTAGCAAGGATTTAGGTAATTTACATAGATTTTACATATTGACAGTGTGGAAAGTTCCAGAGGGTGGGGGAAGGCAGACTACGATCCTGGACAACGAAGATATATCCACACCACTGACATAGACAAAACACATCCCGAAATTAAACATAAACAGCAAGAGATAGCAAATAATAAGCAGTATATTACAACATTTTTGAGGATTTAGCTCACATTTCAACATATATATAGTAGGGGGCGCTATTTGGATCATTCGCGTGTGATGTATCATGCATATTTAGCTATAGATGTACACGCATTTTAAAGTTCTTGCATATCTGCCTGCTTGTATGTCAACTTCAAATGCCTGAGAACCACTGCATACGTCAAGACATGTCCAACGGTTCAGTATACACTTAGTGTCCATCTCAACTGTAAAGGGTCAGTACTAACAGTTTTATTTGCAATATTTATTGCTCACAGCCACTAGGCAGCCATTGTTGTTCCGTACGGAGAAACCTACCGGCGTTGATTGATGTCTCTAATTCAAAAATATTTGGTCCTTCCTCACCGCTTTTTTCATGTTCTTTGTAACCATGTATCTCAAAACCCATTTATACAACCAGCTTATTAGAACATATTTATAGCCCCATCGCCACCAGGTTTTCTTGTATACGAAAAAACAGGTACCAGCGTGGTTGATTTTCTCTATTTGTACACTCAGTGCACCAAGAGAGAAAGTCTGCCATCTAGGATTTCCAGTTTTGTTGATTGTACTCTATGTATTTCACCTGAAAAGGCCTGTAGTGATACCCGTGGCTTGTGCAGCCCTTAATGGCTGAGAATGACAATTGTGTTTGTATCGTGTATTTTTTTCTGAAAACTATTCGAAAGAAACCAGGACAATGGTTTCACTAAATGCAATTGTCCTAAAAGTATGAAACCGTATTGTGTGTATTTCACGAGAATGCAGTCCTGCAGATATCAGTCTTTATGGCAATACATCTGTGTTATTTGATAACGCAGACATTTCTAAACTCATCCTGAGTCAGAGCAACCACTCTTAACGTAGTGCTGCGTAACACGGTGAGTACATTTGTTGAGTGCATTCATTGGGTGTTTTCTTCATCCAATATTATGTGCTGTGAGGCTGAAAACTCTACGTCATGAACTTGTCCTAGCAATTACGGTTTCATACAATGTAAACGACAAAAAGAGGGACGCTAGAGAGGAAAATGTACCCCCGGGAACTTTAAAATTTCTCCAGATGTCAAGGCTGGTTAGAAATGTTGAAGTAGTCAACGTAAGTGTGTTAATTTGGGAGATAGTGCATCTTCCATATTACCTTAATCTGGTAAAAATTGTCAATCACAATTATTATTTGTTTAAACCAGTACACCCCTCGAAATTGAATGACTTAATTTTGCGCAAACTTTTCCCATTAAAGCTTTCAACCATTCTCTTCCAAAAACAAGAATAAAATAGGGGAAAATGTCGGCACTTTAGAGAAACAAATTACCTCACGTTTACCGGTATTTGAAACTCAAAATGGCCAATATCTCTATGTTAACTCTATGGGGAAATTAACTTTGAGATTTTCACAAAACTAAGACAGAGAAAACTTTACTTGATCCAAGAACTGCATGGTGAGCCCCTTCAGCGGTAGACCAGAAAAGAATTGTATTATATTCAGAGGTCGAGTATCTGCCAACGAGGCACATTCTGCTATAATCAGCACTGAGGAAAACGGCTCATGTATAAACAAGTATTCCATGTTTACTGAGAGTAGTATGCGCCTCGAAAGTGAAAGACTGAAACTTTTGCCCAAACTTTCCTCAAGGTATATTTCAACCAGTCTCTGTCAAAACCAAGAATTAAAATCAAGCCTCACAGTGCAAGAAACAAATTTCCCAAGATTTAATGATATTTCAAAATTCAAAATGGTCGCCATCCCCCGTGTTGACTCTATGGAGCAAAATAACAATTTCGAAATTAGATTTTGGAATTTCACTGAAACGTTGATTCACTACACATAATGTAGTCTATGAGGAAACTATGAACAATATTTTTTCCAATACAAAACTAGCTACATGTACTATTTATAGACGCTTGATAATTGATACAAATTACAAGTGCATGTGTGTGCAAGAAATTTGATTTTGGAATTTCACCAAAATGTTGATTCACTATCCACTGTAGTCTATAATGAAACTATGAAATATTTTTTTACAATACAATACAAAACAAGCTAAATCTGTGCTTTATAAGTGTTTGACAAATGATATAAATGTACGTGGTGAGAATAGGGTGTTTGAAAGAGCAGATGTGGACAACAAATATGATATTGGAATTTCACTCAAGTGATTGTTTGTTGTAAGGTTCAAAAAAGGATTTGAAAGTTCGAAGGTCAAATGATTGTTTGTTGTAAGGTTCAAAAAAGGATTTGAAAGTTCGAAGGTCAAATGAGAAATTATGTGTCGATTAAGATATTGATACGGCTGTGACATCTGGGGGAGGCTCACTATTTTTTTGAACAGTCACGAAAATTTGAGAGGGTAACTTTTTTTCATGCAAACACCCTTAAAGGGTCACTATTTTTCACCCCGGGGCCTTAGGGTGCAAATGGTTAATGAATCGAATCGGATTTTTCTCGGGGGGGGGGGGATGGGGGTCATTATTGTTGAATGGGGGGGGGTCAAATTTTAAACACATTAATTTGGAGGTAGTCGCATTTGGCAATTCATTTGTACTTTAAGTTCCATCGACCCCCTCCCCGCAAAAATGAACGCTTCCAAACACACGGTACTGAAGCAACACTACCATAATCCACACTTGAAAACCTATAAGCCAGTATATTTGACACAGTAAATGGACAAAGATCGTAGCATTTCAAAGGGTGGGTATGGTCAACAGTATAGTGAGCAGATTTAGTGAACAATTTTGAAGTGTGGAGCATTTACAAGACAGCAGGCTGAAAGGTTCATACTCTTGACACAGTCTTCTACAAACAGGACACTGTACTCTCACCATGCCGGAAAGTGAAGTTGAAACAAAACCTCCAGATGGAGGTTACGGTTGGTTCATCGTCATCGGCGCCTTCGTGGTCTTTTCTTTGATTGGGGGAACTTTTCTGTGTTTCGGCGTATTATTTGTAGCGTTACTCGATGCATTTAGATCATCTAAAGCTGGTACAGGTAAGTCATCAGGTCAATGATTATTTGCTACGCTGCGGGATGGACTTTTAAATTGTTGGAGGTGGTCATCATGCCGTCAGACAAGCAAATTTAATGTCATATTCAAAATTGTTTTTTGATGGATTTTGAACGGCACGCATACTGTTTTCCCGAATGTTGTTCACTTTTAACCGATTTCGATGTGAATATTTATTTAAAAAAAATCATTAATTTTAGCTCGGTAGATTTTCGCCAGTTTTTATCATTCTTTCAAGCTTCAAGTGACCGATCCTAATTATCAGTAACCGTATAGGGTTCCAGAAAGTACAGCTAACCTATGCAGTGTAAAAAGGTATCTGCCGGTGCTTCCTCAACGGCCGAACTGATATAAAGCGATTTTGGCGACAACTCAGTAAAACTTTACGTTTTTCGAGCCCAAACATCTATCGTGAATGTACACTACTCAATGTCATGTGATAATTTGCGAATCAGTGCTGTTCAATAATTACAATCATGTTTCTCCTTAATTCCAGCCGGCGAAAATGCTGCTACAGCCGTCCAATTTCGCCGGCTGCCGGATTCTAATTGAAACAAAATCTTGACAGAAAAATTCATACTCTAAATGGGAGATCTTGCATAAAACTTAGACAACCCGTCCTTTATCTTGACTTCAAGCTGTTGATTATAAGCTCCTCATCAGTAAATTTATGTCACACACTATAATTAGTTTATTTTCTTATCAACCCTCAGCTGAGCCGGAAATGCTACACGTTCAAAATTGTTTTTTACAAACTATTTAAGTTCATTTAAACAAACAAACAAACAAACAATCAAACAAAGGAAATAGACAGGCAAGCAAACAACAGAAAAGTACCAAACAAACAATCAAACAAATATGAAGTAAAACAGAGGGTATACATCTGGCTTTCCTAAATAACCCTTATTCAGATTAACGCGATATTTATACACTTTTCTTTGAATTTTCCTCTCAGCCCTGGTTGGTTCTGTGTTTGCCGGTGTTGGCATCATTGCTAACCCAATCTCACTGGCACTCTGCAACAGATTCGGTCATCGTAAGATGGTGATGGCTGGTGGTGTCGGTGCGGGGATATCCATTCTTCTGAGCTCGTTTACCACGAGTATGACCCAGATGATCATTACGTACGGATGCATGGCAAGTATGTGGTCCTCTATCTCTGAGTAATCATAGAATGTACTATTTTCTCGATTTGTCAGTGCTTTACAAAGAAACTGCCATTCTTCGTCATCCACCACTCAGCACAGTATAGTATCACGGCTACCTGTCGACGCAGCAAACTTGAAAAAATAGTACAACGACAAAAATTGAGAGTCCATAAAAGTAATTGTTTCTCTCAGTCCTTTTTCTTGTTTTAACACATCTGAGAATGGAGAATCTCTTTTTGTTTCAAACTTGCATTGATATCAAACTCATTCTATTCAACAGCGAGTACCGTACAGTGCTCCATGCGGCATCACAGAGCAATTGCATATATATGAACAGAACAAAAACGCATCTAGCGTACACAAGATGTACACTGTGTTTATATTTCTATTCATGTATGTACATACACACACAGACACCCTAAAATAAATGTATGTATGTATGTATGTATGTATGTATGTATGTATGTATGTATGTATGTATGTATGTATGTATGTATGTATGTATGTATGTATGTATGTATGTATGTATGTATGTATGTATGTATGTATGTATGTACATTTTCTCTACTGTACAGTTCCTGTACTAGTATTAAAGGTAGTGTAATAAATACAGCTAAAACAATTTCTTTCCCTTCTTATTTACTTCTGAATCATCAATAGGTTTGTCAATATGGATGGTCATTTTTCCAACAGTGAGTGTGATAGCTAAATATTTCAAAAGACGATTACCCGTAGCGATGGGAATTGCAATGGCGGGATCAAACTTTGGACAGATGGTTCTCTCCGTAGTTATACAAGCTCTCGTTGACAGGTATGGTTGGAGAGGGACCATGGTTGTGCTTGCTGGGCTGAACTTTAACATCTGTGTCGCTGGCGCCCTCTTTTGGCCGTTGAACAAAAAGTCAAAGTTGACGCCCACCAGACATGACGAGGAAAAAGCCGCTGAAAACGAGGAATTGTCACAAAAATCATCTGATGTTACGGCTGGAAATTTGTCACGAGACAAAGAAAACTGTGACGCAGAAAGGACAACAATCATAACGAGTAACGGGTTAACATCGTGTTGCTTACTGACACGTCAAAAAGCCAGGATTATAATATCAATGATGTTTGAAGTATCTCTGTTTCGGAATATCACGTTTATATTGATTTTGTTTACGGCGTTCTGTCATTCTGCTGCCGATGTTGCCATTTTAACTCACGTGGTAAGTTACCGTATATGGCTTACAGCTCATAATGTACATTTGACAACCATTTAAGTTTGTCTTGTCAATTGACCATTTCGATTGTGTAAAAAAAAAACAAACAAAAAAAACTCAAATTAAACCAAACCAGATAACTTACACGAGAAATTGCCTAACAGTTGCATTACAAATCATACACAAAAATTGAACATTACATTAGGCATGGCTCTAACGCATTGCATGTTATTCCATATCTGATTGCATTGGGCGCACATCGATCGGAAAACGTAACCAAACAGAAGCGTTGAGTACCCGTAACAATAATGAACAACAAACAAAAACTTCGTCCATTATGCGCCATAAAGGGTTACATTAGTGCTTAAATAATGCATTGGCCAATATTGATAATTACCCTAGGTCAAGAGAGCGAGAGATTTTGGTATTCCTACATTTGGCAGTACCAGCATTGTAGCAATTTCAGGACTCACACAGCTGCTCAGCAGGATTTCCTGGGGAATCATTGGAACATGGATTAAGAAGTTCAAGCCACACTTATTGTACGGCGTTAGTCAGGCCTTGTGCGCCGTGGTTTCAATGATAAGCATTTACACGGAAAGTTATCCAGGTAAGTTTGTACAAATGCCATCAGCCACAGTGAATGGCATCGAATACCGGATCAGACATGTCAATGTATTTGAAAACTAGCAAAATAAGAGTCATTTTTTCAGAAAACGACACTTTCCAGGCAGTGCTTTGCTGTTCCTACGACTTTAATACTGCATTTTAGAAACGAAGTGGGCACAGCATACTTGAAAGTCTTTCCAATTTGTCAAGCTCAACAAGCAGCATAATAAACGCAACACTCATTGTGTCGCCGAATACAGGTCAAGTGGTTTACATGGTCATGTTTGGAGCTTGCATGGCGTGCTATGTCACCATGTCTCCTGTGTTAGTTCACTATTTTCTTGGACCCGGACAATTTGACAGCGGCATGTCGATGTATCTACAGTCCCAGAGCCTAGGGGCGCTGATTATGCCGCCTTTTCTTGGTGAGTGGTATATGTTTTAAAGTTATTTGATGGTATGTGTCAATGAATGTACATAAAAGGCCAAAAACTGACGCACATAACTTATGATGGCATGGTAATTGATGAATCAGGTGCTTGTGTGATTATAAATAGGCATATCCTCAAACGTTTTACTCATCGCGCAACTTTAAAACCTGTAAAGATAAAATAAGTTTTCATCACAATAATCAAACTATGAACGTTGCCACTTCTGCGGTGCTGTACCTAGAGTTTAAATACTGGTTGGCGTACTTTCCCACCAGGTTGGCTTCGGGATACCCAAAGTGATTACGTAATTGGTTTCTACGTGATTGCCGCCCTGTACATCGCATCGACTGTTGTGACGTTCATTCTACCAGCTGTTAACAAATCGACGACCGGGAAAGACCATCCGGCGATGTGAATTCAAGTGAAGAAAGCGCCGCCAATGAGTAACCAAGTGTACGCAGACACGTACGCGTTTGTTTCTAAGCCGACGATGATGGAGTTGATGTTTTTCATGTGGAAACTTAACCCATCGGAGCTCGATTGTCGAAAGTTTAGTACACGAGTTAGAGTGTGTTGGCTCTTTTTAATCTAAACCAAAATGTTTTTGACCTTCAAGGACATCTTTGTACGAGTATTGCAATTTCAGCCCAAAATTCTACAACCTAAATGCAAGTCCACTTATCAAACATTTTGTTTGATTGGCTTTAACATTTGCAGCATAGATAGTGATCATTATATAATTCAGAGCACAGATCTAAGTTAAAAATGCATATATGTTATATTTGTTTTGGCAATACAATGATTATGACAAACCAATGAAGAGAATCTTACAAATTTCAGAAACTTTCTGACACTGAAATTTTTACGTTAGGGTCATTTTGACGGTCTTGGAAATAAATAATATTTACCGTCCTTTTTTTTAATTGCGAAAACTATTTCCTCATCGAATTAACACAGTGATTGCAGTCACATGGTGACCCATGATTTTTATTCTTGAAAAAGAAAGCTTGAAAATTTCCTTGAAGAAAGTTTTAGTGAAAGTGAAGTCTTTTACTTTCGAGGCGCATACTACTCTTCTGTGTTTATTTAGATAATCATAGCAAATCACTTGCTTCTCTACCATATGGTTGCCTCATTAGTGACTTTAAGATCAATCATCTGATATACGCAGGTGACCTTGTTATTTTCTCCACCGGTTCTTACGGGCAGCAAATGTTAGTAAACGCTTGTGGTCATTATGGCAATGAATGATCAACACTCTTTAATGAGAAAAAAACCAGTATATGTGTTAATACAACCGAATGTAAGGAAGCTGCGACAAGCTCCTATATATTTAAATGATAGAATGCCCGACTATGTTTATGTGTATAAATACCTTGGACACTTGATAACTTCAGACCTAAAGGACGACGATGACATTCAAGCTCAGACTCGCCTGTTTTATGCGAGAGGCAATGCTCTTATTCGAGACATCAAATTTGCATCGCTTTCAGTTAAAAACCACCTGTTTACTGTTTTCTGTGATGTCCCTTTTTGTACGTATCTTTGATCTAATTTTTCTGTGAATGTTTTTAAGACAACGAAAAAGCATTTTATCAGGTTTATCATAAATTGACAGATTTCACACACATTTTGTGCAAAGTAACAGCTTTTTGTTTGTTAACTATCGCTTTTAACATTTGGCGATCTGTTTAGAAAAAAGTCAGTGGGTTTTCTCAGTAGACTGCATATCTCTGATAACCCCTTATTTCAGCAGTTCTGAATTTTTCGATTTTCACATATAGTAAATTATGGAAAAACTGGTGTAATTGGATTTTTTAACTCCATTTTCTTTATTTTTTATTTATCTGTTTTCTGTATATGGATAATTATATCTGAAAAAATAGTAATTAATAATTAATTAATTAAGCACCAACTTGATCACGAGTAAGAGTTTTCTTTGCCCTCGCACTTATTGCATAATCCTGTTAGAATTTCACTTCATTTGACATCTCCAGAACTGTCATCAGAATGTCATGGTGACTTATTTATATTTAGTTATTAAGGATGAACTCAATTAGTTTATCAGCAGTTATTCAAGTGTCTCTTACTCAGTTATTTTAATTCTTTATACATCATTTTAGTCTTTATTTTTAAGAATAAAGATTGACTGGTTGCAAGATTGTTTGATTGATTGATTGATTGATTGATTGATTCAGAGGAACAGATTTGATTGTCGTTCTTGGTCACCACTTTAAAGAAATGTCTCTTGCAGTAGAGTGGACGGCAGGGTGAAGTAGATATAAGATCTTCCAAGTGTTTTTTGGCAACTAACATTGTAAAGAATCAAGATACACAGGCATCTGACAAGAGCGATGAATTACTGTACATCGATTTATTTATGTATTTTAAAGTAGGATGCTGGTTAGGGTATATTCAAATCCTAAAATAACATTAGTTTTCTGCAAATATGAACATTAGTGTGCAGTCTGATATAAATCGATTCTAATCATGCCTTGTGAAAATACATTTTGGAACAGTTCATGAATATGGTTAATTTGAATATGCTGTGAGGCTATAAGCCATCATGCATGAACTTGTCCTAGCAATTACGGTTTCGCACAACGTTAACGACAAAAACAGGGGGGGGGGGGGGCACTTGCACGAAGGAAAAAGTTTCATCTGGGTTTTTCAGAAACTTTCTCCAGATGTCAAGGTTGGCAAAATGTAAAAGAATTCAACGCCACGGTGTTAATTTAGGAAATATTACACCGTCCAATATTATCTTAACCTGGTAGAATTAGTTGATCATAATTTTAACGTAATGTGCACCTCGAAAGTGAAAGACTTAAACTTTTGCTCAAACTTTCCTCAGTGAAAGTTTTAACCATTCTCTTACCAAAGCAAGAATAAAAATCAGGAGTCACCGTGCAAACTTTGTTACTAAAGAGACAAATAACTTGTGATTTCTCGATATTTGAAATCCAAAATGGCCGCCATCCCTGTGTTAACTCTATGAGAAAAAATAAAATTTTCGATTTCGAAAAACTAAGATGGTGAAAACTTTTCTTTCGCCAAGAGCTTCAAAATGAGCCCCCACAAGTGGTAGGTCAGAAGAAAAGTGATAAAATTTGAAGGACTGAATATCTGTCCCCGAGGTGCGTTCTACCTTAAGGTAGTTCGCGCCTCAAATTTGAAAGACTTATTGTTGCTAAAACTTTCCCCTCCGGAGCTTTCCACCATTCTCTTACCAAATCAAGAACAAAATACGGGATAATGTTGGTAGTATAGAGAGACAAATAACCTAATACTAACCAATATTTGAAACTCAAAATGGCCGTCCCTGTTGTTACTCTTTGGGAAATGAACATTTCGATTATCACAAAACTAAGACAGTGAAAACTTTACTGACCTCAAGAGCTTCAAAGTGAGCCCCTTCAGCTGCAGACCAGAAAAGAATTGGTTAAATTTCAGAGGTCGAGTATCTGTCATCGAGGCGCATTCACGTTCAGGTTAAAGCGCAACTTTTATTCTAGTGATTGTTAAAATAAAAAAATCTGTCACCTATATGAATAGTTTTGAAAATAAATATTAGTGAACTTGCTCAGCATGCTTGTTTTCGAATATTCTTTGCATGTATCTCTCTCGTCAGTATATTTTATATTAGACGCCTTGAAGACTACAGTTTGTATTTTCCCCATTCTATGACTATTATTAGCGTCAGCGTAAACATGTATTGTTAGATACAGTCAGAGCCATTGTTTAAAAATGGTGAGGTAGTTAATGGCCCACACTCACTTATGGTCATGATAACTGCGAATGCAGACAATGATAAACTTTGACCTTTGTTTGCGAGGTGGCATGTATGACTGGGGTGTTTGTCTTCAACATACGGAACTGTCCAAGCAATACTGCCATAGCACACTTGAAAACCTGCTAGCCAGGACTTCTGGCGCAGACTATGTGCAGTGATCATGGCGTTTTAAAGATTGGGGCATGGTGACTGTCAATAGTGTAGTGAGCAGATTTGGCGAACAATTATGAAGTGTTGGGCATTTGCAAGACGGCAAGCTGAAAGGTTTATACTCTTGACACAGTCTTCTACAAACAGGACACTGTACTCTCACCATGCCGGAAAGTGAAGTTGAAATGAAACCTCCAGATGGAGGTTACGGTTGGTTCATCGTCGTCGGTGCCTTCTTGGTCTTTTCTTTCGTCGGGGGAACGTTTATGTCTTTTGGCGTATTGTTTGTAGCATTGCTCGATGCATTTGGATCATCAAAAGCTAGTACAGGTAGGTAATCAGGTCAAGGATTATTTGCTAAGGGATAGACTTTTAAATCTTTAGGGGGGGGGGTCAGCGTACCGTCAGACCCGAATTGGATGTCATATTCCAAAGTTTGAAAAAATATTTATTATCCGATTTTGAACGGTATTTTTCCCAAATTTTCTGTTCATTACTTTTTCCATCGATGACAAAGTTAATATTTTTTTTTCAAAATCATCACGGGTGGGATATTCTAGGAGTCCAGAAAGTACATGTACAGCTTACCTTTGCAGAGTAAACAGGTATCTGTGGATACTTCCTCAACGGGCGGGTTGTCTTAAGAGTTGGAAGGGAACATTTGGTTTTGCTATCTCTGTTGACAGTTCTGATGAGTAAAAGAGAGCCGGCAGTTGGGAGGAGGCCATGCTATATTCTTTGCAAACAAACTATCAACGAAGTTAGGATAGTCGTATATATTCGACTGACATTATCGCCCTATGTAAACAACTTATTAAAAGTTCACAAGGTCAAAAGACGGCTCGTGAGCTGTTGATGCTTTGTTCTGATTAGAGCACCAGCTGGCCGTGCTGAAACATTGTTTCACAGGTGTCGTAGCGACCTGAATCAGCATAGAAACTGGCGACAGTGAGCGTTTAGATAACAGGAAAATCGGCGTTAAAACTAATGAAATGATTAAACACGTGGCTATCATTCCTAGAGTAGAGTCAATTGTTAGGAAATTGCTTTAGAGCATTTGGCGTGTGCTTCCACTGCCGTATTCTTCGCGTCAACAGAGCGTTCGGGGCGCCCAATCTCTGTTCGATGACGATCGCTAAATATTTGATTCTACTTTCTTCCCTTTTCGTTCTAAAACTACAGAGAAAATGACTTCCTAATGCTACAATTGCTTTGTTGATATGATACAGTAGCAGTAACCCGCTTCGCAGATTGGTTTGGGTACAGTTTGCTCCAGATAGCACTCGCCTTACGCCTCGTGCCGTATGTCGCGCATTGTACAAATCTCGCATACACCCGGCTGCAGTGGGGCGATAACTTTAATATTTAATGCGTTTTAATGCGACTTGTCATATTTCATCATTTTATGATTCGTTCGCTTTTCCACGCGCTCAGAAATTGCTATTCGCAGACTTTATCAAACTGCAATATTCTCGCACTTACTAGTTTGAGAAAGAACATTAATGGTGTTAGATGGAAGGTGTAAAATGCCAAGACAACAGTTCATCTCTTTATCACTATAACTAATGTCTTCTTAAACGATCGCGATGTGCATCATGCTCTGCGAACTTAACCACGTCTTCCAAATAATTATCATGATCATCTGTGAACTATGAATTCTCTATAGGGAGTTCATTCTGGCATTATTGTTATGTAATACATGTAACACAACGTGAAAACTGCTACAGCTGGTACTCTGCTCTGAACAACGTTGAGCCACAGAGAAACATAGACAGAGTGGCAACGCTTGCATGCCTTTTGTTCCATGGTCGTCTCGGTAGACTATTGGCTTTTCATATTAAAATGAGCTTCAAAGGTGTTAAACTTTTTGGAGGCTTTGTTTGTGGTTGATAATTAAACGAGATTATGCGAAAAATACGACGAGATGGCATCGTACTGCCAGTCGCGTAGCAACCATAGTTACTTTGTGAGCTCTCAGGCCAGAAACACTGCTTCACGCCAATCAAAACATAACACGTCAGCAGTTTCATAAACATGTCCTTCCTTGACGCACGTGTAAAAGACGGTATGACTGACCGTAAACCATTGAGTAAAACCAGACAGTATCGATAAAAGACTTTCAAATTTGGTTCAAACACACTCATTATATATTCATAAAAATATGAGAGGAATTTTTAAAACGGTAAAATTCACTTTCCTGAAGCTCAAAACACTCCCGTTTTCTCCAGGACATCAATTCCACTCAGCACCACACGACAACAACAACACAAACTTTGCCGAACATACTTTCACTTAACAATTGGCGAAAAATCCGGAAATTACCGAAGGATGCATGGTCGGCACTCTTCGGAAAAGAGAGGCGAGAGCAACCTGAGGCAAGGCGAACATGGATGGGTTACGTAACCACTTCACGCCTTAAACAATACCCGTTGCGACTCTGTCTATGTTCCTCTGTGGGTGAGCTTATTCCATGATAGAGTGCCTTTCTGTTCATCAGTGATTGCATAATGTCCTGTCCCGCGAAACGATTTTTTGAGGAAAATTGTTTACTGATTGATAAAACAGACAATAACTGTTAATTTTTAAAATGCACGGTATAAGATTATAATTCCCTGAGTACGAATACTATATTGGTTAGATAAAAATATATAATTTCGTACACATGTGCGAATGTCGACTCCATGTTGTGAAAATTTGAATAATATCGCATAGATGTTTGAGCTCAAAGAGCCTATGCATGCCATGAAATGGCCTTATTAACAACTATTTAATCAAATAAGGTCCAGAGAGTTCTCTAACTCCTAGGTTCTTAATTCTATTCAGATGCTAACTATAACTCTGAAATAGGTATTGTCCGAAACAAAAAAACTACATAAAAAAGGCTTGCTTGTCAGTAAAACAGACATTATAATGTGTAATATCATATCATGGAAACACAGCTACTTGTTTATATGATAAAAAGTACACACCAACAGAACTTTCACTTCCACTGACGGAAAGTGAATAATAAAACGCGTGCGAGGGGCAAAGGCAACCCATTCCATTCAACCTCAAACCCCCACACTCCTCTGAATGAAGTTAAAAGTTTTGAAACACGAAAATCCGAAGAAGAAATTGTGATTGAACTTTCCAAAACCACGATGTTAAGGTGACTGATGATGTGGGAAGTTAACACAACTGACAGCTTCAATACTTTTGTAAATAAGTTATTGAGCAGTTATATAAATGGCACTCATAACTGTTTTATTCGTCTTAAATGTTTTTATACGTACGACTCATAAATTTTGGCCGTGTCTCAAAGCCTTTACCAACTGTTCACACAAAAATTGCAGTGAGCGATAGAAAAAAATCTATTGTGAAAACCAGGGAAAAATTCAGTATTCATTTTCATTACTTTGTGATCAATCATCTATGAAACGATTGTTTGTCGTTATGATTTAAATTTATGTCCAAAGTCAAAAAAAGAATTATAGAATTATTTGCATGTGAACACAAACAATCAATTTGCATACGCACAGACAGCAAGGTTGTCCTGTACAATTATGGATCTCTCTTTCACATTTGTGTGCAACCATGGAGTTAACTATTGTGAAACACATGTACATAACTACAGGGCATCATAAACTGACTCTCTATTGTTTGAACTGCAAGTATGTGTAGTATGAAGAGTTGCAAACAAAAACACAATTTACTTACCGTTTTATTGATTAAATTTGGTGTTTAGACTGACCGATATTAGTTTGATACACGTAAGTTTCAAATTTGCATCACGTATTTTGACAAGCAAGCAACATATAATTTGGTTATTAAATGGAAAGAAACCACAAAGTATGGAAATAAATTTCATTCCCTGTTTATTTCACTAAAAAAATGCAAAAAACGTAGGAAATGTGTCGCGAGGTCAACAGTCCAGCTGTCATTGCGGTCTCGCACCAGGCAACGATATCAACGGTTTACGTTGATTTATCGGTTCTTAATCACTTGATAATCAACAAAATACACTCACATTTAACTAAAAGTCTTACAAATTTCTTCATCATCACGTTGTAAGGTCAGAAAACTTCAACCACGATGGTCATTTTAGCTCCATACATACTCCACTGTTACAGATATAATCGGGATCAACTTGGTCAGCAAATCGTTGCATTTTTCACTAAAATATTCACAAAATATTAAATCTGCCGTTTCTATCACTCAGAGGGCAAAAGCTTTACATGATATAATTGTTTTCTGTGTCTAAGGCGAGAAAAAGCTTCAAAACGTCTCTCGCAGAGTGCACAAGCAGAGGGTAAGCGCTGCAGCAGACCTGATTAAATATTCATGAAAACTGCTGACCTCTTCTCTGAAAGTTCGCAGAAACTACTAGAAAGTGCTAGAAACAGAAGGTCATGAGCATTTACGATGCCCTGTTTTGTGGAGTGACCGAGGCGTGACCTCGCAGCGGTGCTGTGGCATATCGATCGTGATCGGGTCAAGGGTCAGTGCCAAGACGCTGACCCTTGACCCGAGCATCTTAGATACGCCACAGCACCTCTGCGTCATCACAGCTAGGAGTGACCATGATGAAACGGACCTAAGTCAGAATGGAGAAATTTCATTCACATCGTCAAGAATGCCAGTCACCAACGAAATCAAATAATATCACCTGTTGATTCGCTTAGAAATGACAGCCTGACAACCACGATATAATGAAATGCATGTATCTTACCTACTCCTGAAGTGAACGACTTTTAACTCCCAACAACACCGCAGAAACTGTATGGCTACTGTTTTGGTACATCCGAAATCAGGCGCAAATGTCAGTGGTGGACACGTTGAAAGGTAAAAATGACAGGAAAATGACTAAGTATGTAATACCATGCGCAGAGACGTGATCTAGGGCTGCACCATTCTGCACATCATAGAGAGGATTGATAATTACCATACCGATTTTGATGTGACCATAGACGTTTAAGACTTGCGCATTAATAAGTTATATTTTTATAACTTTATTTGCAAAAATGATATATATAATTTTACGGCGTACATTAGGGTTGGACCATTTGATATTGGGAGGGGGTCTGTAGAATTTTTTTTTTTTGGGGGGGTGCGAAAATTCCAAAAGGTTGCTTTCTAAAAAAATAAATGTGCGGCAGAGGATGGAAAATACAGGAACACTGTAAGCAGAAATGACGTTAAAAATAATGTACTGCTGATTCTTTTCAACCGCTATTTTTTTATTTTCAGAGCACACTTGTAGCACCAGTATTTTCATAGCATATTGTACTTTTTCACCAGATCTGAATATCCTCTTGTAATGAAGAAATACCCCTCCATAGGTTTTAGCTTTATACCAAAAAGAAAGACAACAAAATGAAGTATCAAACGATGACTGTCAAACAGAAATTCAGTTTGCTGGAGGAAGCACTGTTGATGCAACAATACATAGCACTCATGCTAGGCTATTGTAGTGGAAGTGACGCAGTTGCACGACAAAAAGCAGAAAAAGTGACAATAATGATTGGCGAATTGTAAACCCAATGCTCTAAATGTAGTTCAAAAATGCAACATTCTAACTGATTACTTTAGTCTTAGAATAATATCCACGTATTTAATAAATTACCTGATTTTCATGCTCATTTTGCATTCTATCTGTATGCCCACTGCTTATGCATAAAGCTGTAATGACAGTTGAGGGGCGTATTTTAGGATTGATGGAGATAATTTGCCTGAAAACCACATCATCTAATTTGATGTATATGTTTCTCTAGTAAAATAATGCAGCATCTTTATCACTACCACATCAGTGTGGCTATATTTAGCATAACTGTTGTCGTTAAATACCACAAGTTGCACAGCTTTGCAAAAAAACCCAGAATACTTGTTAACCAATTAACTATGCAAATTTATTTTTGTGCACTCTGGTCTGCAGCCCACTTCTTATAATTTAATGATTCTTCCCTTGCTATGCAAATGAGCAAAATTGAGTAACAACAAGTCAAAATATTACTTCAAAAATAGTTTTTCCTTTAATTATACAACCCTTATTCATCCAAAACCTAACAAGATCTTGCTAATGCCCAAAATATTTTATGTATCAAATGACGTGACATTTGATGAAGAATTTTGAGTAATAGCGATGACGTATATCCATAACATACATACAGACAGACAGACATATTACAGACACATATACAGACTAACACACGCCAACAAGCGACATAGGCCAACTTTGTTGGGCTACGCCTGCTGCATGGGCCAAAAATGAGTGTTGCAACACCATGACAAACTTGACAGAAAGCTTCAGACCATAAAGACGATAAATGTGATGCCTTGCATAGAATTCAGACAACTCATCCTTTATGTCGACTTTACGGCGATTCATGTCTTTTCGCCTTTTTTTAATAAGCCAATCGTCAGCAAATTTATGTCACACACTACTATAATTAGTTTGTTTTCTGATTAAAATCTGTTCGGTTCGTAACTAGTTGAGTCAGGAGATGCTACAAGTACAAAATTGTTTTACTAACTACATAAGTTCATTTAAACAAACAAACAGACAGACAGACAAGCAAGCAAACAAACAGACAAACAAGCAACAAACAAAATGAAGTAAAATATAGGATATATAGCCGGCCTACCTAAACAACCCTTGGTGTGATTAATGCGATATTCATTGAATTGTTCCTCTCAGCTCTGGTTGGTTCTGTGTTCGCCGGCATTGGCATCATCGCTAACCCTATCTCACTGGCACTCTGCAACAGATTCGGTCATCGTAAGATGGTGATGGCTGGTGGTGTCAGTGCGGGGATATCCATTCTTCTGAGCTCGTTTACCACGAGTATGACCCAGATGATCATTACGTACGGATGCATGGCAAGTATGTGACCCATTGTCTCTGTATAATCATAGCAAGTACCATTGCTCGATTTGTCAAAGCTGTCCAAAAAGTGTAATCGTTCACCACCTGTAACTATGCATAGTATTGTATCACTACTAACTGTTGATCGCAGCAAATTTCAAAAAGAAAAAAATGTTCTTTTTGACCAACTCATGTTTTTCCACAGCGAGAAAAGTGCCCCATGCAATATAGCAGAACAGTATATGATTGTGATAAAAACACATCTTGCTTACACAGAATGTACCTCATCTGTTTTGGCTACTTTCACAAAAATGGTGAGGGGGCGGGTCGAAGGAATTCAAGGCGATTCGAAAATTCAAGGGTAGTAGAGGGGAACCTTAAACATTTGCTCTGACAAAAGGGGAGCCTGAAAATATTTTGATTCCCAACATTTTGATGTCATCCGATGGTTCCAATGTTAGTAATAAATCTATAACCATTTTGTCGCATTTTATGACTTTTTATTTCAAAATAAACATCATAAAAATGTATAATGCCATTAAAAGTTAGTCTTGTAACGGGGAAGAAGCTGCAACTGTTGATGATTTTTTTCAATATTTTTATGCAATGTATCAAATACAGTTTCTTGCTGTCTGAATCCTGCATTGTGTATCTCTACAGCATGCTTAAACACACAATATTGAGTTTGTCAACAAAGCCTGTATATATAAATATGTATCAGGTGATAATTTAATCAGAGTCCAGACTGAAAGTCATATGTCAATGATACAAATGCATGGTACACATCTACAGGCTGTGTTGACAAGCTGAATTCTGGACAGTTCAATATGCTCTAGGGAGCAGAACAAGAATGCAGTTGTATAATTTGAACAAAAATATTGTCAAAATTATCAACGTTCATACAGCTACTGGCAGTGTCACTATCAGTGAATACCGGCAGGGAGAGATAGCTATGACTCTGATGTAGTTGAAGAAGCGTTTGGGTCATTTGACGCTCATGACAGTAAAATACACTTATACACAAGATCAGGTCAGACCACGTTTGATTTTCTACAAATGTACGATGAAAAGTCACAGATTTTCACGAAAATCACTTAAAATCAATGTATAAAACCATTCGTTTCAAGTTCATGCAGTTAATGAAATTTTCACGTCTAATCGTACAATAACATAAAAGCAAAACGTTGAACAGTAAAGACTAATTTAAAAGAAAAAATGTGTGACTAAATGGAATAATTTATTTTTTACCAAAATTGTTATTATTACACCCGCAATTTCTGAGATTAAAACTTTTACTTGATGGCATATTTTAACCTTCAAGTATTGTCAGTTTTGTAAAATATTTATAAGTAGAATCTAAGTCGTATATGTCTTGTACTTTTGAAAAAATATATTTTTTAGTAGGTGACTGTGCTGAGTTTTTCCCAACTGTGTAAAAAGAAGCTAGGAATCCAAAATGTCCATACTCTCTCTTAATTGTCATTTTGTGTGCTCTTCACTGATCTCATTATTGATCTGGCCAGAGTTGGATTAACTCAAGTCGGCTTAGACTGATAAATCCAAAATGCCAACTGATGCATTTTACAATGAATCAGTTTTGAGAACTTGCCTTACAAATATGGCTCTACAAACTGCTGATACAAGGTAGTGTAGAACACTAGAATTACGCAACACATGTTTAATTTTACATAATGAATATGCGGCTATGTGATAAGTAGGGGAACTTGAAAAAATTTTGATCATACAGACGGGGGAACTTTAACATTTTTTGAGGGTTTGAGGGGGGATACGAAAAAAGTTAAGTCACGATTCTTCCAGCCCCTCACTATTTTTGTGAGCAGAGCCGTATATTCATTTATATTTATGGGCATAAGCACACAAACACCCTCGATAGGTATGTAGGTAGGTAGGTAGGTAGGTAGGTAGGTAGGTAGATAGGTAGGTAGGTAGGTAGGTAGGTAGGTAGGTAGGTAGGTCACATTTAGTATACTGTACAGTTCCTGTACTAGTATTAACGGCAGCGTAAATTTCTATGCTTTTTACTCACTTCTGATTCATCACTAGGTTTGTCAATGTGGATGGTTATTTTTCCAACAGTGAGTGTGATAGCTAAATATTTCAAAAGACGATTACCCGTAGCGATGGGAATTGCAATGGCGGGATCAAACTTTGGACAGATGGTTCTCTCCGTAGTTATACAAGCTCTCTTAGACAGGTACGGTTGGAGAGGGACCATGGTTGTGCTTGCTGGGCTGAACTTTAACATCTGTGTCGCTGGCGCCCTCTTTTGGCCATTGAACAAAAAGTCAAAGTCGACGCCGGAAGAGACTACTTCTGAGAATGTTTCCATGGTGATGTCTTGCCGTTCAAAAGGCGGTGAATATCGTTCAAGACATGGTATGGGAATTGGCACTGAAAACGAGGAATTGTCTGAAAAATCGTCAGATGTTATGGCTAGGAATTTGTCACCAGACATCGAAAACTGTGATGCAGAGAGAAAAACAATCATACCCAGTAACGGGATAATGTTGTGTTGCTTACAGACTCGTCAAAAAACCAGGAATATATTATCAACCATGTTAGACGTATCTCTCTTTCGCAATATCACGTTTATATTGATTTTGTTTACGGCGTTCTGTCATGCAGCTGCGGATTCTTCTATTTTAACTCACGTGGTAAGTTATAGTATGGCTTATAGTTCGAAATGTACATTTAACAACCGTTTATCTTATATTCAAGTTTGTCTTGTCAATGAACCATTTCGATTGTGTAAAAACGGATTGGAAATCTAAAAAGCCTCCAAATTACTTTTTTACAGAAACTGCCTACAAAAATTGACCATTACATTACGCGTGGACCCATCCCAGGACCTGGTTGAATAGGACCTAACATTAACACATTGCATGCTATTCCATTTGTGACTGCACGAATACCAATAACGTCATCAAACAGAAGCTTTAAGAAACAGTAACGACGATGAACAATTAATTTTTTTAAGGTAGAGTGCGCCTCGGGGACAGATATTCGGGTTTTCAGACTTTTTCAGTTCTTTTTGGTCAGCATCCTGTGGCTGTTCATTTTTAAGCTTAAGCTTTTCACTGGCTTATTTTTGTTAAAATCTAAAAATTCGTTTTTAACGTAGAGTTAACACAGGTCTGGCGGCCGTTTTGAACTTCATTTTTATTCAAAACACGAATTGGAACTAATTTGGGATAATTGGATGGTGAAGTAATGTCGATATAATCTACAAATGTAACCTAATCTGATTTTCTTTTTAAGTCACACACTTATTTTTATGAGTAATTTGTAATATCGTAATATTCAGCAATAGGGCACCTGATACTTTAAGAAATTGAAAATACAACGATCAAATTATACCAAATTAGTTCCAATCGTGTTTCAATTTTATTCCTCCAGAGAGTACCAAATTTTGCACTGTAACCCTTGATTTATATTCTTGATTTAGAAAGGGAATTCTTTAAACTTTCCTTCCGGAATGTTTGAGCAAAAGTTAACGACTCTTTCAATGCCGAGGAGCAAACAAGTTACCTTAAGATATCTTTTAATAGTAAATTGGTCGATATTGATCATCATCCATAGGTCAGGAGAGCGAGAGATTTTGGTATTCCTACATTTGGCAGTACCAGCATTGTAGCAATTTCAGGACTCACACAGCTGCTCAGCAGGATTTCTTGGGGAATTGTTGGAACATGGATTAAGAAGTTCAAGCGATACTTATTGTACGGCTTTAGTCAGGCCTTGTGTGCCGTGGTTTCCGTGATAAGCATTTACACAAAAAGTTATCCAGGTACGTATATAGAAATGCCATCAGCCACAGTGAATGACATTGAATACCAGCCTTAAATAGATCAGACATGTCAGTGTATTTGAAAATAATCAAAATAAGAGCCGTGTTTTAAAAAATCCCGACACTTACAAAGCAGTGCTTTGCTTTTTTCTACGACTTGAATATTTCATTTTAGAAGCGAAGTGGGAACAGCATACTTGGAAGTATTTCCAATATGCCAAACACGACAAGCAGTACACGTATAACCAACACACTGAACACTATTGTGTCGCTGATTATAGGTCAAGTGGTCTACATGGTCATGTTTGGAGCTGGCATGGCGTGCTACATTACCATGGCTCCTGTGTTAGTTCACTATTTTCTTGGACCCAGACAATTTGACAGCGGCATGTCGATGTTGCTACAGTTTCAGAGCCTAGGGGCGCTGATTGCGCCGCCTTTTGTTGGTGAGTGGTAATTTTTTTAAAGTTACTTGATTTCATGGCACGTTGAATGAATGCCCGTACATCAGAGCCAAAAACTGACTCACAGAGCTTAATGATGTTATGAGTTTAGATGAATCGGGTGCTTATGTAGTTACAAAGTTGCACCACTACAAATCTTTTATTTATCGCACAACTTACAAACCTGTAAAGATAAAATAAGTTTCATCACAATAATCAAACTATGAACGTTGCCACTTCTGCGGCGCTGTACCTAGAGTTTAAATACAGGTTGGAATACTTTCCCACCAGGTTGGCTTCGGGATACCCAAAGTGATTACGTAATTGGTTTCTACGTGATTGCCGCCCTGTACATCGCATCGACTGTGGCGACTTTCATCCTACCAGCTGTTAACAAATCGACGACCAGGAAAGATCAAGCAGGCGATGTTATTTCACGTGAAGACAGCGCAGCCAATCAGTAATCAAGTGTACGCAGACACGTTTTGTTACCAAGCCACGATGATGGAGTTGATGTTGTTCATGGTGGAAAGTTTACCCATCGGAGCTCGAATGTCTAAAGTGTAGTCGACGAGTTAGAGCGTGTTGGCTCTTTTTAATCTAAACCAAAGTTTTTGATCTTCAAAGAGATCTTTGGACGAATACTATGATTTCAACCTCGATTTCTCCTTCAATCTGCTAAACAAATATCCACGTCAACTTTTCAAACCTTCTATTTGATTTGGCTTAATTTGCGGGATAAATAGTGATCATTATAAAACTCGGGGTGAATAAGGAATGTACTGCAAGCAGGATCATCCAAGTTGGAAGTTGAATATATGTTTCATATAATTTTTTGTGCAACACACACAAGTTTGTCAGAAAACAATCGACTCACATGGGTGTCAGTTCGCATATACCATTGACACAACTGATTGCTATTTTCTAACAAGGCGCTTCAAAATTTTGAAAATTATTTTACGTCAAAGGTCACTTACAGAGTATGATACGATCATAACCAAAGGTTATCGGTGTTATCATTGCTGCTGCAGAAACTCGACTTTATCTCATGTCTGACGCAGAACAATTGATACTTAGGCTGATACGACACAGGTACAGGCGATATTTAAGCAAATAAAAGCGGTATCATACACAATGCCGAGAAATTTACAATTTTTTCAAATATTCTGACTCTAAAACTGTTATTATTGGGATAATTTTGAAGATATTGGAGTAAATAAAATTTTTACCGTCTAATGTTTTTTTGAATTTCGAAAATTAAACATTTACCCATAGAATTAACAAAGGTGGCAATTTTGAATTTCAAATCTCGGTAAATGTTAGATGAACTTTTCTCTACAACCAAAATTTGCATGGCGAGCCCTGATTTTTATTCTTGATTTTGAAAAACGGTGCTTGAAAGTTTCTTGAAGAGAGATCGAGTGAAAGTTAGGTCTTTTACTTTGGAGGCGCATACTACCTTAAGCACGAACTGATTATCAGATTGTTTAGTATCTTGAACAAAATTATTTTATATCATTCTCTTATAGATTGATCATAAGCAATTAAGTACTTTATTGCATTATCCTGTTCGAATTTCACTGCATTGACATCTGCAGAACAGTCGTCGTCAGAACAATTCACGGTGGTTTAGGTTACGTTTTGTTATTAAGGCTGAACTCGATTAGTTTCTCTGCATGAGCAGCTGTTTTTAAGTGTCTCTTACTCCGGACTATTTCAATTCTGTAAACAACATTTTGTCTACATTTTTTTGAGAATGAAGATTGAGTGGTTAAAATATTGTTTGTTTGTTTTCTTGATTGATTGATTGATTGACTGATTCATTGATTCACCAATATATTATTTGCTATTGTTATTGAGCAACACTTTCTAAGGTATGTCTATCGCTGTAGAGATCACGAAAAGGTAAAGCAGATTTGAAATCTACCACGATGAATCGGTGTTATTTTGGCAACTAACATTGCAAAGAATAAAGTTACACAGACATCTGACAAGAGCGATAAATGATATAGATATATCCATGTAACTTAGAGTTTGATGCTGGTTACGGCATATATCTATATCTTTTTCAGGGGGACTAAATAAGAAAACTCTTCTTTTTGGAATGTTCTGATCATTTTATGAACGACATAGACTTTCATATGGTAATTAAGAATAAGACGCTATCGTGATGTTTAATGATTCAAAATAAGTTTGTAATTTGTTACAAGAACTCCAAAACAATCGCCGTCCAAATTTGTCGACCCAATTACATTTTGTGAAATCCTAGAATTACATTAACTTTGCGCAAGTATGAATATTGGCGGGCACAGTGTACAGTCTAAATCTAAACAAATTCTTATCATGTCTTGTAAGAATTCATTTCAGAACAATTCTTGAATACTAGTATGCGTGGTAAATTTGTGTCGTCCCCAAGAAATCTAAAATGGAGTCAAAAGCTCTAGATCTCCGTGCTGGTTACAGTCCTATTGCTTTATTTTTCAGGGTGCAAAGGTCACTATTTGGGTTTCTCCTTTCGTCCAGGCTGGCAAAAACACCTCTTCATAGCCATCATTGTCAACGTCCATCGCGGAGATACCGCCAAGGGTTCCGCTGACTGTCCATAGAGCTGTCGTAAAATAGTTCCAGTTACTTACGTCCGTGTCGTCAAAGGGTTCAATCATATACAACGTACCATCGTCATCTCCACTCAGTAAAATAAGTGGTTTGTTTCTGTCAGGTTCGCTGTATGTGTAAGAAAAGGAATATGACCGGTTTTAAACCCGTGAGGCAGTTTCGTTCGTTCGTTCGTTCATACGTATGTAGCTACTGAGAGACATAGATATATAGAATCCATCCAACCATCCATCCATCCATCCATCTCCATTCATCCATCTATCCATCCATCCATCCATGTATGCAAGCACGCACACGCACACACACACAAACACATACATACATACATACATACATACATACATACATACATACATACATACATACATACATACATACATACATACACACATACATACATACATACATACATACATACATACATACATACATACATACATACATACATACATACGTACATACATACATACATACATACATACACATAATTGACACAAGGACAGAGCTTTGACAATATTAATAAAACCACCACGACCGGAGAAGTTATTACCTTGCCGGACGGAACGTGAAACCAGACCCGGGAGCTCCATTTCCTTCGCCAGGACCGCCATCAAAACCATCAGCTAGAAGATGTCTCGGCCATTCGTCTTTGATGAAGTTATCAGGAATTTCATAGGCCACTAACGTCCCATTAAAGTTCCTAACGCGTCAGATAAATGACCAGAAGTTACAACTTTCACGTTCCGAAATCCGTAAGCAGAAATTGCTCGTCCAGCTTGTTTGTGTACACTACACTTCCTAACATGATGTACGTGACGGACGTGATGGTCACTCACGTGCTGATGTTTTAATGCCAGACACTTGTCTACTTTCTAATGTCGACAATGAATATGTGTCCTTTGTAGAACTGAGACGACTGTTGCAGTAAAATTCTTGTATACCGCGATGTCATTTTGATAAATAGAGCGAATAATTTTCACCCGCAGCTTATCATCATTATTCATAGAATAGTCACAATTACTCCTTCATTTTAATTCCCGATACCTTACCTATTTACAGAGACCAATAGATCGAGCCTGCCATCCATATTAAGATCAGCAACCTGAGAGATGATATCAATAAAACAATTTGGAACGAAGTGCAATAAAGCTGATGAAAAGTTAGATCAAAATGATAAGCCATTAGGAAATTAACAGTCGGTCTCACAGTCATTTAATTTCTTATTGTAAATTCTTTATTTTCCAAAAGAATTTTAGAAAAAAGGCACAATATAAGCAAACTTTTTGCTTTCATCGACTTTTTAAACTCCTTATTGCCATTTTTTACACAATTATATTCGATTAACGCGCGTGAAAACATCGATATATTGGACTGATTAATCCCAATAAGGAGTCCGTTTTTTGATCTGATGTCTTTTTAACAGAAAACATCCTTTAGGAAAACGTACTATACTCTTTGTATGTCGATTGTTAAGAATTTTGAGAACTCCCGGCATTTGACAAGAGTAAGCATACCATGGTACTTGTAGCTCGTCTCTCACAGAGTCAATCACTTACTTGTATGTACCAATGTCATCGAAGTCTCACTTTGACTGTCGATGAGGTCTTAAAGGCGTAAAGATTCCACATCCATTGACTTACCTCCAAGTCGAAGTAACGGCCGATGCCTTCATCTATTACTCTAATGTGAGTCTGTGTGGGGTCTGTCCATGATCCATTGGGATCTGTTATGAACAAGGCAGAAACACGCAACTCTAGTAAACTTTCCGTTCGTCAGCATCGATATCGTCAGCAACTGTTTTAAGGTAGTATGCGTAGAAAGCGAAAGACTTAAACTTTTGATCAAACTTTTCTCAAGGAATCTTTCAACCATTCTCTTTCAAAATTGAGAATAAAAATCCGGGGTCACTGTGCAAATAGTGGTACAATAGAATTAAATTACCCAAGATTTACCCGCCGATTATTATTTCAAATTCAAAATGGCCGCATTCCCTGGGTTAACTCTATGGAGAAAAATTTCGGATTTTCGAATAAAAAACTGAGACGGTAAATTTTTTACGTCGAGAGCTTTAAAATGAACCCCCAGAAGTGGTGGATCAGAAAATTATTGTGAAAATTTGAGAGTCTGAGGATCTGTTCTTCAGGGGCATTCTAATTAAAAGGTCATTTTTGTAAGTAAATTTTGAATCAAAGCTTTAAACGTCATCTTTAAAAAAAGCTAATGTGAAAATCTGATTTGACCCAACCAGAGTGTCATTAAATGGTTTTGAAATTTTGAAAACGGGAGAAAAAAAGACAGGAAATATGGTGGTTTGCATAATTTTGTTTAAAGTGACACAAATTTCTCGAACAGCTCACTACTGCTTGTCACGTTCGATGGTTTACCCGAACAATATCTGAATCTTTGGTTACCAAATTAATAAAAAATTGAATGAATATTTGCAAAAGAAAGTGATTTTGAGTAAAGTACCCTGTGTTATGTCCAACGCGTGCGCCGCCTTATGATGGCTTTAATCCTATATCGACTATCATTGGAGCTTAAATTCTTTGTTAACCAGCAGCAAAAAGTCAAAATGACAGCTCGTCTACGTACCATCGGTCCAGGCGATTGTCAATTGTTCTGAGAAGTACTGAGCGCTGATAACGCAGTGCACAGTAGTGTCATCGGGGAGAGTGAGTTCGACTTTGCGGAAGTAACAGTCCGGGCCGTCAATGACGAAATGAGGAACCCACGGTGCCGGGTTCAGAGAACCAGAGTTTTCAAACCACACCAATTCACCGACATACGTACCTATGAATAGTAAAATGTGGTTGAGTTCATGCAATATTCTCTCTCTCTCTCTCTCTCTCTCTCTCTCTCTCTCTCTCTCTCTCTCTCTCTCTGTTATTACTGCAGATACCACAGAGTAGTTAATCTTTAAACTGATTATTATACAATGCAGGATTTGAAGCTCAATATTTTTCCCCCAAGGTCTCGCTACGTAACTTTGAAATCATGGTCCGCTACCTCCGCTACCCTTCGCTACCCAAAATCTCATTTGCATAAATGAATCGTCCCCATATCCTGCAATAATTGCTGATTATAGGTAATCATGTAAAATCACTGCTTCAGAAAATAATCTCACACATGAAACAAAAGTTGGCAGTTTGTTTTGCATTACATACATACGCCGTTATTTGACATCAGAATACGGTACTCTCACTTCGTATAATCGTATATTGACAATTGAGAAAAGAAAAGGAAAAAAAACTTTACCGCCACCGACGTCACGAGCACGAGCTGTGAGGGCGTCTTTCAAACCATCGTTGTTCATATCAACCCACTCAACACGATGGTAAAACCATGGGTTGCCTCCAGGGTCAATCGATATGATAGTATGTGGCGCTGTTGATATAAGCAAAAAGTAAAATAATAATAATAATTAATGGGCAAAGAGATCTGATGTGTTATACTTGACATCTATGCTATGATATTCTGGATGTATTCACTGTTTGATACAACATGTAGTTTTTTTAAAACTTTGTGCTAATTCAAACTTGTCATAGTTTTCGTTGGGGGGTCGGGGAGGGGTCTGGTCATTACTTGTTTTCATCTGCTGCTGGCAAAATTTGAAGTACACATAATCGCGATCTGCTGTGTATCAAGACGAATTTTGCGTACTGAAAATAGACTATTAATGCAATTCCCTGTCCCTGAGGCGAATGCACATTGCGCAATAGCATTTGAGAAATACGCAGTTTCATGGTTTGGAAAACAAATTATAACAACTGTGATCGCCGTTTTTACCGATTTTTGACAAGTGTTATTACGAATTTTAATTATATTCGGCTTTGGCGAATAGCACAGATAAAATACATAATGTAGATTTAATCGTAGAGAACAGACCGTGGTTTGTGTGTTTGTGACTGAGAGAAGGGTAATTTTTAGAAATAATTGAGTTCATTTTACTTGCATTCATTTTTCGTGTGTTGTGTTGTGCTGTGTTGTGTTGTGTTAGTGTAGTGTAGTGTAGTGTAGTGTAGTGTAGTGTTGTGTAGTAGTGTTGTGTAGTGTAATGTAGTGTTGTGTTGTGTTGTGTTGTGTTGTGTTGTGTTGTGTTGTGTTGTGTTGTGTTGTGTTGTGTTGTGTTGTGTTGTGTTGTGTTGACTGTTCTTTCCCCGTGGGTATTGTAGTGAACTGAACTTGCAACCTACTCGTTCGACACCATATGGGCCAGAGAGATAACGTAAAGCCAAGTTTTAAGTACCTGGAACACCATCCACTTTGGGATTAATGGTGTTGATGGCACCATCATGTTTGGTAGGCACTAAGAACCCCGATGCAATCCATAAGTGACCTTCTTCACCAAAAGCCTCTTCTTTAAAGAAATAGAAAAATATTATCTTAGTATACATAATCATTGTGTATACTTCTTCATTGTACCAGCTGTTTATTAAACATTTATTCAAATATATAACAGTCATTGCATGTCACGCATTTCAAGTAAAGAGACAGTCAGACTTTTTCATCATCTGGCAATCACAGTCAAAATATCTAGCAATGCGTAGCTGATGGTCGTTTCTTACCTGGTATTTCTTCTATTTCGTTCGGCCAAGCGATATCATCTGAAATTATGGTGGTCGAGACTGTCTCGAGCTCATTAAGTTTGCTGCCAATATCTGTCACCATATGCACATCGTCCAGAGTGAAGGGCATTGCGTCGAAAGTCGTGACGAACAAGTCATACTTGTCCGGCGAGTCGTATTTGAAGACGCTGGTGTAAGCGGAGAATTCTATTTGCAAGGTACCGAGCAGACGAGTCTGAAGAGCCGCTGCCGAGAAGGAAGAGGCCAACAAGAATGCTATTGTAACAGATATCATCCCGACTGCTTCACGACAGGTATGTGTCTATCCAGTTGTAATGGAGTCTGTGAATATATACCACACCAGACACCTGTCTCTATGCCTCGACCTTGGTACGAGGAATGCAGTGAGAGGTGGCGTTCCCTTGGAAATTCTCTATCGTCAAGTAGGAGCCATAGTGTGAGATAACCTTGAAATGTGTTTTCTACATCCAGAACCGATTGAAGCTCATTTATTTTGGCACATAAAATCAATAAATAGGTATCTTTGATAATGATTATGCTATCTCTACATCTTTATTGACGTTCGCATCGAATGAAATTTGCACTTTAAATGAAAATGGCAATTATTATTATTGTGAAATGTTTATCGATACAACTAACAGACAGTCATATTTGCAATTACGTTACTATATTAAACGCAAAACAGAAAATCACTCGCTCTGACCGTATATGTGTTGACAAGATCTTACCAGATAAGATTTTTGTTTGAGAGCAGAGAGAAAATGAAACAAGGACAAGCAGTTGTGGAAAGCAAGTAGTAAAATGATGACACAAACAACCAATTTTAAAAAGAAGATATAAAACCAGGAAGGGAAAAAATAACAACGCCCGTCTTCATATCGTCATTATATACGTGAACAAACGCAAATTCAAATTGAAAATGTAGGGATTTCAAACAGACAAACCAAGGTAGCCTAAACCAAAGTGTAGTCCCATTACAAATTCATATACATGCATTACAATTTGCAACCTGTTACCTCATATCCAAACCACCATCAAGGTATTTTTCCGTAATATATATTGAATACGGTATCTTATGTACTCACACAACGATCCTACACAGTGTTATAGTCATCGTGTATTCTCCGTTCACAGGCATAGACACTGCTCAGTATGTCAAGACAGTATTGCCTGGACTTTTTTTTTGTAGAACTGATTCATTTTCTTTTACACTACACATTGTGTAGATTCATTAACCAAGATCAAAAGCCAATTTGCTGTCTGTGACTGACTTGAAAACATCTCTTCATGCATCCTTCGGAGAATGTCTCTACCTGCAGGATTTTCTAGCGATCAGAATGAGCATCGAGCTGTAAGCTATACTACAATAATATTGGTCTCTTTTCAGCTAGTCACTAATGCTGGTACAAAGTATCAGTCGTCAAGCTACCATCATATGGTATAATAACCTCCTAATGCTCGCTGTGCGACAGATTACAATGTGCACCAGGGAGCATTGCAGATGTGGCGATAGTAAACCAGTATGCACGTACTTCAGATCGTAAAATCATTAAAATTAACGTCTGTCATTATTAAGTTTGGGAACATAACAGGTGGACGCAAAGTTCATTGTAACTATACGTTATGGTGATACGAAGCCCCGGACACGGGATGGTACTTCTATAACCAGTTACACAGACACTCTAGGTAGGAAATGCGGGCACACTGTAAATTATCTGGTCAGTTCTTCTCTGCAAGACGAGGAAACATTCCGAGTCTGCAGCTAGATTGCCAAATAGCAAATCAAATCTTCCCATACTAGCAAAGAAATAGCGCGACAATGTACATGTATTTATATTAATCTCTCGAGAGTACAAACGGTACTTGTGAAATATTATGGGAATATTCAAATAAATACAGAAAAGCTCACAGCTTTGGAGAATATTTCTGTACGGGAGGTATATACTATTGTAGAAGAGTTCATCAGGCAGGTGTCGTGCACTTTTAAAACCTGTGTTTATCGAATATGTTGAGAAAAAGTATGGCGAAACAGCTAAGCATTTTTTTCTTGAGATTTGGTAGGGAGGCAAACTAAATAATTATTATCTACCGATAACGACCGATTAGGCCGCGACCTTCTTTGCAGTTACATCCCAATACATCATGTCAAGTTCCATGTACCTGTCATATTTCAAGGACAATCGTATGCCAGGGTGTGTATGATGTAGAATGCAGTTTGAGAGAAATTACTTGAGTTCACATTTACATAGTTTAGCATATTTCAGATTTCAGATTTTAGCAGTATCCCTGACTCGGAGTAGTTGAAACTACAAAAGTTGCGAAGTCAATACTTTCTTCAAAATTAAAATATGTTATAATCGACTGTTCTCAGCATATTGGCCAGAAACATGCAGAGATCAGTCAAAAATAGCCAGGCCCCGTTTAAACTCGTGCTCAAATATGAAGTATTGTAGTCATAATATTCAATAATTGTCATTCTGTAAAATCGCTTGGATATGGTACTGCCCTGCAACACTGCAACATTCTAATCGAAAATAGGCGATTCCTTTTCCAAGTAATCTAAAACTAAAATTATGAAAAGAGTACCGATCCCACATTATCAGAAGACAGTGCCAACTTAAAGTTCACAAAATGAGCGAACCAATAAAATGCTTGTGAACTAAATTATGAGTTGCTGCCAATGTTCCACGCAAAATGGTTTCACACGCACCCATCGCCTTGCTTGTGTCATGGAAACGCGATTGTAAAATATACCATTGTCAATAGTGAAGTACTTTGACCTACAATGCAAGCGTTTACGATAACAAAAAGTTGTAGGCCTATATCTTCCGGTAATCGTGTATTAATATTAGATAAAACATCAAAGTTATCGGGTCGCAATCTAAAAGCAACAATGCTCACATGGTTATATTGAAAAGCGATATTATCAGGTTAGCTTGACATTGAAAAGTAAGAAAGACAAAATATCATACGCGCCAAAACAAGAACACAACTCTATCAATCTCGACTGTATTAAAACAGATAATAGACTTTGTCATTCTTTTTCTGAAATCACTCATTTGTATGCAGTTCAGTCTGCTCATTGGAATTAGCTTTTAACTGTAGAAGGGGAGACTGTGCATGCATGGACATCGATTACACACGGATGCTGCAGGACTGACTTTGCGCTTGCTTGGGATAGAACTTATCCATTTCCGAAGCAAATCTGCGGGAAATTTATCCACACAGCTGTACAGGACTGTATATTTCACGTCGATGTGAGTATGCCTATAAACGTTAAGGATTTGCCGACGTCGATCATAATTGGAGTCTTCACGGTTCTTGGACGAAACTGTGAATGACATTTCAAGGTGCATTTTATTAAATAAAGTTAAGACTCGATGACCGACCGAGGCCAATACACTTCGTCAGAATATTTGACCTGACCTGTTATCCCGTTCTCGAAACGTTCGAGTGAGAGGCCGACATATGGAGATCCAATTCAGAGTTTCGTCGCCCGATATCATATCACTCACATTCGGGTTTGATTTATTGACATCTGACAAAAATACGTCACAGCTCTGTCTTATCGCTAATCAGTAAATTTATTTTGGATGGCTGACAATCACAGAATTGGAAAGGGTGTGTTGTGAACTCTATCATGCCACGTCTTATGGCTTTAAATCTGCCGAAATTGTATGTTTGTAAAGAAAAATAATGGGTTAGAGCATATGGTCCTTTAACTGACACCAGGAGACCAAATAATATCTTGTCGCAAGGCTAGCAAATCTTCTTCGGCAGGCACTCACGTGCTCACAGTGAAAAAAAACCATCAATATATTCTAAGTCTAAATTTCGTCAAATTTTCCGATAATATCATCAAAGCAGAGTTATTTTCTGATGTTGAATCGCAATAACGTAATGCAGAAAAGAGATAGTTCCAGCAACATAATTCTTCGGCTTGGGCACTCTCCATATGAGAATTGATTGCGACCATGGTATCCTCGGGTCACGTGCTCTCTCTCTCTCTCTCTCTCTCTCTCTCTCTCTCTCTCTCTCTCTCTCTCTCTCTCTCTCTCTCTCTCTCTCTCTCTCTCTCTCTCTCTCACCACTGCACGAATGTCCGATTTTAACAGAAGTTGTGATACTGTAGTGAGTTATGTTCATAATCACTTTATTCACAATAAATGTGAAAATGCCACCTAATATAACCGGGTATGGACTTACCAACTGAAAACGATGACTTGTTGCTGTATGTAATTATTGTTTACTAGCCTTGAGAAAATTGAACCCCTGTAAAATAAACACTTTTCTAATCTAGGGGGCTACTGACGCTCACGCGACAGCATTCGATTATAATATTATAATGGTACCATATTGCATTTTACCATGTTGATCATTGCCTAAATGACGCAAATTTTGCCTTTGAATTTTAGGAAACTTTGCTAAGATAACTTAGTTATTGGCCTGAATGTACCGTTTGTATGTGTCCTGGAAACGGGCTAAATATTATAGTCGTGGGTGAACATTTATGTCGCTACAGTCACTCGGCAAAATACTTGTCGTACGTATTACGGCCAGCTCCTCTTGACATGAAGCCAACGTGCTTTGATTGTACTGGTGCGGGCACCCATACATGGTTGTTTATGTGTCTCTTGTTGTCCTGCATCTGTGAAGAAATAAGCTTTCCATTCTTGTGTGTAGTTACGGACTCCTAAACAGAAGTGAAGAAAGCCAAATATCAGATCAGTAACTCGTCGAGACTAAATGAATTCACTAAGTAATGCTGACTAAATATTTTTACTGAAACAACAACAACTACAACTTCAACTACAACATGCTAAGCAAATGCATGTATAGATTTGTGTAGTGGTTTTGATCTAGGGTTAACATGAGACAACACTGTGAGTCAAACTTGTGCATTGACGTAGTTTATATTAACTTGACATTACAGATGATATAATTATACGTCTCTGTGTTTGTCACGTTCTCTTTATAACATAATAGTGAATATGACTCCTTCTGACCGCTCCACGGTCTCAAATTAACGTAGTTCAGACTTGAACGTCGACAGACAGAGATATAGAGGACTTTGGCGCCGTTACCTTCTACATAGTTTACTTTGAAGGAAAGAGGTTGAAGAAAAGCATTCAGTGACGCATTACACGTTAACTGATGATAATAGTTGACGGTTTACTATTTGGAAGCACATTTGAAGTACTTTACATTTTGACATAGTTTCACTATTCTCTTTCCCTGCAGTCAGTTAGGTAGAATACGATAAATGGGGCGCTAGCGATATTTACCTTGGTCACGCAAAAACCCTCAGTTCTAAATTGAGGCCAAATCGGCCAATCATGAAGGCGTACAAGTGAAAATATGTCTGATAATGTAGGGGGCGCCAGTCCATTTTCTCCATTTTTTCCGAATCAGTTTACATATGGAAGTCGTATTGCAAAGGTAAATAAAGGAACTTTTCAGCAAAATGTTGAAAATTCTTCCCGCGATTGTACTGACGCGAAAATGTCTTTCCTATAGGCCTAAGCGAGGATGGAAGTGTGTACTTACAACCCCTCTCTCAGAATGTCTCAAGACAACCAAAGATGTAACATTTCAAATGGTAAGACTCTGACAAAGACGGCAACTTCGTTAGGTAGAGGAGAATTTTACGATTTTCCCTATTGCGAGGCTATCCCAGTTCACGGCAATCCGTGTTGCTGTTCGCTAAATGTCGCCCTCTAGAGTTTTCGATGCCAGTGACCTCTGTCAGTGACCTCTGAAGGTCACTGACGCTCAATGGCTTGTTGCGTGTTGTGTATTGCAGGGATTTTGTGTCAATATACTGTTTGTTCCTGGATATTCACTGTGTAGCTGTACAGAAACAGAGAGTTTAGGTGGTTTTGGCTGGCTAGACAGATGGGCAGCTCTGACCGACCTGAAGTAAGCTCTCAACCACTCGATGGCGGATACGGTTGGGTAGTCGTATTTGGATGTTTCATACTCTTCACACTGTCGTTCGGCGAATCGTTCGCGTTCGGAGTCTTATTCGTGGCGTTTCTGGACGCATTTGATGCAACGAAGGCTGAAGCTGGTGAGTGATGGTGTAATCCACAGTTATTTAGTAAGAGGATGGCGTGAAGGGAGTACAGAGTGCACGAATCTCGACCCTTAAACTAAGAATGTTAAGCTTATAAGCTTACCAGACCATGGAGATAGAGGGAGATCGCAAACGTCAGCCTTTTTTCGACCAAACTGTTTCTTTGCCCATCCTTTCCTGACAGAAAAGTCTGTTGCCTTATTTGGAAAAACAATATGTTTGCTAAAATGACTCTACCAACATGCCAATGCCATCCTCATAAAAGGCCGGACAGGAGACCACATTCTCGCGAGGCAGAGCATGATTTCCACTCCGCGGACCTATTCAAAAATCAAGGTTCTTTGCGGGCAGCGCTCAGCTGTTGCCGTAAAGGGGTGCGTGTTTTACTACGACGAGAAGACCACACATTGTCATTCTGTTCCAATTACATGTCGATAACGAAGCTCTACTATGGACTTTGGCTACATAGTCGAGCATTTACTTGGCAAATCACGCCTTAACCTTGCTCCCAGACGAAAGTCCTTGGACAAGCTCGAAATGATATTGATCACGTCAAGTACGACACTGTTCACACCCATCGTAATAGGCCTACTACAGTGTAGGATTGTCAGTGTAAACTAGGACTTCTCAATATTTAAATGTTTAAAAAGATAAGCTACAGGTAACAGAAATATTGCGGAACCCCTTAAAAAAGCTGAATGTGACGACGGATCGCTTGGACTACATAGAGAAAGATGATTTCATTTATGACGGTGGTATTTTGAAGGACGGATATTGCTAAAGTCTGCTTATTTATAATTTTCAGCATGGATTGGTTCATTGTCCCTTGGCGTTGGTGTCATCAGCAACTTCATCGCTTTGGCACTGCTCAGGAAATACGAACACCGAACAGTTATTATGATCGGCACTATTATGTATTCTGGCGGGATTATTATCAGTGCATTTACCACCAGTATCGGACAAATTTACTTCACATACGGAGGTGTCTCTAGTAAGTTGCTTTGACACTCACCGAATGATTGTGATGTTTGACTGTATGTTTGTTTGTATTTACGCGTGTTGTCTCAACAGCCAATTTTCTTTGTGTACTGTTTGGCAGTTTATCCGCCTTTTTGTCACGTAGCTGGGCTGGCTTCGGGACGGACCTTTAGATCTTGGGAGGTTGGATGGTCACAATCAGATTGTGAATATATTTTTACTATTGTAATTTTTTTATTTTTTAGCTCCCATATTAGCATATATGCAAATGGGAGCTATTCGTATAAGGTGGGAAAATGGTTGTCTGTATGTATGTATGTATGTATGTACGTATGTATGTATGTATGTATGTATGTATGTATGTCCGTCCTTATCAAAAACACAAAAACCGCAATACCTACCGTCTTCATATTTGGTACAAAGGAGCATCCTAGGTTGGAGATGTGAATTTGTTCAAATCAAAATGTTTGGATCAAAAATATGCAAATGAGGTACAAAAATGTGAAAATCCATTGAGCTGCTGCAACTCAGGAACCAGCAGGCAGAATGTGTTGATATTTTGTGCATAGGTAGGTAGCACCAATCGTTTACAAAAATGTTAATTTTTACAGGGATATCTTTAATTTTTGTATTTTTAAGATTTTTTTTTCATTTATGGTTGAACAACTGTGCTCTTCAAAAATACATGTTGAATAATAAAAGGTTTAGAATTGTTATACCTTCTTGCCAGTGGGATTGCTCTTTGTTAACTATTTGTGGGTAAAGTTTAAATTTGGAAAGTCAATTTTCTTGATCAATTTATTTTTAACTGCGTCATTGTTGCTTATGCAAGTTCAGCCTATGTTCTATTGCGTAATTGCTGTTACGATGATAGTGTAGGACCCTATTGTTGCATGGTGAAACGATACATGTAAGGAGGGAATAGTAACAATTAATGTAATAGCCAATTTGCCAGCGTATGCACCATCGTCTAAAACAAAGTGAACGACGACGAGACGAGTGTGTTAAAGTCGACTGAGGAATCCGGATTTTTTCCTGCCGCTGGCGCATACTTTACGATTGAGGAGGTAAGCTAATCTGTATGTCTATTAATTGCTGTTTTCAGATGTATGTTGTATCATATTTGTACATTTAGAAGTGGTGGACTGTAATTTGTGAATGATTATTTTGGCCTGTATACGGGCAATTGCTGAATCTCTGTTGTTTGTGCGGCTAGCGGCTGTGAAATTGTTCAAAACGGCATTGCCGTGTCAAGATGTTCCTAAATGACAAAGCGGATTACTTGTTGTGAGGTTACATCTAGTGAACTGTGTAGCATGTATTTTGATGTGAATTTGAATTTGATTTAAGTCAAAACGGCATGTCGATTATTGATGTCAGACTGACGTCTGTTATAAGCCCTAGCGAGTAGCGTTGAATGTCTGTCTGTTCAGTTGGGAGGCGTTTGTGGTAACTATACGTCTATCGTCGGTAAACTCGCTTTTGAAGTAGCGTGATTTTCATCAGTAAATGTCCCGAAATGACGGGGCGGATTACTTGTTGTGAGGTTATTTTGAGATTACGTCCAATCCGCATGTCGACCATTTTCATTTTGATGTCTGACTGATTCTGTGTGATTTTCATCAGTAAAGTCGCTTTTGAAAGGGCCGGTGTGATTTTCATTTTCTGCGTAAGGTTTACAGTGTTTACGCACGGTGCGGTCATCCGCGCAACATTACCTCTACAATCAGCCTGGTATCACCAATCTCTCGATTATATTTTAGTAGATTCTTTAACTGATGTTTCGCAGCTTAAATCCTCCTAAACTTTTCAATTTTCGATTGAGTAAGAAAAACTGGCCGAGACCAGCAACTAAGAACACGACGATTCAATTTCGCTGCTGCGACGGGCGGTGGCATTGTCCTGATGAAAACAAAGTCAGTTATAATTCTTGCGAGATCAAGAGTGCCTAGCCTGTGTAAAATGCATTTATACATGTGCTTATGTACACATGTGACGTCAAAACTCTCGCGAGAATAGCTGCAGTAAATCCGAAGTACATGTAGTTTTAGCGGGTCATTGAGCTACCGGTCGGCGAACGACTAAAACGAACCAGTGTTTTTGACGCTATTTTTTTTCTACTTTGTCTAGATAAAAAATATTGTTGCCTTTAGTGCGATTAATCAAGCTTCGCCACTTCTGTTTTCAAGTTTCGATGCTCGCGACTGCGCTATATAAATAGAGTGCATATGATTAGGACGAAGTGTTTATGTGTCGATGTCGCGTCGTTGAATATCGGCACAAGTCAGTCGTGTGTAGTCGATCAGTACCACCTAGCTCGCAAGTACCGGTACGTGTATTGTACCCGGGTATTGTAGCACCAGTTTGTGGCATCAGTTCATGCAATGAAAGGGTACATGACTTGTGGGTCTGTAATAATGTAATGGAGGGTTCGAAATTCGTTTTTTAGCTCATATTGTTTTTTTGGGTTTTTTTTTTTTGGGGGGGGGGGTTACGTAGCTGTTGTTGGTAAATTCTTTCATTGTCAAGTTTGGTGTGAACAAGTTTAGTTTATTGTTTCATTTACGGTCCCCGAGGGACCGTGTTTCATTCTCCAAAATTTTTGTGAAAAGATGGTTGTTCTTGTTCTGACAAAGTATAGTATGTTCCCTAAGTGTTAGCACTGCGTACGATGCTGTGTGTTCCGCTACAGCTAATAGCCCCGCTCACCACAGTGTGGTGAGCGGGGCTATTAGCTGTAGCGGAACACACAGCATCGTACGCAGGGCTACCTAAGTGTGTACTAGTGATGAAAAATGTCAATCAGCAAATAGTTTATAGCCACATTTTTAGTTGTAATTCATACTGGAGGAAACCTGCACTTTGAATTATAAAACGTGTGTGACCATAATTTACCTTTATCAAACCTGCATTTTGGTTGTTTTGGTATAACAAACATATCCCACCATACATTTCCTGCTAAATTACTCTGAATATTTACCCACACCCACTTCATATTTGATAATTAAGTCCACCCAACATCCACATGTAATTGTAACTTTAACTAACTGTTTTTAATATCTCTTCTCATTTCAGATGCACATTTTGCAAACAGCGGCAAGGCCCATCATCACGAAAAGGTGTAATTCTTAATCTCTCACTGGAGAATGACATGTCCTCAACCACCTACAAGATATACCCAAAACAAGCAAAGATCATATTAAGAAAACTCAAAATCGACCCTTTCAATAACACCGAATCCCAACTACAACAAGAAGTAGCAGCATTTTGTGGTGGCCGAGAAATTAATTTCAAAGCTAACACCACCAATACCATCATTGCCATTAAGAGCATAGAATCTACATAAGCATGAAACATCCAAATATTTTTTATAAGACACAAACACCAATTCAAATTCAAATAGTCACTATTACAATCATTGTTGATGCATTTGAAGACAAGTTCATTTATTTTATATAATAGTGCATACATATCCTCACAGTGAGTATTATTGTACTTTCAATAGTTACACATCAAAGCCCATACGCTAGCCCCCTATTAGTTTTGAGAAAATCTTATTCTTTCTTTCTTTCTTTCTTTCTTATTCTTCTTTCTATTGTTTGCCAGCCCACATCTAAAAAAAAAACTGTATGTACACTTCTCAAACGTAGCAGAGTGTTTAGAGGCGATGAGAGATGGTGAACCAAATTCTTGAAATTTTAACAAGTTACCAGATTTACTTTTCACAAAACCGAACAGGGCTTCTCCCAATGACTTACAGGTCTGGGCAGTGTGAAAGTTTTATACAGCACGCATGACTTCAAAATTTGATTTTCCAATAATAGCAATTTAATCTCTTAAAAATCTTAAATTCCAGAACAAAAAAAATTGATTGTGCTAAAATTTCACTCAAATCCCTGGCACCCATATTAGTTTTTACAAAATGCTTGGCTCTGCCAACTCTGCTTGCAGCTTTTATTTACACTTTGTTCCTTGTTTTTTTAACTCCGTTATCACAGTGTTATGTTATGCTTTTTATTTGTCTATTTTTTTTCATGTGGCAGATTTTAGAAAAAAAAATTCATATTCAGTATCTAATCTGCATTTTTTTCATTTGATTTGTTATATTACTTTTTTGATTTACTCACATTTGGTATACCACCACCACTACAGAGAACTTATATAGTAGGTATGTGGTGTCTGTATGTGCCATTGTAATCTACATGTTCCAAGGAGTATAACTTAAGTATACTCATTCTGACCTATCACACCAAACTAACTGTGAGCCAAGTTTCATTGATGCTCTATTTAATATTTGTTACAGTGTATAACTAAATAGTTTTGTGTACTTAGTATTTACAGATTATTTTTACATTATATTTATTGTTATTTTTGCCATTATAATATATTTATCTTTATACAAGTGTTTTTTGTGAAGCCATACAACTTCTAGCCAACGTTCTTTTGATAATTCACAGTTATTCAATTGCATTGTTTAAATAAATATATTACATTCCAATACTGCTTCATAACTTGTGTGTGGTTGTGTATGTGTGTATACATTAGAATGCATTATATATATTTTATCAATATATAAAGTTTACCTACACCAAATCAACCAACATGTCCACAGTCCTACCCACCTTTCCATTCTTCATTAAAATACTCAAAAATAAAGAAAGGTCTTTTATGTTGATTTTTACATTACTAGAAATAGTGAGCATCTGAAAATATCTGTATTGGTAACATACAGCTCCACCTTAGGTACACAAGAATAGGGAAAGAAAATATTTGGGGAAAATAAAGATGTCATCAAATTTCACGAAGAAAAAAACAGCCAGAAAAGGTTTAACAAAAAAAAGGAACAGACTGAAAAAAACGATAAATCGAGTAATAACATAATGCGCTAGCTCATCAATCTTCCAGGACACCCCCTAATTTCAAATGGTCCACCCCTGAAATAATACAATTACTAACAGTGCAGTGTATCTCAATTGAAGATGTCAAGTTCGGTCATGATCTGAAAAAAAGTTCACGACAGTTTAAATTGTTAGGTTGATCTCAATACCATCATGCTTGTGCAAGTAAGTTTTGTAAGTTGTTACAAAAGTGAACCCATCAGATGTACTGGAAAAAAACAATGATTACTTATCCCTGTAATTAATGGGTGTTCATTTATATCTCCATGTATCTAGTGTAAATGTAACATTGGTTGAATCTTATGTATTTCAGTCAATGTCATGAAAAGGAAAACTTTGTTGTGTGCATTTGATTGTCTGCAATTATCACCGTACCTAAAACATTTTCACTCTGGGTGCCAGTATAATTAACTCTTTAGCTCATATTTGGTTTTATATATAAATACCAAAAAGAGCTTATATGATGAGTCTGAGTGGCGTCTGTATGTCTGTATATTTGTGGGTATGTGCGGATGTATGTCCGTCACACACAAAGGCTCCCATACTGCCAAAGCTACCGTCTCAGTATTTGGTGTACAGGTAGATGTAGGGGTTGAGATGTGAATTTGTTCAAATGAACACATCAGTGTCAAAATATGCAAATGAGGTAAGAAAAAGCGAAATCCTGAAACAGGCTTGAAACAGGCTTACTCCACTGACTTGAGTCATTTCCTGTCATTGTTTATGAACTGTTACATATTAACAGACCTGCTCAAACCATAGACAGTAGAGGGGAGGAAGACCGTCTATGGTCAAACTAAGGGGGGCTAGCTGCCTTTCTGCTATGCATGTTGCTAAAGTTGACCTCCAGTACCTAAAGTTTCAGACCTTAATTACTTTTGTCATTCTTGTTTTTCTGGTTTAAATATTTCTTGTTGTTTTTCTGGTTGTACTGTGCAGAAATCATTGTCATAACATCAACGTAGAATTTTCCTGCACTGAACAGATAGAAACAACATTTATTGTTGATCTTTGGTACCCATACTGGTATGTACCAATTCTGATCAAATTTGAGCGACACTGTATAATTGCGGTATTTTTTATCATTACATCCAGCTGTCACTCTCCATGTCCATGTCATCGCTCTATTCCAGTCTGTGTATGTCAGTCTATCAATTATTATTGTTTTTTTATTATTATTATACATCTTTATTTCAAACTGAAATCTCCATATCAGGAAAATTCACCCTGGCATATATCCTTTGCACAGAAGTTTACAATTACAATGCACTTTAGTAAAAAACCAGACAAACAATGTGGGCAAAATGTCATTCAACTATGTTTCTTACATTTGTCAATTTGTTTTCATAACTATATGGGAGCGACAGTGATATTGTCACTATTTTTTTTTAAAGCTAGTCACGATGTGCTAATTTTTTTTCTGAGTAGACTGTCAGATTTATCATTTTTTGCGTTCTAATTTTTTTCTTTTTTGCAAACAAGTCTGTGGATTTTTTCCCCTAAGTTTTTGCTTTGAAATTTTTTATGTTTTTGACTACCCCTCCCAAGATCTACTGCTCCATCCCTTACCTGTGATATCGCTGCGGTGCGGCTAGTGGCTGTGGCTTATCGATCGAGCTCGGGTCAAGGCTCAGCGCCACAGAACCAGACAACTTTTGCAGAGTTGATTCCTTTGTAATCAACTCATATTACCGCTTAGCTTATAATTGCACCTGGCAGTGTTGGCAACACCTCGATTTAGACAATATCTCTAGCTCGTCTAAGGTCAATGGGTCGACGAAAACCACTGTAAACTGGCAGCGACAGTGGCTGCATGGCGTGATTTAATAAGTATAGGATAAAGCCCGAGTACGAGGGCTCTTCTGGTATATAAAGTCCAACCCAACGATAAAATGTCGAGGCCACAGGCCGAGACATTTTATCGTAAGGTTTGACTTTATATACCAGAAGAGCCCGAGTACGAGGGTTTTATCCGACTTAAAAACTATCGCCCCCAACTGATATATTTTCGTTTTCAATGTGTTTACGTCAACCGTCCCCTTTGTCAATGTAACATGTTTAGGATATGAATTAAAACTTTTCTTTGTGAAATAGCCTTCCAATGTAATGGAACATCCTATAAATGCCCTATGGCACATTATATAAATGCCCTAGGGCACAGCAGATTTTGTGTTGCAGCTGGTTTCCGCTGTGTTAACAAATTTGAATATTAAAATGTACCAGATGTCTACGGAATATGACATGTTCACTTTTGATTGGACAGTACTTTACTACGGCGCTGTCATTCGTTTCTGGAATCTGGTGACCAAGGCTTTATGAGTATATCATAGAGAAAGATAGATAGAGTGGCAACGGGTATTGTTTAAGGCGTGAAGCGGTTACGTTACCCATCCATGTTCGCCTCGCCTCAGGTTGCTCTCGCCTCTCTTTTCCGAAGAGTGCCGACCATGAATCCTTCGGTAGTTTTCGGATTTTAGCCAATTGTTAAGCGAAAGTATGTTCGGCAAAGTTTGTGTTGTTGTTGTCGTGTGGTGCTGAGCAGAATTGACGTGCTGGCGAAAACGGGAGTGTTTTGAGCTTCAGGAAAACGAGTTTTACCGTTTTAAAAATTCCTCTCATATTTTTATGAATATATAATGAGTGTGTTTGAACCAAATTTGAAAGTCTTTTATCGATACTGTCTGGTTTTACTCAATGGTTTACGGTCAGTCGTACCCTCTTTTACACGTGCGTCAAGGAAGGACATGTTTATGAAACTGCTGCCGTGTTATGTTTTGATTGGCATGAAGCAGTGTTTCTGGCCTGAGAGCTCACAAAGTAACTATGGTTTATGGTTGCTACGCGACTGGCAATACGATGCCATCTCGTCGTATTTTTCTCATAATCTCGTGTAATCATCAACCACAAACAAAGCCTCCAAAAAGTTTAACACCTTTGGAGCTCATTTTAATATGAAAAGCCAATAGTCTACCGAGACGACCATGGAACAAAAGGCATGCAAGTGTTGCTACTCTGCCTATGTTACTCTGTGGAGTAAATAAAACACCCTGAATTGAGCACTCTGATTGGTCAATCAACAGTAGATAGTTTTTAACGAAAATATTTGACCGACGAGAGATCATATAGTGTTATCCTAATGCGTTGTATTCATCATAATAATCAGCAATCTGACCACAAATAAATAGTTTTCTGACTAGTTGATAGTTGTGGTCATATTTGAAAATACATATTTTCTAAAAAAGACGCAAAATGTCGAGATTTAATAAATACTATTAGTTAAAGTCGCTTTGTTTGATAAAATCGACTTAAAAGTATTGTGTCGTGTTACAGTAGCATAGTATAGTATAGTGTAGTATAGCATAGCATAGCATAGTATAGTATAGTATAGTATAGTATAGTATAGTATAGTATAGTATAGTATAGTATAGTATAGTATAGTATAGTATAGGATAGTATAGGATAGTTGTGTAGTGAAGAGCAGTGTGGTGTAGTGCAGTGAAGTGTTAAGAAATGGAGTGTTGAGTTCGATTTTCGACACCAGCCTCCAAGAAATTAAGCAAAAACAAATGAAGCAAATACTCACTTTCCTCCACCATGGTGCAATAAGCTGTAGACATTTGGAGAGCAAAGTATAGCATAAAGCATGTGTCAAAAGAATACATCGGGGGACTGAGAAAGGTCTGCGCAGAGGGCAATAACTTAAAAGATTAAAGATTCATATGTTTGACGCAAACCCCATTTAAAACCCTGTTGGGTGACCAGCAAAGCTATAAGCGAGCTAAGTATGATGTCAGAAAAGCTATATTATCAGCTAAACGGCACTACAGAGACAAACTTGAAAATGATTTAACAACAGGTAATCCCAGAGACCTGTGGAAAGGAATTCAAAGAATAGTTAATGTCAGACAAATATCAAAATCAACAGCAACCGATAACAAGGGCCTTACAGATGAATGAAATGTTTTCTATAGTCGTTTCGACATCCTAAGTAACGCTCTGAGAACTCAGGAAATCAATATTATTAATACTAATGTCACTAGTGTTTTGTTAATATCTGTGCAAGATGTTACTCGTATGTTTTTGAACATGAACGTAAGGAAAGCGAATGGCCAAGACAACATATCACCACGTCTATTACGATCATGTTCTGATCAACTTTTGGAAGTTTTTGCTGATAGTTTTGATTTGACTTTAAACATTTGTAAGGTCCCAAATATATTGAAGAAGTCAATCATCATACCAGTTCCTAAAAAAAGCTACCATCACCAAGCTTAATGACTACAGACCTGTTGCGTTAACCTCCGTCATCATGAAAGCATTTGAACGTCTGGTTTTACAGTACATGAAGCCTGCTCTTCCTTCCGCAATGGTTGCATTAAAGATGTTGTTTCTATTTCTCTCCACCGTATTGAAAAGGCCAATTCTTATGCCAGAACTGCTTTTTATTAATTACAGTTCGGCTTTAACACCATAATCCCTGCTAATTAGTCCCCACGGACACCGTCCGGGGGACTTATAGGTTTGGTCATGTCCGTGCGTGCGTGCGTGCGTCCGTGCGTGCGTCCGTGCGTGCGTCCATCCGTTCACCGCAGATATCTCTGAGATGCCTGGAGCGATTTCATTCAAACTTGGTACAAGGATTACTTCATATGTCATACAGATGCACGTCAATTTGTTTTGTGATACGATCCAATATGGCCGCCAGGCGGCCATTTTATTACGATTTTTTCATGTACAGAGCCATAACTCAGGCATGCTCCAACCGATTTTATTCAAAGTTGGTACAAGGACATTGACCAATGTCATAGATATGCACGTCAATTTGTTTTGTGATACGATCCAATATGGCCGCCAGGCGGCCATTTTATTCTGATTTTTTCATGTACAGAGCCATAACTCAGCATGTTTCGACCGATTTTATTCAGAGTTGGTACAAGGACATTGACCAATGTCATAGATATGCACATCAATTTGTTTTGTGATACGATCCAATATGGCCGCCAGGCGGCCATTTTATTACGATTTTTTCATGTACAGAGCCATTACTCAGGCATGTTTTGACCGATTTTATTCAAAGTTGGTACAAGGACATTGACCAATGTCATAGATATGCACGTCAATTTGTTTTGTGATACGATCCAATATGGCCGTCAGGCGGCCATTTTATTAAGATTTTTTCATGTACAGAGCTATTACTCAGGCACGTTTCAACCGATTTTATTCAAAGTTGGTACAAGCTTATTGACAAATGTCATAGCTGTGCACGGCAATTTGTTTTGTGATACGATCCAAAATGGCCGTTGTGCGGCCATTTTATTACGATTTTTTCATGTACAGAGCCATAACTCAGGCATATCTCAACTGATTTTATTCAAAGTTGGTACAAGGACATTGACCTATGTCATACATATGCACGTCAATCTGTTTTGTGATACGATCCAATATGGCCGCCAGGCGGCCATTTTATTACGATTTTTTCATGTACAGAGCCATTTCTCAGGCATATCCGCATGTTTCGACCAATTTTATTCAACGTTGGTACAAGGACATCGACCAATGTCATAGCTATGCACATCAATTTGTTTTGTGATGCGATCCAATATGGCCACTGTGCGACCATTTTGTTACAATTTTTTTCATGTCCTGAGCCATAACTCAGACAGGTATCAAGCGAATTCATTCAAAGTATTTTTTATCACAGACCTAATGAAGAGGACTCTATCCTCTCTGAGGACCTGTAATCAAAATACCCATTAACAAGTGGGGACTGTGTCATCAACGATGACTTGTCTTTACAACAAATTACTTTGCCTCGGTCTCGATAACTCACTTTGTAATTGGATTTTGGTTTTCGTGTCTAACCGGCCCCAAATGGTGAAAATTGGGTCGTTTCTTTAAGATTGTATCACTTTAAATGTGTCCTCTCCCCTATTCTATACTCGCTTGTCACACATGATTGCGCCTCAACCAATGATAGTGCTCTGATTGTCAAATTAGCAGATGACACGACTGCCGCGGGCTCATTCTCAATAACAATGAAACAGCATACCGAGACCAGGTGGACGAGCTAGTTGATTGGTGCGATCATAATAATATGCAAATGAATGTAGAAAAGACAAAGGAGATGACATTTGACTTTAGAAAGAAGAATAAGATCGATCACATACCATTAAAGATTCGTGGCAAAGATGTTGAAATTGTTCACACATTTAAATTCCTGGCCATGCTGGCTATCAAACGACTTGGAGTGGGATAATAATGTCGATCAAATTGTCAAAAAAGCACAACAACGCCTCTATTTCCTTCGCCGTTTGAAAAGCTTCGGTGTTAACAAAATTAAACTAAAGAAATTCTACCGGGCTGTTGTCGCGAGTGTCCTTACATTTTCGACCACGGTTTAGTATAGTGGTACTACTCAAAAGGATCGCGCCAAACTAAATCGGATTGTTAAGACAGCGGCTAAAATCATCGGTGATGATCTTCAGTCGCTTGAGAGTCGCTTTTTAAGACCCGCGCCATTAGAAAATCAAATTATCACATGCACAAGCCAAGTTTGTCGTCTCCGAACAAAAAATACGGGATTTATTCTCTGGTCGTTCTACGTCACGACAACCCGCGTCTATGTCATCAATTTTGGTGCGTCGGACCTTTTTTTTTTTTCGATCTTCGGTGCGCTCGTAAATATGTAAACAAACAACATGGCGGGCGATGTTTCTCCCACGATCAAAAGTCATGTAATGAAATCGATATTTTCACAGACTACGACATTACTAATCCGAACAATGTAAACACAAGAGTGTACCGCCTGTATATTCCGAAGAAATTACGTGAATAATTTGCGGAAACAACGAACTCGAAGCTGGTCGCGTATACCGTGGGTTCCGTACGCATTGCAAACAGGGTCAGGCGCGACGTTTACAGTGTTCGCGCCGTCGAGATTCAGTCGATATTTGTTCCCGAAAAATAGCGTGTCTGTGATAAATTTCCAGGACTATGCTATCTTTGAATGGAGTATAACTTTGCGGAAGGTAGCCTACGTGTAGACCGAGAGCTGTCATTTGCTCCACACACGAACGAACGTGAGCGCTGACGTACACGACGGACGATTGGAAATGATTGACAACTTGTGCACGGCGTACTAATATTTATTCCTAAAGTAGTTCAAAAGTTTAAATGCGGACTCGTCATGCAAAATTTATTTTATTTTGCACAAAATAACAAATTCTTGGCTTGTACATGTGATAAGTATATTATTCCCTAATATTATTAGTATATTATTATTATTCCCTAATATTATTAGTATATTATTCCCTCGGAAAATACTCGTGACGTAATGACCGTGTCACCACTCGTCTTCGACTCGTGGTGACACGGTCATTACGTCACTCGTATTTTCCTTCGCTGAACGAAGAAAAATATTAGGGAATAATATCAAATTATATCATTAGAGGCGTTATTTATCCAACACATACATTATTTCATTTGTTACCGTCAAGCACCCGATATAGATCCATTTGGACAAAAAACAACCGTTTCAAAAATAGTTTTTATCAAACAGCTGTTCGACTTTTAAAGGAGTTGTAGTGTTACGTTTGGTGTCTTTTAACGTGTCTGTGTGTTATATGTAATTTGTTTTTGGCTGAGCTCTGCAGATCCAACCCGAATTCCGTTGTATTTTTATACAAATGGTAATAAAGTGTTATTATTATTATTATTATTATTATTATTATTATTATTAAAATAAGATGGACTGTTAATGATTAAAGGCATTGAACAGGCGTATTTGCATGAGTCGATATCAATGTTGACTCCTCTCAGGATCCTGTCAATTTTTCTAAAAGTATCAAGTGATTCTGTATTTTGTTATTATCCTTCACATCATCAATACAGAGTTTTTCTTTTTTCTTCTCAAGGTTTTGGAATTTGGCTATTCCCGTTGTCCCTCATGGGAATAATCAAGGAGTATTTCGAGGAGCGTCTCCCTCTAGCGGTCGCCTTAGCAATGGCAGGAACTGGTGCCGGGCAGTGCATCATGTCTGTGTCGTCACAAATGTTGCTTGACCAGTACGGTTGGCGTGGTACACTACTTATTGTAGGTGCAATAAATTTGAATATCTGTGTCGCGGGAGCAATGATGAGACCGACGAAATTCTATGATAAAAATTACACTCTATGTTGTGGCAGTTACAAGCTTAAAGCAACCACTAAATCAAATACCTATGTTAGTTATCAAGACATTGGAGATACGTACGAGTTAGAAGATGTCACGGAAAATGGACAAGGTAATAGACAAGGGGGCAGCATTACAATCGCAGACAGTCGACCGGATAGAAGCTCTCAACACAAATGCATGGACTCTGCTTTAGAGTGTGACGACGCTGAAACCGAGACAAATCAGCAGCAAAGTCATCGCTCATCGATGTTGGTGACTGTTAAATCGGTGTTACCCGATTGGTCAGTGTGTTGCAATGCGGCTTTTCTATTGGTTGAAGTCACAGCTTTTCTCCACGCTGCGGCTCAGCATGCCATGGTCTCACATACCGTAAGTAACAATACCCTCATTCCATGACTTTGATTTCAATGCAAAATATCAAAATAGTGCGTGTCTAGGTCTGAATGTTTTCTAAACAATATGACAAAATTGGAGACTCTGATTATACTTAAGTTTTTCTCAGTTTGCATTTTAGCAGCTTGACTGCTTGAGCGGCATCACTTTGATTACACTGGAAGGTAAACTTGTTCAGGACCACCTTAGGTCCACAAATTGTATTACAAATAACAATGTCATGATAAACTCTCCGTAACTTTAAATCAATCTCAAACTTTGAGATTCTCCCATATGTGTGTATTCAACAGACATGTATATGTACAGATAAAACAAAAATGAAAGCTGCTCGCATCAACATTTTTGTCGGCAGTATGAATTGCTCGTAGACTGAAAGATCCGTCGCTCGAGGACGCTCCCTACTCCCCTCCTCTTAAAGGGGAGCATAGAGAGCGACGGATCTTCCAGTCTAGAATTGCATGCAGAGTTAGAGGAATGAGTGTTCGTTCAACGGACTTGTGTTTTAGCAACGGTGATTTGAACGTGCATATTGAACACTCGTGTTTCATGTTTGTGTGTATGCGTAAATGTATGTATGTATGCGTGCATGCATGCACGCATGTATGTATGTATGTATGTATGTATGTATGTATGTATGTATGTATGTATGTATGTATGTATGTATGTATGTATGTATGTATGTATGTATGTATGTATGTATGTATGTACAGTGTATGTATGTACGTGTGTAAGTGTGTATGCATGGATGAATGGATGAATGTGCATGTATGCATGCATCCAATGCATGCTGCCATGCATCCAATGCATTCATGTATGCATAGATCTGCAGTGTATGTGTCTCTGTGATTAAAATGCCAATTTCGGAACACTTTGCAATAGTGTTTTCATTCAATATGAACATTGCATTTATGAAAAAGTTGCATATATCAATTACATAACAAAATATCTCATTTTACAGGTAAGACGGGGAAGAGAGATGGGTATAGCAAGCTTTAGTAGTTCAACACTACCAGCTTTAATGGGACTAACTCTGTTGTTTGGACGAGTTCTCTGGGGGCTTGTCGGTGGGTTGATAAGAAAGGCCAACCCTGTCGTTCTACGCGCTACTTCACTTGGGGTCGCTGGTATTTCAACCATCGTTAGTGTACATCTGACGACATATGCAGGTTTTTACAAAATTCCTATGTTTTCATATCTGTTTTGAAATAAGCAATCAAGTAGTGCCTTAGGTAATTTGCTGCTATATCCGATTTTATCAGCAATTTAAGATTGCTTGTGACATCGGATTTGTTAAGAAATAATGTTAAGTCTATGCGGTCGATCATGCGTGACGGAAACTGTAGTTGAAGTTTAAGGTGTTTTTGATATGCTTGGAAGTAAACTTTACTGTAAAAGGAAGAACGTGACATTCGATTTGTACGATGACTTATATTGCATTCAGGCAAATGTATACCGACAGTCATGTTGCACGGTCGTTGATTATCTCTCCTTAGGTCTGATGATTTACATGTCTGTCTTCGGTCTCTGCATGGCGTGCTACATGCCGATGTTTACAGTGGTGATTCATGGGATACTAGATAAGAAGCAGGTACATAGTGGTTGGATGTTTGGTTTTCAAGCCGAGGCATTTGGGTATTTAACAGGATCTCCCTTAATAGGTAAGAGAGAGAGAGAGAGAGAGAGAGAGAGAGAGAGAGAGAGAGAGAGAGAGAGAGAGAGAGAGAGAGAGAGAGAGAGCTGTTAATAGTTAGCATAGAGAAATTTAATCTTTTTCTCGCTCAAAGTTCGTTACTAAATAAACAGATTGTTTCTAACCGACATTTCCGACTTTTGAGATACATGTAACAGGAAAACTTCCATTTTTGCCTTAATTTTGAACAGAGACATTTGAATCGTAGTGCAGTTTTAGATCAAAGCGCGTTACTTGTCATTGGTTGGTCACCTAATATGTTCCAGTGTATACGTTTCATTAAAATGTTATAACATTTTCTTCACACTAGGTTGGATGCGTGACGTGCAAGGCTCTTATGATGGCGGATTTTATGTAATCGGAACCTTCTTCATTGTTGCTTCGATTTGTACATTTCTGATACCAGTGACTGATAAATACATCGTAAAGAGACGGGAAGTACGTAGCTGACACAGCTGTATTGTCGCTAATGCCGAACAAAAACATCAAAACTTAAGATTGAAGGACAGAATTATATGTTTATTAATCATCACTGTAAAGTTCTTATCGGCAGATAAATGCTGACAGTGTTATTTTGCAATAAAATGATGGAAATTAAGGCGGGCGTCAATGCTAGTGTTTGTATGACGTCAAGGTAAATGTCAAAGTACGCGTGTCACGGCCAAACGGAATGATTTGCATCAAACCTGTATTGTGTAAATAGTATCATTGTCCTATGGTTGCTCAGTTGACCAGTTACAAGGCACATCATATGCGACATTCATGACCACGCGATTCAACGAGTGGGCATGCCATAGTGCAGAGAAAGAGAGCTAGAGCGAGGAGGAGGGGAAAGAGATCAATGTGGCCAACTAACGGAACTGATAATCTCTATTCGGCGGCACAGCTAGTGTTGTGGAGTACTAGTCAGTGGTCCAGTTGAACTTTCTCATCGGATCTGACAGATCAATGTAAAGCATAATTAGAAAAATAATCATTATTTGTTATTCAGGTGTGACAAATGCAAAAGGTATTTCAAAAGTTAATATCTACAGCGATATAGCCAACCTGCGTTAACAAAAAGTGCACAACAACGTGTCATGTTGTAACGCTATCCTTATGCTTTCATGTGCCTTTCATTCGTGCCCGAAAGATCCGTCGCTCGAGGGCGCTCTGCTGAGCGTGGGGAGCGTTCTTGAGCGACGGATCTTTCAGTCTAGTTGTCTCGTTGTTGTGTATAATAGTGCCGTACAAAGCTCAGAAGTTCTACGAAATGCTATCGATGTAGACCTATAGGCGCATTCAACATTTCAGTGACTATTAACCTGAAGCATCTACCATAAATAGTGTGCGAGATATTATTTTTCCAGGATTTTCCATTTAAAACGCTAAGAGTTTTGTCCTAGTTAGAAGATGATGCACGATATACAGTCTGAGCAAAGAGTAGGCAAAAACTATTATTCGAACAGTAGTCAGGGGCAGCCAGTAGGCTGATATTAAATATTGTGAGCTGAGATGTTTTCCATCGTTTTTGGAATAAAGTGCATTTTTTTGAGTGGGGAGGGGGGGGGATGTGGGGGGTGATGGTAACTTCAATGCAGCTAGGATTTCAAAAAATCCCCTCTGGTCCATGGCCATTAATGTTTTGCTCAATCAAGTCAGGAAATCTCCCTCTTCCACTACATCTTTTCCCACTTTCCTCTCCACGAGACAAAACTTACACCGGCTTTGCCATACGTTTTTTCCATCGGCAAACAGCCGAGAATGACTGAATGTACTCCCCACCGGCCAATTTGAATTTTTCAAAAGTTGCTTGCCAAGCAAGAGAAGCTGGTTCGGACAATATTGAAATCTTTCACAAACAATTATTTGCGAGAATAACCTGGTTTATATAACTTGTTGGCTGCCCCAGCCTCAGTTAGTTACTCAGGCATTTATTTTGATCTGAATCTGGTTCAAAGGTCGTATCCGGTAACCTGCACATTACCAGAATTCTTTGCGACATATAATGGTCTGAAACTGGCAAATTTCCTTTAAACTTTGCGATTATCGGAATTCTGACTTCAAGTGTTTCGGTTACCTTACAAATTTCGGAAACTGTCGGATGAAGGTGAGCAGTGCTGTGGCCATGATGAGCTGGCGGCTGGTCCTTACACGAAGATAGCGATAGCCTAGGTCAAACGACTACAGGACTAGACTCCCCTTTTATGTTCTGTCCCACTTAACACAAGCAAATACTGTATATTACGTGAGTATGCTAACATGAGTGGGGACGATGATGTACAACTGCTACAAGTGTTCGTGAAAACTGATGCCATGAGTAAGACTGGACAGTCAAGTACGGAAATAGACAATGGTACGAGAAAACGTGAAACTCATTCTAGTGTGCAGAGTGTGGCGAGATCATTGCCCATCCGTCGTGTGACCAGACTGAATAAGCTATGTGAGTATTAAGGTCAAAGTTTACTCCTCGTTAAGGTGTTGGTGTTCTGTACGCGTCTGATGGGAAATTTAAAGCGGCTAATATACTTAACCATAGACAGTATATGAGAGATCTACTCTCCATGACTCGGCACACCTAATTTACTGGACATAAATTACAGGGGGGGGGGGTGGGCCGGTGTTTTTCGAAAAACCGCTGCGTAAAAAATAGTGACCCTTCAAAAGTTCATGCACAAAAATTAGTGACCCTCCCCCTTATCCGTGCATGAAAATAAGTGACCCTCCCCTGTTACTCAATACCCCCCAAAAAAACCCGCAATGTGTTAAAGACCCCCTTCTGATTTGCTATACTTTTTAAGTCGCCCTCCCGAAAGGAAGGCAAAATGTGGCCGATATACACGTTGTCCAAAAAATATCAAATCATATGTGTGTGATAATTCATGTAAATGTACTTTGCTTGAAGTGGCAGGTAAAAAGTGCATGCCTGTACAAAAAATGTAATTTTTAGATTTTATCGATAATGTTGATTCACTATACATGTAGTCGACTATAAGAAAACTACGAACGTGTATTTTCCAGTATAAAACTAGCTATATCTGTTCATATACAGATGTTTAATAACTGATATAGATATACTTGATTAGCATGGGTTGTTTACAAGTGCACATGTGAACAAGATATTTGATTTTGGAATTTCTGTCAAATGTTGATCCACTATACATGGGAGTCTATGACAAAACTATACATGGGAGTCTATGACAACACTGTCAAAAAATTTTCAGAATTAAAAATTTGCACTATTTGTGCATATATGGACCCTCAATAATTGACATAATTGTGCTTGATTAGAAGAGGGTGGTAAAATGTGCATCTGTGTACAATAACTTTGTTTTTGGAATTTCGCATAAAATGTTGATCCACTATACATGGGAGTCTATGACAAAACTGTAAAAAAAAATTTTCAGAATTAAAAATATGCACTATTTGTGTATATATGACCCTGCCTGAATAATTGACATAATTGTGCTTGATTAGAAGAGGGTGGTAACACGTGCATCTGTGTACAATAACTTTGTTTTTGGAATTTCGCATGAAATGTGGATCCATTATACACTGTAGTCTATGAAGAAACTATGAATAATTTTTTTTAAATACAAAACTTGGCAAATCTGTGTATTTATGTATGCTTGATTATTGATATTTATGTTCTTGATTAGACTAGAGTGGTTACAAGTCCATGTGTGTGTAAGAAATTTGATTTTGGAATTTCACCGAAATGTTGATTCACTATACATGGCAGTCTATGGTGAAACCCTATGAATAATTTTTTTCAAATACAAAAATAGGTAAATCTGTGCATTTATGTACACTGAATTATTGGTACTAATGTTCATGATAGACTAGAGTGGTTTCAAGTCAATGGTTGTGCAAGAAATTTGATTTTGGCATATCACTTAAATGTCGATTCACTTAAATGTCGATTCACTATACATGGCAGTCTATGATGAAACTATGAATAATTTTTTCCAATAAAAAAATAGGAAAATCTGTGCATTTATGTGCACTTGATTATTGGTATTAATGTTCATGATTAGACTGGAGTAGTTTCAAGTCAATGGGTGTGCAAGAAATTTGATTTTGGAATTTCACTGAAATGTCCATTCACTATACATGGCAGTCTAGAGAAACAATGAATGAATTTTTTTCCATACAAAACTTGGATGAGCAAGTATGTACAAAAAACAAAACAAACCAAAAAAAACTGTGCATTTATGTACACCTAATTATTAGTATTAATATTCATGATTAGACTAGAGCGGTTTCAAGTCAATGGTTGTGCAAGAAATTTGATTTTGGAATTTCACCAAAATGTTGATTCACTATACATTGTAGGCTATGAGGAAACTACAAATAACTCATAGGTTATCTGATCCTAAATTGCTATTCAAAAGTTGTTCGACCTGAAGCTTCCAGTTGTTATTGATGACACTATGCACTATTCTGAACAGTTTGTATTCTGTCAATGTCCTCAAAAAATTAAAAAATGTATATACAGCGACATGAACGTTTGACACCGACGTATACCCAATGTATTGTCAATGGGAGAATGATGTCAAATAAGTAATCTCCCAATTGTTATTGAAAGAGTTATTATAGGGGACAGTTATGCACAATAGTGTTGAATAAGTAGAAATCATGACAACTTAAATCAATGTGGCTGCTTGGATCATAAATACATTGTTTATTATACCTGAAATTTGCGCCCGAAGGGCGCGCCGAAAATGGTAATGGCAGAAAATGAAAGTGCCAGGAGGTATTTTTTCTTTTTTCAGTATTCCATAATGTGCACATGCAATTTCAGCTTTGATGCATGAAAAAAGGTGACCCTCCCCCATAGGCTTGCACAAAATTTTATGACCCTTCAAAAATGCTTGCGCGAAAAATGGCGACCCACCCCCAAAAAACACCGGCCCACCCCCCCTGTAATTTGTGTCCAGTCCCTAACTTACAAATAACAAGTTTTGATCCTGTAACATGTTAGTAATGAATTACACGAAAATATAATTAAGAATTAAAAATGCTCGTACATAATTGCTCATACAGGACATCTTCCACAAACTCACCTGGGTCAAGCACTTTACAGTTTTTGGGCAGTCTAAGTATAGGGATAAAAGATGACATGATTATCAATTATATGTGTTTTCTCCGGCAATATCGCACTTTAGAAGTCATGTGACAGCATGTGAAATAAAGAGACACCACTGCCATTTTCTGTGGTTTTCGTTTGGTGAAGGCTATGTAGGGCGCCACAAACGGCGATCATTAATTGCCACCTACTATCAACGCACTCTGAAGTCCTATTCAGATACACTGTTTTTTAAGAAAACTCCCGAAAACCTACGCGCGGAAACAGAAAACAAGGAATTGAAATTCGCCACGGCGGAAATTTTACATCAGCGAAAGCAACAGTGAAACTGTACGCGTTATACGCATTGAAATTACTATACCTAAAATATAAAATGAGGACGCAGACGAAGAGTTTAGGACGTGCCTCATGTCTTGAAGTGTGAAGTCGGGATTTACTATTCCAAAGTATTAAAGATAATGATTGCATGTAAAAATGTTACCATGTCAAGCAAAACTTGCAACATCATACAAACAGTATCGAGAACTGCGTGCAAAGGAAATTATTTATCAGCGTTAGTTCATGTTAGAGCTTGAATGGGGATTTATTCTATGTTAGTATAAGGCAAGGTCAACAGAACGATCTGGTTAGATATTGACAAATCTTTTGATTTATAACTTTGGTAAGTGCTGTGGCATACCATAGAACATTGCTGTTGCCTCTTTGATGTTGGTGAAAAGTTTCTCACTTTTCGTCTTGTTTCAGATAATTTGTTTTATGATAAAACAGTGAAAAGTGCAATACAACATCCTCTCAGTTTAAATGAGGTGTTGAAACTAAAGTAATAATTCTAAAATTATCGTTGAGTGTAATCCATGTCAATGTCATGTCATACTTTGAAGGTCATTGATAAACTTACGGTAGTATGTACCCCGAAAGTGAAAGACTTAAACGTTTGCTCAAACTTTCCTCAATGAAGCTTTCGACTAATGCATTCAATCCGTGGCATTATTAGGCCAACGGAATTTGAATGTCGAAATCGAAGAAGGAATTCTGAAATATCGTCATTTTTCATTCTGTGTTGTCGTTTTAGAGTTGGCATTTCCAACAACGGATTTTACATGTAACGCCGTTCATTACGCGGCCAGCTTATATATGATGATCATATTAGAGAACGAAACGCGTATTAGCTCGAAATCCAGCACATATGCAATGTTCGCACGAAACAAGTGAGAAGATTTAAAGACCATCGCTTTGCAATATGCTAGGAAGAAATCGAATATCGAAATTTGGTGTAGAACAGGAAGTTAATGCGTTAGTCAATGTTTCATTTGTTAAGGCGGAGCCTCCTTGTAAAAGGGCGCGAAGCCGTGGTTGCGTTCACCGTGTAAGTGGACACCAAATAGGCAACACGCGGGCACATGCTCCAGACACTGCCACTTTTTAGTTTTTTTTCCGGCCACAACAAGGCAGAAAACTGCCAAGCAGTCAGTGCGAAGCTGCTGCCGATCGAACTCTGTGGTTATATTCAAATTCTAACACGACTGGAAGATGATTTTTAGGAAATTCGAGCGTTTGTGTTGGGGATGACCATTGGCGGTTTGAACGGACTGTGAACTCTGTTTGCAGGATTAGCAAAAGAAGCCAAAAGGTTGAGATCAGTTTGTGTAATTAATGGTATAGAAATCAAACATCATACTGGCCAAGTGTTTGACTGGGAGGAGAACTCAACTAATGCGAGAACCTGGGATTGAAAATTGCGGCTTTAATGTTGACCTTGACCTGGCGTCGCAAGTCGGACGGCTATGCCAAACATAATAAGTTTCAATTTAAATGAAAGTTTCAGTCAGGCATATTTAATTACAAACCAGTTACTCTGCTTTGTTTCCGAAACAGACGGCACATGGTCACCATGCTCCCTCCCCCTCCCCAGCCCAATAGAGCTGTTATTGAGTTGCGTCCCGGGAGTTGCGTTTGCCAGTCTGAGAGTGGACAAAGTTTCAGGGTACCTACTTTTCGGCTAGATGCGTTCCTTATTCAGAATAAAATAATTGATGGGGGTTTATAAACACGTAATTAATTTGCAGTTCTCTACAGCTCGATATCTTTCTTACTTTCTTTTTTCATTTTTCCCGGGATCAACTTGAAGAAGTGCCTTTATGTAACTATCATCGACTGACAGCCGTTCTAGATCCATAGCTGTCCTTGTGCCAGACTTTCAGATCAGCCTCAGGCTGAGTTAACAGCGGCTCAGCATAGACACTAACTTTGCAGTTTTATCAGAAAGTATCACAAGGGCAGGAAGGAGCGCGCTTTTTACATGTAGACACCAGCTATTGAGGAAACCGTTGACAGTATAGGCGCGGATGGATGTTTTGTCTAAAATGTATCTGTCTCAGTGAGACGGGATTATCACAAAAAATGTAACATTGTCGGGACCAAACCAATATCGAAAATCGCATATCCGAAATAAGGGGCAGTGTATCAAATTGCAATATTCGATTTTGTTTCACGCATAAGACAGAACACGTCGCACAAGAGCAACTACTTCATGCGCAATATTGCTAGTCAACACTCGTAAACATCAATTTAAAGCCGATTCCACACAAATGTTTTTCTCTTTCAAAACTAGAAAGATGCCTGGCCGCCAAATGTATCGCGCACCTCGCGCAATTTAAATTTTCGTATTCGTTCACAAAATCGCAGCGGTTAATGTAAATTAGCTTATAAACGTCATTTCCTTGGGTCTGAAATCTGTGACAAAATGCAATTTAGACATAATTTATCATGTCTTTCTCTGATTTCCACATCGAAATATGGTTGGCCTAATAATGCCACGGATTGCACTCTCTTACCAAATCAAAAATAAAAATCAGGGGCAATCATGCAAAATTTGGTATCAGAGATACAAATATACCTGAGATTTCTCGATATTTGAAACTAAAAATTGCCGCCATCCCTGTGTTATGTCTATGGGTAACATACAATTCTTCGATTTTCGAAGAACTAAGGTAAAAAGTTTTCCTACACGAAGAGCTTTAAAATGAGTCCCCACAAGTGGTAGATCAGAAAAGAATTGTACAAGTTTGACAGTCCGAGTATTTGTCCCCAAGGCGCGTTCTACCTTAAACCATTATCGGGTTATTTCATGGCTTAATTGTTATCATCCACTGTCATGTCAAACTTACAGATTGCCAACGAATGTTTGACATTGTGAAGAATAAGAACCAGATCGAAAAGATGGGCCGACTTTTTGAAAGATCATGTGACAACCTGGTGAAACGCTTCAAGGAGGACAAGCTAAAAGACGATGGTAAGTTCCTTGGCTGTTACAGGAAGCAACGTCTGAATGTTCAGTCACTTGAGAGTTCGTCATATGGGTACAGCATATGATGGCTATCTCGTAAGGCAAGTTCCATTGTTACTCACACCACAGAGAGACATACAGACAGAGTGGCAACACTTGCATGCCTTTTGTTCCATGGTCGTCTCGGTAGACTATTGGCTTTTCATATTAAAATGAGCTTAAAAGGTGTTAAACTTTTTGGAGCCTTGGTTTGTGGTTGATAATTACACGAGATTATGCGAAACATACGACGAGATGGCATCGTACTGCCAGTCGCGTAGCAACCATAGTTACTTTGTGAGCTCTCAGGCCAGAAACACTGCTTCAAGCCAATCAAAACATAACACGCCAGCAGTTTCATAAACATGTCCTTCCTTAACGCACGTGTAAAAGACGGTATGACTGACCGTAAACCATTGAGTAAAACCAGACAGTATCGATAAAAGACTTTCAAATTTGGTTCAAACACACTCATTATATATTCATAAAAATATGAGAGGAATTTTTAAAACGGTAAAACCCACTTTCCTGAAGCTCAAAACTCTCCCATTTTCGCCAGCACATCAATTCCGATCAGCACCACACGACAACAACAACACAAGCTTTGTCGAACATACTTTCGCTTAACAATTAGTGAAAATCCGAAAATTACCGAAGGGTGCATGGTCGGCACTCTTCGGAAAAGAGAGCCAAGAGCTTCGTGAGGCGAGGCAAACATGGATTGCTTACGTAACCGCTTCACGCCTTAAACAATAGCTGTTGCCACTCTGTCTATGATATTACTCTGTGCTCACACATACAATACAGTACATCTGGTAATGCAAAGACAGTAAAATATATGAGTGAAATGTCGAAAATATACACAGGTTCCGAGACAATGCTCGACAAACTCATTCACACTCAATCCTGCACATGTTGTTCTCATTAGACACACCCAGTATCATTGATACTGTTTACACACATATAAGCTTACACTTTAATAGCCATTGATATTTAAGTACATTTTTCATTTTATACACGATGCTTTTATGATAACTATACTTCTACACGATACTACTACATTTTAAAGCATTAATGTTTCCCATATGACGAGCTGTATATGTCATTATTTGTCATCATTATGTTTTGTTCTAGAGAAGATTTTCATACTGAACAGCCTCTGTCAGGATCTGCACGTCTATCTCAAAGCTGGAAAGCGTCGTCCGTCTAGAAACAGACAAAGAGCTGGCGATGTTGTAAAGCAGGAGGAAGATGTGAAATCTGCCAATCAGGAAAATGCTGGCCAGTCTAACGTCGGTAGAAAAGAAACGAGAAAAGGAGCAAAAAGAAAGAGGGATCATGAAGTGACAAGGCAAAGTGATGAGCTTTCCCAAACTGCTTGTAAGATATGCAAGAAAGTATGCAAAAGTAAAGAAAGTCTTAACAAACACATGTTCAGACATGCCAGAGATAGAACAAACGAGAGTCGAAAAGTTGATGGTTCTGGAAAGGTAAGGAAGAATATCATTGGACAGGTCAAAGGTCATCACATTGGTAAAACGTTTGACTGTAGTGAGTGCAGTAAAAGATTTAAAACCACTCGTGACCTGACAGCTCACAAGATAGCCAAACATTCCTGCAGCTGTGACGTGTGCGGGAAAACTTTCTATCGCAGGCAATCCTTGAACCAACACATGAGATGGCATAAAGTCGATAAATCTACCACCGGTGATGCGTCTGACAAGGTTTCCGATAACCGTGAGCTTGGTAGTTCGTCGATTGGACGTTCAGATATTTACCCTCATGAATGTTTGGTCTGTAATATGAAATTCAAGACAGTAGACATGCTTGAAAGACATGCAGATGGACATTCGTATGCCAGGCTACCGAAATGCCAAATGTGCAAGAAGGCCTTGAGAACAAAAGAGGAGGCCAAGGCACATATGGTGACTGTTCATTCTACAAAGCTCCATGAATGCAGCGCGTGTTCAGATATATATTTGGATGAACTCACATTGAAAAAGCATCAAAAAGATAGCCATCCTGGGCTTAATGTTGAGCAGTACAAATGCCCAAAATGTGGCGAGGACATGAAAGAAAAATGGAAACTAGAAATGCATGTACCAATCCATGACATCGATGAAGAAGGAGAAGATGGCGACGGGGGCAGTCAAAATAATTCAGGTGAAACGCAAACGTGTGAACCTAAGAAACTCTTCGCGTGTAAAATTTGCAAGCTAAAATTTGTCGGGCCTTGGTCTTGTATACTTCATATGAACAGCGTCCACCAGACAGGTCCAGTTAGGACCTGCAACTTTAAATGTACTCACTGTCAACAAAATTTCGGAGAAAGAAAAGCTATGGAAATTCACATGAAAGAAAGACATCCAGATCTGTGTGAGAAATGCACTGATCCAAACTGCAATGAAATATTTGCGACCAGTGACCATCTTGCAATGCACATAAAACTTCATCATGATGAGAAAGGAAACAAACCAGATGATCCGGTGAGAGACATTAATAATCAAAGTGGCAGTGACACTGACTCCGTTACTGAATGAGACCGTGACTGACGTCAACATAGTTTTATAAGAACACAAACATACCTTACACAATTAGTTGTAAAATTAAAAGCGGCAAGAGCTACTTATGTGTGGATAACAGTTCTTTTGTGTGCTTATTAACAGTGTAATTTACATTTTCCTGTACACAACAAGAAGATATTGTACGTTTTCCTGTATCCAACAGAAGATAGCAGGTAAATGAAGAAAATTAATATGCTTTTGTGGCTAAATTGACTGACATGACAAAGGTCCAATGTATTGATAATGATGTACACTATCTTAAGATATGTAAATTTTGTAACTATACTACTACACATTTGCAGCATTCGGATTGGACATTGCCAAGTTTTGGTTTATTTTTTAACCTTGAATTTGGTCCCTTTTTCTAATGTCAAGGTGAAAGAGTTTCATGGTATGGCTTATTTCGTGAATTTTTAATTGCCAATTAAAATAGAATAGTAAGGTTTGGTTTATTCATATAATTTCAATTACACTTTTTTCAACTGCTAGTGATGTACTTGCCAATTATGTTAATGAATTACTTTGTATCACATTCACATATTAAAAAATATATTGCATCAAAGTTGGTGTATACTTGGTAGTGTAGCATAATGAACGCCTACCTATAAATACGTTTATAGTAGTACCTGTTGCTAGGCAGCATGGCACAAATCGACATTAAGTTTGCAAGCGCATGACATTAGCCATGTGCAACATATATGGAATTGTTTACAGCAAGATACAAGTAAGAATTGCTAAAGCGGACAATGTAATTTTCTTTGTTTAAATTACTGTACTGTTGTCAGCGCCAGCTGCTACTCTCTGCTTTGTAATGTATTAGTGCTGTATACGTTGCCAAGGTAGAGAGGTTACGAAAGTATATAAGAAATGAACCAGTGCTGAAATTGCCAGCCTTTTCCTCAAGACTGCAGAGTGTAGCTGAACTACAGCAACTACTACTTTGAGAGTTTTTTTCCAGTCACAGTGGACATTCCTCTGTCAACTTAACATGCTCACTTCGTACAAGACAGTGAACTGGTATTTTTCTATAATTCTGCCTTGTTGGTGTTGATTCATTTTCTAAGTTAACGTTCTTGCATGCTATAAATACCGCGTATTTCCAGTCGATTAGGACTATGACAATGTTGGTGCACGAAATACCAGCCCTGGATCTTCAACATGGTGGAACTCGTGACAAATTCTTCTCATAGAGGAAATCTTCTTGCTACTTCTGTGTTCTTATTTTATCGTAACCACTTGTCGTTATGATATATGCCGGGAATGGGTCTGAAACAATAGATTCACATGCCATGCACAGGCAAGTGATAATTTATATGTTTGTTTCTTTACTGATATATCTGGAAATCAAATTATTTTAAGTCTTTTTATTATGATCTTTATGGCGTTGGTAGTTGGTATAACCAGGATATTGTATGAATGGATCGGAGAGGCTCACTCAATTACCCACAGACTCTTAATCGCAGCCCAGTCTCTCTCTCTCTCTCTCTCTCTCTCTCTCTCTGATGACACGAAAAGGTGGCAATGCCTTAAAGGGCCATTATTTGTAACTTTTGACCATTTGTTACCTCGGAAAGTTTCATGTTGGAGGCTCATATTTGTTGCAAAATGTTGTTTACGAAGAAACAAACATGATTAGTGATGTTATAGCCACATAAAACTGCTATTTTTGTTCAAACGTGTTGCCCTTCCGAGCTCATTTGTTGACGTCTGGCATGCTCAGCGTGCTGGGGAGAACGCAGATAATGTTGACGCCGCGATCACGCCAGATGTACAAGTTCACGTTTATTGCGGGATCAAAACAACGTTGCGTCGTGGATTGCAAGACATCTGGCTACGCAACGTGCTCGGACAATGGACTACGACGTAAGTACCGGGCATAAGTAATGAATATTTATTTTGAAATCGCTGTAAATGGCTCGCGCAGGTGCAGAGGAATGCCTACGTTGCAATCCGCGTGTCAACAGAGTTTGTATTTCTGTCCGGACAAAAATTGAAAATTTCGTTGTAAAATCACATGTTATTTAGTTGTAGGGCACGTAATGTTTCCGAATAATATGCGATTCTCTGTTATTTGTCAGGCTATTCAACATGAGCCAGTGATCATTTCAATCAAAACTAATGGAAAAATCGCAAGAAGATACAGCTAATGGAACTTTAACCGTATATGTGTTGATGCACCCGAAGGTGCGATTCCGTCCTTATCAATGGGAATGCTAACTCTCTCTCTCTCTCTCTCTCTCTCTCTCTCTCTCTCTCTCTCTCTCTCTCTCTCTCTCTCTCATTGAGAGACACTGATGTATCAGCGGCTTAGCTATGGTTCCGTTGTAAATAAACACGTTGCGTTATCACTCGTAAGTTCCAGCGTCGCCTTCCTTATTTTAGTCAATTACGACAGAAGTGTCAATTTTCTTGGAAGTACGACAGTTACAATTTATTTGGTGACCTTCATCGGAATTGAATACATTGATTTTAACTTAGAAAAAAGAAGGTGAGCTAAAAGTAGCTTTGAAAATGATTTCTTTGATCTGATAAACATTGAAATGTTCATGTACCCTATATTACAAAGTACATAAAAAACCTTGTAAGATATCTATCACAACATGTTACAGAAATTACGATTTACATATACAATGATAATTTCCTTTGCAATATTGTTTCACATCCTTGCACTCGTCGATCCATAGTGGCGATGAGAAAGCGTCCGACAGCCAGTGCGTATAAATAATGACAATACCAAGGGTAATCTTTGTTTGTCGTTGACAGAGGTGGCAGGTACTGTCATCTGGGAGGGGCTCCTTTTGTTTTTACACTTGATGTTTTCGATCGGTTTTACATGCTGCTTGGACTCTATGTAATGATTTCCCTGGATATGAACCATTTCGATCGGCATCGCAGATCTGGTTGGTCTGTAGTTCAATTGCTTTGTGTAGACTCACAAGTCTATGTGTATACACAGTGGCCTGTAGAGGGCGCTGCTCGTCAAACCACCCTGACCTCAGGCAGGATGTGGGGAGCCGCCCATTATTTTGACAGTGTCCACAGTCATGGGGTACTTTGGGCCAAGTGTCGTTTTGATGCATAACTGTTAAGGGTTGTAATGTTGAGGGTGACGTTTTTAATCATCTTTTACCTATGGTTTGGTTGCCATGGCTTCCTTGTAGTTTGTATTGTCATTCGCAGGATATTCCATCATGCATCCGACCCTTGGTCCCACTTATTTGGGCTTTATGTCTCCTATTCATCACTGACAATACAATTGTCGAGAAGTGTTTGATGGATTTGTTGTTTCTTTGTTTTTGTATGATGTCCCATCATAACTTACAGTACTTCATGCTTCGCTCATTTAAATTTCATTCCGTGGTTGGCCAGTTCACTTTTCTGCCATCGTAGGTGCTATGTTTGCGCGTAGCACCGCCACTATTTTTCATGGCCCGAGCACCTGCTTTTTCCGCTCTGGTGAAAGCCTGCTGGCCATTATAAAAGACTTTGCTGGTTTGTTATTACCGAGCTCCGCTTTGTTGTAAAGGTGATGACCTTTGGAAACTGATGATTTGGGAAGTTCGGTCTTGTGTCAGCTCGACATTGCCTGGTGTACTGCCTGTCATATGACTCTCACCAGTAGCCCCTTCTATTACAAAACTCATTGTCTAGAGTTGTGACTAACCTTACCCTGTCAGTTGCTCTGATCACTCATAGTCTTGCCGCAGTCGCTGTACACATTGAACCAGATATGAACTGAATGTGCTCACGTGTTGATATCCAGTGAACAGACTAGAAAATTTTAGCATTTACTCAACAGAACAACGTGTGCTAATGTGACCCCTGAATGGAAGGAATGACGTGTTATATGAATGACTTGTACAGATTTTGAGTTTGACAAAATTACAAACTTAGTTATCAAGCATTGAAATTGACTGCTGATGACTCGACATGTATTGACATTTATCAGACACTACTGGACGCATGAAATAATACAGTATGACATGAATTACTGCATACTTTTTGACTGTTATGAAATTGTGTAAAACAATTGTACCTTTGACCTGTCTCAAACGACGACGAGCAAGGAGATGTTACGCAACATTTGCAGACCTCAGATTAATCACTACCCAAACACAAGAACAAAGACAGAGATTATATATTCTGACAGCAGTTCAATTGAGCACACGACGCGGAGTGGAAGACAGACTTCTGATAAGACTATACGTGTATACAGTCTACTGCCAGAGTAACTATCTCTGACGAGGATTTATTGTATTATGTTTTGCAATATTCCTGTCAATAAACCCAATTCATACCAATATAATGGACACCCGTGTGAGGCGTGTAATAAGAACCATCAGATATCTGTTATATCATTATATGTAGCAGGTTTCATCAACTTTCGCACAGTACTCTCAGAGTTAAATCACTAATTACAAAACTTTATTTAATATGTAAATGAGCTAATTATTAACTTGACACGCCCAATGCTTCTCAGTACAATTGAATATGTATCAGATCAATATCTGTAGCAAGTTTCATCAAATGTAATGCTGTAATTTTGGAGTAATATCACTAATTGCAAAGTTCGTTAAATATGCAAATGAACCCTTAATTAACTCCACACAACTAAATGCTTGACACCACAATTAGATATCTATCGGATTAGTATGTGCAGTAGATTCACCAAATTTTGTGCAGTTATTTTGGAGTTATATTACTAATTACAAAGCTTCATATAATATACAAATGAGTTATTTGTTAACTTGACACTGCCAAATGCTTGTCAGTACAATTAGATATTTATCAGATCAGTATCTGTACCAGATTTCACTGACTTGGGTGCCGTAATTTCAGAGTGATATACCTAATTACAAGGCATTAAATATGCAAATGAACCCTTAATTAACTTGACACTACTAAGTGCTTTACACCATAATTAGATATTAGTCAGATCAGTATGTGCAGCAGAATTCATCAAATTTGGTGCAGTTATATCAGAGTTATATGACTAATTATACAAATTCATAAAATATGCAAATAAACTATTTAATAACATGACACTGCCCAATGCTTCTAAGTATAATTAGATATATATCAGATCAATATTAGTTGCACGTATCATCAAGTTTGGTGCAGGAATTTCAGAGTTATGTCACTAATAACGAAAGTTCGTTAAATATGCAAATGAGCAGATAATTGACATGACTCTCACAGTATCATCATTTGTTCTGAGATTATCATCTGTAAAAAGTTTCATGAAATTTTGTGCAGTATTTCTTGATATATGTCCACTTTGTCATTACCGTCTCCATAGGGAAACCAATGTACAAAAGAAAAAGATATTGCATAACTTCATTAATATGCAAGCCACAGTAACCAAACTCTAATCAGTTCTTGCAAGTAGCATACAGTACCTGTGTACCAAATCTGATTTGAATCTGTTCAGAGCGTTTTTGAGTTATCGTGTAAACAGACAGACAGACAGACAGACAGACAGACAGACACACACACTAACACACACACGGACAGACAGAAAGACATCGCTAGGACATTAGCCCACATTTGAACACGTGAGCTAAAAAGTCGGTGTACCACAAATGGCAGAACATATTGATATCCAAAGAGCCATTTGTACGTATTTTACTGTAATGGGCATATCACCGCCACCACACTGCGTATCAGAAAAAAAAGTTATAATGCTTAGGCATGACACAGAGAATGTATTCAATAAATCATATTTCATATTATATAGGACATTATTATTTACTAATACATGTGAAAGAGAAAAGTCCGAGAATCGTAGTTAAAAAGTAGCTAAGCATTATCAGAATGGTATGATATCTGATATATACGTATACTTAGTTATGGAATAAAATTATGTACATATGAGAAATTCCTCAATTACGATTGGCTATATTTCGAATTTCGAAGGGTACTATGGTCAAGTATCGTTGTCTTCATTATAGGGACCTAAGGGATCCGACGAACGATTAATGTATGGGACAATATTCTAAACTCATATTATGTAAGCTAATGTTCCATCTATATACAAAAACAAAAAACAAAAAACAAAAGAAAAACAAAAAAAGACGAATCAAAAGTCTATCATAAGAGTGAGCTTCAAAAGTCATCGAAAAAGTGAGCATACAATTCCACTTCAAGGTTAAAAATATTGCAACAAAATATTGAAGCCACACTGTATTTTTAATGTTTAAAGATATTTGTTACAAAGTTGCCAATAAACTTGCTAGCTCTAGAGAGTTACCTTAGACATTTCAAGCAGGCAGCAACAGACTAGGCTCCAAGCCAAGCATTCAATATTGCTATGAGTAGTACACGTGTTTTGAATCTGCTTCGTCTTTTGTTTGTTGACTTAAAAGTTTAAATTGCACGCAATCTGCTTCAAATAAAGTGAAAGTCAAATTCGTTCTTTATAACAACAAAATCTAAAATATTCCTGACGTTGTCAATTAAAATTTTGAAGTTCGGAAGGCACATTAACATATCATTGTATGAATCAACAGAAAATAATGCTATAATTACAAGTTAAGATTCACATGTTTCAATCGACAACTTATGAACTTAAAATTAGCACTATGAATTTAAAACGGAGGTCATTTCTGGTATTTTCAACCATAAAGGTCTTCCAATTGAATCGAGAAAAAGAACAGTCTGTGTCTTCTATCATGAACTGGTTGCGTTCAGTAGTGATAGGAAATAGGAGCCACAAATAGGCCACCATACTATTATAGGCACCAATATGTCTACTCTGACCTGTCCGTGCTTGTGATTCCTCTACCTTACATAGGCATGGGTGTTTGTTCAGCCTTTGTAATTAAAACTGATGGGTTACTCACTTAGCATTCATGATTTAATACCATACGGTCAGATCACTTGATTTCTCGCTACCCCAGCAAGGAGATCTTCATAAGCAGTACGACAGCCTCTATAAAGGTAAGCATGTTTTACTTACTTTATGCAACTGTAAAGAGAGAGTAAATTCAGAAACAGCACAAAGAACAAAAACGAACAGAAAGATATACGATCAAGAAGCAGCTTTCGCATACCAAGCAGAGTGAACTCTAATTAAAATTCTTTGTTCGCCGTCCGCGTGCTGGTAGGTTTTCAGAGAAAGTAAGAAAACAAACACTATGTTAACAGTATTACTAAAAAATATTATTTTTCAAAAAGAAACTAAATGAAAACTGAGCTTATGTTAATACACTGGTGTTTTCTATCATTCTGTGTTTGTTTTTCCCTAGCTGGCTGGAAGGTTTTTCAAAAATCCAAGGACGGCCAACAAAGAATTTTCTTTAAATGACCTAAACCTGAAAAGCGACAACTGTTGATTTTCAGTATTGCACAAAGAAACATGGGGATTGCATTGTATGATGCCATCGAGTTCAACATGTATGGACTTGCAATCCAAGGGACGATAGTAATGAAAAGCTAAGCAGATAATTTTCTGCCGCTGCTGTCTCTATCGTCATGTCAGTGCTTTTACAATTTGTAGTCAACATATTACCTTTGAACTGTCGCCTCTTTCATGTTGAAACATAATGAGTGTGCCTAATTTGTTGAGTCAAAGTTTACAGATGTATATCAAATAAACCAGCGACACGTTTGCGAAAACTGTATTTCAAGTCTATGGACAATGCCTCTGATGCTTGCGATTTCAAAGATTTTCAATGTCAAAAGTAGACATCGCTCAACTTATCATACACCCTTTGCACAAGACCAAAGGACTGTCAATAGTCGAACAGACTGCCGCACACAAACTGTTATGACCCGAGTAATCGAACAACAACAAACATGGCACAGTAATTACATGATCAAACTAAAGTTGAACCCAAGGAAGACAAGCTGCAGGATGATGATAAGTTCCTTGGCTTTAAACGGTATTAACGTTTGATTCTGTGGTCTCTTTAGGTCATCATATTGCTGTGCATGGGTACAACACGTGACGGGAATCTCAAAAGGAAAGAAATATATGGCGATGAGTGAGATGTCGCGCATAATATTTTACAAAGTGCCTCATATATATCAAACGTCTCGCGCTCCTTAGGATTCAATTATAAATTGTTGATGACGTAGCGAGGTTTGAGGTTTTCTTAATCCATAAGGACACAAATGTTTACTGTTGACTACATTCATTTATCGCAGGTATTTTCTAAGTTTATTCGCCTACATGAACATCGTTGAAATGACTCTTATGGGTTGAGATTTCTAAAATTCGATCGAGCATTTACTAAATGATAAATAATCGACGCATCGAATGGCATATATGCTATGTCATGTCTAATATGTACAATTTAAATCTACGTCTCTACTTTCAACATGGGATACTGGGACAACATTAGACAGGGTGAAGAACTGAGATACGATACACCTTATAAATTTTTAAGTTTTGGTTTATTTTTGAATTTTCAAATTGAATAACTTTTCTCGTGAATTCATTGACTCTGAGGGGTGATATAAAGGTCACCTTGTTATTGAGGTAGAAAGTATGCCATTTGCATATTGAAATGTATTATACCTAAGCTGGTGTTTACAAGGTTGTTCGGTTAATAAATTCTGACCCAAACACCTTTTGCTTGTCAGCGGGGGCCCAACCAGCATCAGGTCTGCATGCATGACATCATCGAGTTGAACATATATGGACTTGTTTACAGCCAAGTAAGAGCAAGAAAAGGCTATGGTTGACTTGGCTTTCCGTCGTTACGGTCTTTGTTGTCAGGGCTGTTCCGCTTTCTGCCTTTATTGTGTTACTGATGCTGTAGCTTAGTCAATAGTGTGCCATGAAAGTGTGGTCAGAGTTGACAGTATGTATACCAGATGTGAATGTGCTCACGTGGTTTACAAAAGCTTCATTACATACAGTGGTACGCTTCACAAAACAACCAGATATCTGTCAGATCATTATATGTAGCAGGTTTCATCAACTTTCGCACAGTACTCTCGGAGTTTAATCACGAATTACAAAACTTCATTTAATATGCAAATGAGGTGTTTATTAACTTGACACAATGCTTCATGGGACAATTAGATATCTATTAGATCAACATCTGTAGCACGTTTCATCAAATTTAATGCTGTAATTTTGGAGTAATATCAATAATTACAAAATTCATTAAATATGCAAATGAGGCCCTAATTAACTTGTCAGTGCTCAGGGCTTCTCGCAACAATTAGATATTTCTCACATCAATATCTGTACAAGGTTTCACCAAATTTGGTGCCATAATTTCGGAGTTATATCACTAATTACAAAGTTTATTAAATATGCAAGTTAATCCCAATTAACTTCACACTACGAAATGCTTCTCAACACAGTCAGATATCTGACGGATCAGTATCTGCAGCAGATTTCATCAAATTTGGTGGAGTTATTTCGAAGTTATATGACTAATTACAAAAATTCATAAAATATGCAAATGAGCTATTTATTAACTTGACACTGCCCAGTGCTTCACGCGACAATTAGATATTTATCAGATCAATATCTGTAGCAGATTTCATCAAATTTGGTGCTTTAATTTCAGAGTTATATCACTAATTGCAAAGTTCATTAAATATGCAAATTAACCCCCAATTAACTTCACACTACTAAATGCTTCTCAACACAGTCAGATATCTGTCGGATCAGAATCTGCAGCAGATTTCATCAAATTTGGTTGAGTTATTTCGGAGTTATATGACTAATTACAAAACTTCATAAAATATGCAAATGAGCTATTTATTACTTGATACTGCCCACTGCTTCGATTTTTTCTCAGTACAGCTAGATCTCTATCAGATCAATATTTGTAGCGGGTATCATCAAATTCGGTGTAGGAATTTCGGAGTTATACCACCAATAACAAAAGTTTATTAAATATGCAAATGAGCAGAAAATTGACATGGCACTCAAAGTATTATAATAATGTTCTAAGATTGTCATCTGTCAAAAGTTTCATGGAATTTTTGCAGTATTTCTCGATATATCTCTACACTGCCATTACCGTCTCCACAGGGAAACCATTGCACGGAAAAAATGATATTGCATAACTTTAATAATATGCAAGCCACACTGACCAAAATCTAATCACAATGGTACCTGTGTACTAAATCTGACTTAAATCTGCTCAGGCCTTTTTGAGTAATCGTGTAAACAGACAGACAGACAGACGGACAGACACACACACACTCACACACACACAAGGACAGACAGACAGACAGACAATGATATTTCATAACTTCATTATTTGCAAGCCACACAAACCAAAATCTAATCAGTTCTTACCATTAGTATAAAGTACCTGTCTACTAAATCTGATTTGAATCCGTTCAGCATTTTTGAATTGTCGTGTAAACAGACAGGCAGACAGACAGACAGACAGACAGACAGACACTCACACACACACGGACAAACAGACATTGCTACGACATTAGCTCACCTGTGTGAACACGTGAGCTAAAAATGGACTGATGCATTGTTTGTCAGCCATTTCCTCACGTAAGATCGGAGGCTATGGCTGAACTGCAACTGTTAGTTGAGTTGCTAGATAGTTGTTTAAACATCCGCTGTCGACAGTCCTTGGTCAACTTCACTTTCTCAATTTGGACAAGGCGAGGGAAGTCAAATCATTAAAAAAACTAACGACTGAAAATTGTCATGTGTAACCTTATATCACCATGCATTTCATTCTGAATAATCACTGCGGGTTTTGTATCAGGTCTTCACTCATACAGTTTGTATAATGTGTACTATTTAGTTCATTTCTAATCTATTCAATATAGATCTAAGACTGTCTTGTGTCTCTCAATGACTACAATACTCAAGCTTTTTAGCTCCACTGTCAACGACCTGGAGCTTATATGACAGATGGATGTAATCCGTCGTCTGGAGTCCGTCAACTTTTTTACTTGTGTGTGCGTGCGTGTCTGTCGTGGTGTGTGCGTGCGTTCGTGTATGTATGTATGTATGTATGTATGTATGTATGTATGTATGTATGTATGTATGTATGTATGTATGTATGTATGTATGTATGTATGTATGTATGTATGTATGTATGTATGTATGTATGTATGTATGTATGTATGTATGGATGTATTGTTACGTGCAGAGAAAACGAACAAAAGGGTGAATTCAGCAGTTTCCGTTTAAACAAAATTTATTACGAAAATAAAACTAATTGCTAAGTCAGGGATAGAGTACAAGCTTTAAAGTGTACAGACTACTTATCTCAGCTGGGACGGCAAAGCTCCAGTCTCAGAGTTGTAACAGTCTGTCGGATGAATGAACAGTCCTTTGGCTTGCAGGCTTGAAGTTGCACAAAGTCCACAGTATAAATCCAGCGTTGGCAGTGAAGGTCTTGAAAAGTCTTGAGAATGACTACTGCTGGAGTTTAGTAACACACAAGAGACACGATCCCAAAAGTCTGACTGCAAGCCTGCTGTCCCAGTATTTATACTCATGTGTTTACATAAGCATATAAGAACAATCTAGAACTTTTATTGACATGCTAATTACTGTTCTAAAATTATCTCTCTTACACAACTAATCAACTTTCCAGAACATTCCAAACATGACTAATTGAATTCAAGGTTGTGAGGTAATTAAGGGCAGTGACCTTGAGAATGTTCTAGACTAATTGAACTCAGGTCATGATGAGTGTGGGGGGAAATGACCTACATAACACACCCCCTCTTCAAAAAAAGAAAATTTTTCAAAGAAAAATCTTTCTTTTACAAATGTAATCTTGAAAAGGATTTAAGTACTCAAATTTTGTTGTACTCTAAAGTAAAATTTCTTGAAAGTGAACAACAATAAACTCTAAATACGAGAGAGACAGTCTGCAATTAAATTGTCTCTGCCTTTGATATGTCTAATGTCAAGATTAAACTCCTGTAACATTAAACTCCATCTTAGCAATCTCTGATTTTTGTCTTTAAATTTCTGCAGCAAAACAAGAGGGTTGTGATCAATATAAACCACTATTGGCTGATTTGAAGAAGTAACATAAACTTCAAAATGCTGTAAAGCTAATATCAAAGATAAACACTCTTTTTCAATTGTAGAGTAGTTTCTCTGGGATTTGTTAAATTTGCGTGAAAAATAGAAAACAGGATGATCTATACCATGACTATCCTCTTGCAATAAAACAGCACCCGCAGCCGTATCACTAGCATCAACAGCTAATTTGAATGGCAAAGTGAAATCTGGTGCAGACAACACTGGAGCACTTTGCAGTATGGCTTTAAGTGTATCAAATGCCTGTTGGCATTGCTCTGACCAAACAAACTTTACTTTCTTTTTAAGTAAGTTAGTCAAAGGCTCAGTAATTGTGGAGAAATTTGGACAGAATTTTCTGTAGTAACCAGCCATACCGAGAAAGCGCATCAGTTGTCGTTTGCAGTTTGGTATGGGAAAACTTGAAATGGCACTGATTTTGGCATCAACAGGTTTTACCTCACCCTGTCCTACAGTATGTCCGAGGTAAGTTACCCTCGCCCAACCAAACTCAGATTTGGCAAGGTTGACAGTCAACATTGCTTTACTCAGTCTCTCAAAGAACTTCCGCATGAGCTTGATGTGTTCCTCCCAGGTGTCACTATACAGGACGACGTCGTCAACGTAAGCTGCACATCCGTCTAGCCCGGATATGACGTCGTTGATCATCCGTTGGAACGTTGCCGGAGAGTTCTTCATTCCGAATGGCATCACCTTGTACTGGAACAATCCGTCTGGTGTAACAAAGGCGGATATTTCACGAGCACGATCCGTCAGAGGGACTTGCCAAAATCCCTTCAGTAGGCCAAATTTCGTCACATACTTGGCTTTTCCCACTCGGTCGATGCAGTCATCAATCCTCGGGATTGGGAAAGTGTCTGTCTTTGTTAAAGTGTTGACCTTCCTAAAGTCCGTGCACATACGATAACTGTGATCTGATTTGGGAACAAGTATGCACGGCGAACTCAAGTTACTTTTACTGGGTTCAATGAAGTCATTGTCCAGCAGGTATTTGACTTCTTCCTGTAGATATTTCGCTTTTGTTGGATTCAGTCTGTATGGATGTTGTTTTACAGGCTTACTGTCCCAAACATCAACGTCGTGATAGATGACGTTTGTCCTCGTTGGAACATCTTGAAACAGGTGTTTATATTCGTGGAGCAGTTCTTTCACCTGTTGTTGCTGTTCTGGCTGGAGGTGTGCCAACTTTGTAGACTCCAGCTTCTCCAGGATTTCTGAGTTCTGAAGCTTGACCGAGCCCAGCTTTGAGTTTAGAGTATTTTCTCTCAAGTCAGTTTCAGTATCACTATCTTCATAATGGCCAGAACTGACAGTACTGACAGGCTGAGTTATAGTAGGATTATCCCTATCCAAATATGGCTTAAGCATATTTATGTGACATAGCTGTTTTTGTTTTCGCCTGTCAGGTGTTATTATGATGTAATTTAAATCACTCAATTTCTTATCAATTAGGTATGGCCCAAAGTAACGAGCATGGAGTGGTTTGCCAGGAATTGGAAGTAGAACAAGAACTTTTTGACCTGGTTCAAACTTCCGTTTTGAGGTGCTTTTATCATATTTGGTTTTCATTGACTGCTGAGATGACTCAAGATTTTCTCTGGCTAATTCACATGCTTTAGAGAGTTTCGTACGAAAATCTGACACATATTGCAAAATATTCAGACAATCATCATCGTCTGATAGGAATTTCTCTTTAACGAGCTTAAGTAGGCCACGGACTGTATGTCCAAATACAAGCTCAAATGGGCTAAAACCAAGAGACTCCTGAATTGACTCTCTAACAGCAAAGAGCAAAAAATGAATTCCTTCATCCCACTGCTTCTCTGTGTCAAAACAGTAGGTCCTAATCATGTTTTTCAAAGTTTGATGAAATCGCTCAAGAGCACCCTGACTTTCTGGATGATAGGCGGATGACCTATACTGTTTAATGCCTAGCTGATCCATTACTTGTTGAAAAATTCCAGACATAAAGTTGGAGCCTTGATCGGACTGGACACATTTAGGGGGCCAAATAAAGTGAAAAATTTGACTAAAGCTTTCACTATAGTCTTTGTCTTTATATTTCTCAGTGGTATGGCTTCGGGGAACCAAGTTGATGTACACATTATTGTCAGCATGTACTCATTTCCTGATCTTGTTTTTGGTAGGGGCCCAACACAGTCTATTAGTATCCTACTAAATGGTTCTTGAAATGCAGGAATTGGCTGTAAAGGGGCCTTTGGAATGGTCTGATTGGCTTTCCTACCATTTGACATGTGTGACAAGTTTTACAGAAATGTGCTACATCCTGCCTGAGATTAGGCCAATAAAAGTGACTGAGAATTTTATGATAAGTTTTCCTGACTCCTAAGTGACCAGCCCAGGGGGTTTCATGGGCTAGGCGCAATATTTCAGCATGGTAGGGCTTTGGAACCACAATTTGATGTTTTATAGCCCAATCGTCATCAACCAAAACGTCTGGAGGTCTCCATTTACGTATGAGAATACCAGATTTTGTATAATAGGAAACAGAGCTATCTGAAGTTTTACCTTCATCATCTACCCTGTCAAACAAAGACAAAATATCTGGGTCTTTGTGTTGTTCTGCAATGAGATTTGATCTAGAAAATGTCTGACTTTGGTCAGCAAAGTTTTACTGGAAGTTTCAAATCCACGAGGGATAACGGAATGATCCGTGTCAAACACCTGACTGAGAAAGGTGTCATTTAAGTCAACATCTGTGACATTATTTTTGAGAGTATTTTGATTCTCAGAAGTTTTCTTTGACATGGCTCGAGTAATAGCGCATGATGGAAATAAATCGGGTATTTCTTGTTCAATTGGCTCTGGATCCTGATCTAAACTAGGATTATCAGTCACAAGTGGATTAGTAATGACCTTGTCCCCAGCAAGGTCGTTTCCGAGAAGAAGGTGAATCCCTTCAAAAGGCAAAAAAGGCCTAATACCTAAAGTCACAGGTCCAGAAACAAAGTCCGAAGACAAATAGACATTATGGAGAGGAACAGGAATGTAGTCATTACAATCTACCCCCTTAATAAGAACTTTAGAACCTGAAAATGACTTTTCAGAAAACGGCAGGGTATCTGCCAACAAAAGAGACTGGGAAGCCCCGGTATCTCTTAAAATTTTGACAGGGGTAGCGGAAGAGAAATCACTAGAAAGTGATATAAAACCATTATGAATAAATGGCTCGAAAATACCCATAATGCTATCTTGAGAAGAATTGACCTTGACCTCATTAATTGGGGATAAGAGGGATTTAACCTCAGAAAATGTGCTGCACACATTATTAGACTCTAATTGAGTTGATGAAGAAATAAAGCCGGTTGGCTTAGATCCACTTTGACCGCTTTGACCTTCACGTTTTCTTTTCAATTTGAAACACTCTGACATTAAATGGCCGTCTTTCTTACAATAATTACAAGAAATGTACCGAACTGTTTGTCAGAAGGAGATTGAGACTTGGGATCTGATGATGTGGGAGTGTTACTTGAACTCTGTGAACTGTTGTCATTTGATTTTCTACTCTCCTTTGAAAAATTCTTGGATGAAAGGACGAGTTAAATTTACCTGCATTGTTTCTGTATGAAAAGGACTGGGATGGTTTGCTGAGAAATGAAGATTTGTGGGTCAATGAATAATCATCGGCCAAACGTGCAGCAACCTCCAATGTATCTGCCTTTTGTTCATTGATAAACGTCTTGATGTCACTCCGAATGCACCTTTTAAATTCCTCAATCAAAACAAGTTGTCGCAATTTGTCATAATTCTGACTGACCTTTTCAGAAGAACACCAACGATCAAACAGTTGTTCTTTTGTTCGAGCAAATTCAACGTAAGTTTGATCTTTCACCTTCTCACAATCCCTAATTTCTGACGGTAAGCTTCAGGCACCAACTCATAACCCTTGAGAAGTAATTCCTTCACAGAATCATAATTTGAAGCCTGCTCTACTGACAACTGAATGTAAATTTCTCTGGCTTTACCCACCAAAGCACTCTGCAAAAGCATAGACCAGGACTCCTTAGGCCAATTCAGACTCTGAGCAATTTTCTCAAAATGAAGGAAATATTTATCAACATCCTTTTCTTGGAAAGGGGGAACTAACCTGAAATGCTTAGTGATGTCAAACTTGTCTGAAGGGAAGAATTTTCCTGACTGTCCAAGCTCTAAACGTTTTATTTCTACCTGCAATCGCTGTTCTTCTAATCGCAATTCTTTTTCTCTCTGTCTTTCTTCCATTTCTAATCTTTCCTGCCTTTCTTTTTCTTTCTGTCTTTCTTCCATTTGCAATTCTTTTTCTTTCATTTGTAATTCTTTTTCTTTCATTTGTAATTCTTTTTCTTTCTGTCTTTCTTCCATTGCTAACTTTTCACGTGCCAAATCTGCCTGTATTTCTAGCTCTAATTTTCTGAGTTCAAAGGAAGACTCAGGTTCATAATCTTTTAGGGCAGACTCCTCAAAATGGCCTGAATTAACTAAATTTTTGCAATCTTGAACTGTATCTCTCGCTTGCGCATAGATCTTTTGACTTCTACTTTAAGGAAATTTGCCAGTGCTATGAGGTTGTCTTTTCTGAGGGAATTAAATGTGTCCTGATCAAGGTCATCCATAAATTCGTCTGGCTTGAATTCCGCCATGATTGAATTTCGCTGAGTTCACAGTGTAAAGTAGTTTTGAAAAGGTAGGCAAAATGTTGTCAAACGGCTCAAAATATTCGTATCCCGGACGAGCCCCCAATTTTGTTACGTGCAGAGAAAACGAACAAAAGGGTGAACTCAGCAGTTTCCGTTTAAACAAAATTTATTACGAAAATAAAACTAATTGCTAAGTCAGGGATAGAGTACAAGCTTTAAAAGTGTACAGACTACTTATCTCAGCTGGGACGGCAAAGCTTCAGTCTCAGAGTTGTAACAGTCAGTCGGATGAATGAAGTACCTGTCTACTAAATCTGATTTGAATCCGTTCAGGCATTTTTGAATTCTCGTGTAAACAGACAGGCAGACAGACAGACAGACAGACACTCACACACACACGGACAAACAGACATTGCTACGACATTAGCTCACCTGTGTGAACACGTGAGCTAAAAATGGACTGATGCATTGTTTGTCAGCCATTTCTTCAATTAAGACTGGAGGATATGGCTGCACTATAGTTGAGTTGCTAGATAGTTGTTTAAACATCCGCTGTCGACAGTCCTTGGTCAACTTCACTTTCTCAATTTGGACAAGGCGAGGGAAGTCAAATCATTAAAAAAACTAACGACTGAAAATTGTCATGTGTAACCTACTATCACCAAGCATTTCATAATGAATAGTCACGGGGAATTTTATCAGATCTTCACTCATACTGGTTGTATAATGTGTACCATTTAGTTCTTTTCTAATCCATTTTATATAAATCTAAGACTGTCTTGTGTCTCTCAATGACTACAATACTCAAGCTTTTTAGCTCCACTGTCAACGACCTGGAGCTTATATGACAGATGGATGTAATCCGTCGTCTGGAGTCCGTCAACTTTTTTACTTGTGTGTGCGTGCGTGTCTGTCGTGGTGTGTGCGTGCGTTCGTGTATGTATGTATGTATGTATGTATGTATGTATGTATGTATGTATGTATGTATGTATGTATGTATGTATGTATGTATGTATGTATTGTTACGTGCAGAGAAAACGAACAAAAGGGTGAACTCAGCAGTTTTCGTTTAAACAAAATTTATCACGATAATAAAACTAATTGCTAAGTCAGGGATAGAGTACAAGCTTTAAAAGTGTACAGACTACTTATCTCAGCTGGGACGGCAAAGCTCCAGTCTCAGAGTTGTAACAGTCAGTCGGATGAATGAACAGTCCTTTGGCTTGCAGGCTCGAAACTGCACAAAGTCGACAGTATAAATCCAGCGTTGGCAGTGAAGGTCTTGAAAAGTCTTGAGAATGACTACTGCTGGAGTTTAGTAACACACAAGAGACACGATCCCAAAAGTCTGACTGCAAGCCTGCTGTCCCAGTATTTATACTCATGTGTTTACATAAGCATATAAGAACAATCTAGAACTTTTATTGACATGCTAATTACTGTTCTAAAATTATCTCTCTTACACAACTAATTAAATTTCTAGAACATTCCAAACATGACTAATTGAATTCAAGGTTGTTAGGTAATTAAGGGCAGTGACCTTGAGAATGTTCTAGACTAATTGAACTCAGGTCATGATGAGTGTGGGGGGAAATGACCTACATAACAGTATGTATGTATGTATGTATGTATGTATGTATGTATGTATGTATGTATGTATGTATGTATGTATGTGTGTGTGTGTGTGTGTGTATGTATGTATGTATGTATGTATGTATGTATGTATGTATGTATGTATGTATGTATGTAGGCAATAGCTTATTTTAATGCTAAAATGATAGGAGATCATTGTGATAACATTGCGGATGATGACCAAGGAAATTATTTAAGCAATAAAGCACACTCAGCGACGGTATACCAAGAGATTTTGACCAGTTCACGACATATATGCACGCGTGATAGCGAGTGCATATATGAAGTGAACTGGTCAAAATCGAGTGGTATACCGTTGCTGGTCGGGATTTATTGCTATTATATCATAACAGTATATTGAAATTCTGGCGTGGAACGTCAAAATAGATTTTTGCTCAGGCCTTGAGCTTGCGCGTATGCCAGCCGTGGTATATCGCCAATATACCACGTTTCTTTTCGCGTGTCGACCAATCAGATGGCTGTATTTGCGCCATCAATATACTGGTATGATATAATTGAACGACGTGAGGTGGAGGGCGATACATAGCCCTATTGTCGAAGTGTATCCTTTCCTCCACTTTTGCAGTATTTAATTGTTACAAATTACATACAGGACTGTAGCATCAAATGGGCCAAGAAGCAAACGATTTTGTGCAACGTCTACAATTTTGTTCTGATTTATAATGCAAGAGTAGAACAATATTTTGGTAGTAATCCTATAGGCTGTGACACTACTGACACAGACTGCAATACTTCCTTGCCAAAGTGTCTAATGGGTCCCTTGAAACTGTCAAGAGTGAATGCGCAGAGGCACTCACTAAACGATTCGTGCTAATGGCTCCAGGCTATGTTATGGAATATCCATCATGTATTATTATGCATTTTAAGGTATAAATACATATATTGACCTTGATGATGGGTGTTTAGTGAACTTTACATTTGCTAATTAAAACATTTCACTACATCAACCATGGTCAAAGTGCATTGTGAACTACATTAGGAACTCGCCAATTCAGTTTAAACTCCCATTTACTAAAAAAAAACCCCGAGGCAAATTCAACGGGTTTTGCCTATTTCATTTCGACCCAGCATACCTCCATAGTGTCGTTTTTATAGAAATCAGATGTACTTTTTTAATGGATTCAGAAAAAAACAAAAAACAGAAATTATATGTACTTTATGAGGGATTTAGAAAAAAACAAAAAACTTTCAGGCTGAAAATGATTTCCACGCAAAACCCGTGACATTAAAACTTATGCCAATTTGTTTTAAAGCAACAACAGCTCCTTTCACGTGAATATTTGAAAAGCCAATTACTTCATCCCGAAAATAATTAGCATGTATGTATATGTGAAGAAAATCGCTATCACTTTTGCGAGTCGTGAACAATGTTCCACTTACTGATTTTGAAATTGAACATGACATTTGGAAAAAAGGATATGTTCAGTCAAAATATGGCTTCCATCTAAAAATAAAACGTGGCTTGAGAACAGATAAGAAATTTGCCAATTGCGACCCAGAAATCCATACTATGCAATTGTCATAATAATATCAGTTATTACCATATAACCATGACCGTATCAGTGTCTCATCTGACGTGGTACATGAACTATGAGCTCTTATATGTCCTGTTCACGCCATCAGGTGTTCAGAGTGTAACCAGAACTACTTTCAAGATGGTAGCCTAGTATCAGAAGGGAACAAAACTCTCCCTTCTTTATCGTTGTCTGACATCTTAAAGTTGGGAGTATTGACGTTTTGGTAAAATCTGGGCTAACAGTATTCAGGGCAAGTGCAAATTGTTTTATTCTTTGTGATAAAACTGTATTATGAGCTCCCTACTCGTACAATAGTGTCGATAGCAGGGCTGCACAGGAAGCGGGGAAAACCCCTGTATGTTTTTTTGTTTTATCATTGTTGTTGCTTTCAAATGTACGTGGGTGTCACGTATAGGCTACCACACAATGATATGTGCCTACTCTGACCTGATCTAATAACCTGCCTTACATAGGTACATGGGTAGGGCCAACCATTGAGACTAAAGTGGATTGGGTTCTTGTTTGACATTTACATTTCAATACTTATTTGACATTTACATTTCAATACTAAACGAACAGACCAACAGCTTGTCAGAAACCGTATAGCTGTAATCTTCATGCATTCCGTGCACAGGTAAGCACGTTTAATTTAGTTTATTGAAGGTTAACGTTGAAATGGTGTGTAATTTCCGAAAAAAGGCCACCTGAAACAATACAACAAACAAATACGCATAAGCTCAGGTAGCTACTTTCAGGTACAAGGTTAGGATACCACAGAGCATTGTTCAATGCTTAGTTAACAAACATTCTAACCTTATGAAAAGTAACGCTCATCTGCTGTCAAAGGCGGAGAAAACTTAATATGTATCGCTTGATTAATCATATTGAAACAACAATGAGAAATCTATAATTTCTTTAAAAAGCATTCTGCTGCCAAAAGAAAACTGTAAGCAATGTTAAACGTAAGAGAAAAGTTTCAGAATACACACGGAGAACAATCATCACTCTGGGATAAAACGGGCAGCTACGGTACAGGTAATGCCGTAGCTGATTATATTATTCTTGGAACCGGGCCAAGTCGTCTTTTAAGGGGGCGCTGCACCTAACATAGTGTATTTTGCTGAAAATCAGTTGAATGAATGAGTGAATATGTTCAATATTCATTCAATTTCAATTATTTGTTAACCAAATAGTAAAGAGTTCACCTTTAAGCTTGTCAAGCAGTCGTAAGTTTCCTGGCTTCTCTTTTCTCCAAATTAAAGATTTCCAAAGAATTTAGCTCCCATCTGGCTGGGTCAAATTTTCTGAAACTTTACGATTGTCTTCATTAAATGCTATATAAAACAAGACAATTTCGTTTGGCAATACAATTCTTACATTTTGAATAACAGGCATTTTAATTTTATTGACCATGTTGTTAATCACTTTGTTTGAGTGTCAGTCTTTCAACCCATGCCATTTTAGAATGAGGATAGATAATGCAAATTAAATAGTCTTTTTTTCTACATATACTCTTGTTTAAAGTGAAATATTACTTTTTAGAAAATAGTATGCAATAAATTGATTTTTTATGATTATTGCCGAAATTGAGGTTTTTTACTCTAACTATGTACCCTTCATCCTTCAATTAAACTGTTGCTCCCATACTAAACTTTAGACTATCTGCTTTTTGAAAATATATAATATGAGGGTGTGTCCTTGTCATCTTAGATGAAAATTACTCTTTTGGAAAAAAAAACTATGTTGGCAACGTGCAGCTCCACCTTAATCTGCGTATCGCCGCTTATAGTCTAGTCGGAAGGTAGGGTTCCCATGCACCCCATGGATGTATTTTTTTAACCTACATTTTTGTAATCCTTAGGGTCTATTTAATGAATTTTGATGTTCCCAAAATCAAATCGTGTCCCATGGGGTTCATTTGGCGCCATCTTTGCCGCCATCTTGGCCGCCATCTTGGATTTCAACAATGGGGTAGGGGTCACGTATCTACCGCTCGACGGAAACAGAAACAATAAAATACTATAAACGTTACATTTTTAGAAAGCCAAGATCATGGCCTTTTCATTGATATATAACTTAATAGGGATTAATTAATATTCGAACGTCGATTAGACTTTATATCGGTCATTGGCCGTAAATCGTAAACTTTCCGAAATTTCACACCCAATAATTAAGTTCCCGTTCCTCCAAACAATTTTTCATAAGGTATTTATATATTTTTTGGAAGAACTCAGTGCAATAAACAAGAAAAACAAATTAAAAGTATGTGTCTTAAGATTTAGTGGGTGCATGAGCTTGTTTTCTTATTACGCGGTATGCCACATATCCGTGTGTAACATAAGGGGTAGGGGTAATGTTTCCCTTTCTGTTTCGAATCATGAATGATGAAACCATAAAAATGTTCATTTTCTGAAAGGGCTGCATCAGACCTTTCTAAAAATATATAGATTTATGGGGAACAATCGCATATTTAAAAGTTACAAAGCTTAAATCTTTCGGTTTGTGTCGATTTTAAGTGATTCTTTAAGAACCAAATTACAACATATGGGGTAGGGGTAATGTTTCCCTTTCTGCCTCGAATCATGAATTACGAAACCATATAATGTTACTGTTTGAAAGCTCTGAAATGGGCCTTTCCAAACATGTATAGTTTTATTGGGAAAAGTCGCATATTTTAAACTTACAAAGCTTATGCCTTTCAGCTTGTGTCAATTTAAGTGATTTTTTAAGAACGAAATTACAACATATGGGGTAGGGGTAATGTTTCCCGTTCTGCCTTGAACCATGAATTATGAAACCATATAAATGTTATACTGTTTGAAAGCTCTGAAATGGGCCTTTCCAAACATGTATAGTTTTATTGGGAAAAGTCCATATTTGAAAGTTACAAAGCTTATGCCTTTCAGTTTGTGTCAATTTTAAGTGATTTTTAAGAACGAAATTACAACATATGGGGTAGGGGTAATGTTTCCCTTTCTGCCTCGAACCATGAATTATGAAACCATATAAATGTTATACTGTTTGAAAGCTCTGAAATGGGCCTTTCCAAACATGTATAGTTTTATTGGGAAAAGTCCATATTTGAAAGTTACAAAGCTTATGCCTTTCAGTTTGTGTCAATTTTAAGTGATTTTTTAAGAACGAAATTACAACATATGGGGTAGGGGTAATGTTTCCCTTTCTGCCTCGAACCATGAATTATGACACCATATAAATGTTATACTGTTTGAAAGCTCTGAAATTGGCCTTTCCAAACATGTATAGTTTTATTGGGAAAAGTCCATATTTGAAAGTTACAAAGCTTATGCCTTTCAGTTTGTGTCAATTTTAAGTGATTTTTTAAACAAAATTATAATATAAGGGGTAGGGGTAATGTTTCCCGTTCTGCCTTGAACCATGAATTATGAAACCATATAAATGTTATACTGTTTGAAAGCTCTGAAATTGGCCTTTCCAAACATGTATAGTTTCATTGGAAAAGTGCATATTTGAAAGTTAAAAAGCTTAAGCCGTTCAGCTTGTGTCAATTTTAAGTGATTTTTTGAACAATATGCACAAACAGTTAGTCCGTTGGCCAGGTATCGAAATCATCCCCTCTAAGGCATTTTACCCACTATGATTTTCTGTTAGCTAGTATTCTCAGCTGTCATAATCTGCTTATTTTCCATTTAACTGATGGTGTGTGAGAGTGTAACGACTTGTTTGTGAAGGGCTGTCACGCCCTCAGTAGTAAAATAGGAATGGGTTAGGGGTAACATATTTACCGCTAGTCGGAAACAAAAACAAAAAAGTACCATAAACAATACATTCTTAGAAAGCCCAGATAATCCCCTTACCATTGGTATACAACTAAATGGGGATAAATCGATATTCAAACATCAATTAGATTTTATATCGGACATGAAATGTAAATTGTAAAATTTGCTTAATTTCAAACCCAATAATTAAGTTCATGTTCCTCCAAACAATTTTTACAAGGTATTTATATATCATTTGAAAGAACTTAATGCAATAGAGAAGTAAAAAACATTAAAAGAGTGTATCTTCTTGAGACTTATGGGGTGCGTCGATTGTTTACCTAATATATGGTATGCCGTACATCCCTCTATAATATACATTTAAGGGATAGGGGTATGGGTAATGTTTACTCTCCTACCAAACGCAGCGAATAAGGAAGCCACATAAATATCATATCTCTGAAACACTAACGCAGTTGTTTTTCCAACAAGATATGGCTTGATGGGGTAAACTCAAAAAATTTTGCAGTGACAATGCCTAAACTCAAAAGTTTGTGTTACTTTACTGACATTTACTTGTTAAAGGGAACATAGAAAAATACTCTATACGCATTAAATAGCACTAAAAAGCTAAAATGGTGGTTAATAAAAGACGTTTTACTCATTTCAATAACTCAAATTAGGAAAGAAAGTTAACAGCTATAATATGTCAAAAATTATATATTCCAAACCCACAAACACTAAATTGGATGTCATAGTCATCATGCAAAGTTGATATGACAGCTGCAACACTCAATCCCTTTTCTTTAATTATATCGCGAGAGATATATAAGCAAGAAAGCACCACTTTGAAAGGATACCACACGGTTTCGACCGGTAAACAACATATACGCACGAACTTCAGTCGTGTGTATAAGGAGTGAAATGGTCAAAACCGAGCTCGAGTGGTGTACCCAACTTATAGGGGTTGTTTATCGCTATATTATATCAGCATATTGAAACTTGTGATGAAAATACAAACAATGTGAAAGAAACCCACTTTGGAGATAGGAATGGCCAACTTTACAGTATATCGTAAATACATGCGCAGTCACGTGACCGTCTGGGCAAATCAGAGCTCACCATTTATAGTGTTACTTTTAATACCACACGGGAACACGAGAGAATCTTTTATCGCTGAAAACCAATCACCATTAATCCACAATATAGCTTCTCCATAATAAGATAAGATGGATCGACAACACTTTACCTTCCTTACCAGTAAACAAGAGATCATAACCAATTTTTCGAAATTATTTTACAACGCAGAACACTATATACTCCAATGAGGATTACATTTTCGACTGGGTACTAAAATTCAATAGCAAAATAATTCTGGAACTAAAACCGAAAAGCCAAATGTCACAGAACGCATTCAAATTACGCAACTAAATAGTAAACAGAAGGCGAACAAACACTCTCTACACCAAGCAATAAGAAGGCGAGACAAACCTAAGAAAAGGACTAAAAAGGCTTATATTCCCATTGACACCTCAATGTTTAAATGCCTTGTGAGTGAATCTATCATTAGTTTCTTATCATGGATGACATTTAACCAATGTTAGACCCTGAGTCTTTGAAGCAAAGACCCTACAAACGGACGTTTTAGGGTCGATGCTTGAAGATACCATTCCCACCAGCATGATCGAATCAGAGAGACTAGATTGATCTAACTTTCGAGCTAGATCAGCCGCCAGCAGCTGAGAAAAAATAAGTCAAATAATAATCAGAGTCAAGCGAGCTAGACAACGGCTTCACACATTATACTCCACAGAGTGGACATTCTTACACAATCACAAAAAGCGTTCAAAAGCTTCGTTAAAGGCATTGTTCGCGATCCCAGGGACGGGCATGGCTGGTTGCGTGGCAAATGCAAAATGTTAGTCATGCTGAATCAAGGTGTAATCATGTAATAGTTTATTTATAGATTGGGAAAATCCTAATCCTGATAGTAATGATGGAATATAAACTTTGTGAAAAGTTGAGAAAATTTGCCACTTCTTTGATTTGTATGTTTTACATTCCATGTTGTACTAGCCTGTACTATACATGAACAGTCAATACATCCGGCAAGTATTCTGTGCTGTTCTTTTATAGTTAGGTCCCCGCAATCCGAGATAAGTCTTTCTATAGTGTCAACCATTCTCTTCGATTACTGTAATTACTCCAATAAATTCCCATTTAACTCATTTGTATGATTACAGGGAAGCCTAAGCCTATCTCTTACAATCTAAGATTTGAGATATTTGACAACAATATATATGCAATTTTCATATTTTTCATAGGCCTAAATAACACACAGAAGAAAGTCATACTCAATGTTTTGTCCAATTGAAAGTGAAATTTTAACCGAAACAAGTAGAGGTGGCCATCTGTAAGCCAAACGAGAATTAATATTAGCAAAGATGGATATTAATTAAGCCTTTCCCATTTCCGATCCCAGTTACTCATACAACGGGGTATAAGCGAAAGCTAAGAGTATCGAATGTGTTGAAACCTAAGTGGTCCGTATTCAGTGCCACGTAGCCTAAAGGTACACCTTAAAGAATACTTACCAGGCCAAATACCGAGTGTGGAATTCCTTCAAAAGTGGCAACACCTGGAAAGACACTGCGGCAACCAATTTATCACCCTGATCTCTAACTATTTACCTCTACACCCAATAAAGCACCGGGACTCAAGACAGTTGTACATCACAAACTTAAGAGAGCGATCGAAGACACTCGCTACACAGAACGCAGGATGGAAGGCTGCAAAGACGATTCTTTAAATAGGCAAAAAAAGAGGCTAAAACAACACAAACATTCACAGCAACGACGACAGGTCGGGTTTTCTTCCTATACTACGGTACAAAACCAAACCAAAGGGTCTTTCAAAGGCCACAGCACTTCCCTTAAAGCCCGGCTCGAAATGGACTGGGATCATGATCAGTGCCAAGTTTGGTTGGGCGTTTTGGGGCATGGCTCTGCATAATGAGTCTGTTGGTAACGGTTGCGATCGTTCGCATTATCTGCGGATCTGTTTGCTCTCAGATCATGCTCAGGCTCGGACTAATATACATACGTACACCTTCGTTTCAAGGTTCGTTTCAGTCATGCCATGGCAAATACTCGAAATAAAAAAGAAAGGAAAACTATCAACTTAATCAAACAAGAGTTTGCTTGAATGAATTTACCGAAGTTTCAGGCCATATCAACGTTCGTTATGTGAATGATTCAGCTGCTGACCGCCATGTACATACGGAATATTGGCGCCATCTAAAGTCGAATAATTATCAAAAAAGTAAAAAGCTTATATCTGGGCTTTCTAAGAATGTATTGTTTATGGTACTTTTTTGTTTTTGTTTCCGACTAGCGGTAAATATGTTAACCCTAACCCATTCCTATTTTACTACGGAGGGCGTGACAGCCCTTCACAAACAAGTCGTTACACTCTAACACACCATCAGTTAAATGGAAAATAAGCAGATTATGACAGCTGAGAACACTAGCTAACAGAAAATCATAGTGGGTAAAATGCCTTAGAGGGATGATTTCGATACTTGGCCAACGGACTAACTGTTTTGTGCATATTGTTCAAAAAATCACTTAAAGTTGACACAAACTGACAGGCTTAAGCTTTGTAACTTTCAAATATGCAACTTTCCCCAATAAACTATACATGTTTGGAAAAGCCACTTTCAGAGCTTTCAAACAGTATAACATTTATATGGTTTCATAATTCATGGTTCAGGGCAGAACGGGAAACATTACCCCTACCCCTTATATTATAATTTTGTTTAAAAAATCACTTAAAATTTACACAAACTGAAAGGCATAAGCTTTGTAACTTTAAAATATGGACTTTTCCCAATAAAACTATACATGTTTGCGGAAAGGCCAATTTCAGAGCTTTCAAACGGTATAACATTTATATGCTTTCATAATTCATGATTCAAGGCAAAACGGGAAACATTACCCCTACCCCTTATATTAAAATTTTGCTTAAAAAATGACTTAAAATTGACACAAACTGAAAGGCATAAGCTTTGTAACTTTCAAATATGGACTTTTCCCAATAAAACTATACATGTTTGGAAAGGCCAATTTCAGAGCTTTCAAACAGTATAACATTTATATGGTTTCATAATTCATGGTTCGAGGCAGAAAGGGAAACATTACCCCTACCCCATATGTTGTAATTTCGTCCTTAAAAATCACTTAAAATTGACACAAGCTGAAAGGCATAAGCTTTGTAACTTTCAAATATGGACTTTTCCCAATAAAACTATACATGTTTAGAAAGGCCCATTTCAGAGCTTTCAAACAGTATAACATTTATATGGTTTCGTAATTCATGTTCGAACCAGAAAGGGAAACATTACCCCTACCCCATATGTTGTAATTTCGTTCTTAAAAAATCACTTAAAATCGACACAAACCGAAAGGTTTAAGCTTTGTAACTTTTAAATATGCGATTGTTCCCCATAAATCTATATATTTTAGAAAGGTCTGATGCAGCCCTTTCAGAAAATGCAACATTTTTATGGTTTCATCATTCATGATTCGAAACAGAAAGGGAAACATTACCCTTACCCCTTATGTTACACACGGATATGTGGCATACCGCGTAATAGGAAAACAAGCTCATGCACCCACTAAATCTCAAGACACATACTTTTAATGTTGTTTTTCTTGTTTATTGCACTGAGTTCTTCCAAAAAATATATAAATACCTTATGGAAAAATTGTTTGGAGGAACGGGAACTTAATTATTGGGTGTGAAATTTCGCAAATTTTACGATTTACGGCCAATGACCGATATAAAGTCTAATCGACGTTCGAATATTAAGTAATCCCTATTAAATTATATATCAATGAAAAGGCAATAATCTTAGCTTTCTAAAAATGTAACGTGTATAGTATTTTATTGTTTCTGTTTCCGTCGAGCGGTAGATACGTGACCCCTACCCCATTGTTGAAATCCAAGATGGCGGCCAAGATGGCGGCAAAGATGGCGCCAAATGAACCCCATGGGACACGATTTGATTTTGGGAACATCAAAATTCATTAAATATAGACCCTAAGGATTACAAAAATGTAGGTTAAAAAATACATCCATGGGGTGCATGGGAACCCTACCTTCCGACCCGACTATTATCAGATAAACAATTTATCTTTTTATACAGAAACACAACTACTACGGATAAGACAGAAGTACATTTAACTTCAGAATCATAGAGGTAGGACACGGTTGTTCCATGTTAACATTTTTTGGAACTAGCGACTAGCGCCTCACTGTCACTGTCGGAATGCAGCTCTTGACTGATCCAAGTAATTATTTTTGTCGCCATTGCTTGGGAAATTTCCGAAGCATAAAGAATGCTTGCATCAAGGTACTTAACTGTGCACAACGACCCTTTAGGGTCGTAACCATGCATGGTGGGTTGATTCGTCTTCATATGATGCATTGAATGTAGTGCTCTGCAAACTTCATTAGCACATAATCTCGAATCGGTTCGAAGGTGTTGCCTTTGAATTACAACATCTCACGTGGTGTCAATTCAAAAATTGATAGATAATGAGCTGGATCAAGGTTATACTATTTGAGACATATGTTTTTAATGCTTTTTCCTTTTCAAAATCTTGGTCTACGGAATTATGTCATTCATGCTCAACTTTCCGCGTAAGGGAGCAATTGTTTTTTACGGGGATGGATCGGTGGAACTTAAGCTACAAATAAAATGCAAAAAGCGATCCCTTCCAAATTAAAATTTCCAAAAGTTGACCGCCAAATTCATCAATTGTAAAATGTGACCCCCCAACAAAAAAATTCCTCTGATTTGATTCATTGACACTTTGCACCCTAAGGCCTTGGGGTGAAAAGAAGTGACCCTTCAAAAGTGTTTGCATGAAAAAGAGTGACCCTCCCAGATATGTTGTTTAGAGGTATGTAATTACAAAGTCCAAACATCTTTGCAAACACTTCATAGAACACTATATTTTCAAAAAATTAGGTATTTTTCCCAGTATTCAAAGTGTTGTAAAAGTTATATCGTGAACATGGCATGACACTATATTTCTCTTCGTCAACTTGAAAATTTTATTTTTGTGAACAAAAGTGCCCTTTTCTGTTAATTATCACCTGTTCAAAAAGAATAAAGTCATCTTCGTGTTCTGCTTATGTACTATTTTGTCAATTCTGTTGGGTTTTTTGCCATAATTCCACATAAACCTTCGTAAGATTTGCCACCCCAATCACTGATTGTAAAATTTGAACCCCCTAAAAAGGGTTTTGTAAAAGTCAATCCCCCTGATTCCACTGCCCCTCCCCACCCCCCTTAAAGAGGAATGCTTCCTAATCACTGAATGTCTTGAACCATAAACCCTACATAGAGTTTCTCTTCGGGGTCTATGCTTGAACTCAAACTGTTTCCACTAACACTGCATGAAAGTTAAGTTTGTGGTAGACTACCGTTCTGGGCAAAGCAGAAAAATTACGTTTGCACCATATTTGCCCAATATTGGCAAATTTGGTTAAAAAAGATAGTAACCGGTGTATTTGTCCACCTGCCAGGGGTAAAGTATTTGACAAATTTAATTTGACTTTTCGTACAATGTAACGGATTGTACTCCCATACAGTGGAGCCTCTTCCAGATGTAGGTGGCTGAATCTTCATTTTTATCGAAATCCTGGATACGATCGTCTGTGTAGACTTGAAATATTGAGGTTTTTGGCCTTTGCTAATATTCTTTGTGAAACCAGATGCTTCTGCTATTGAACTCATTGCCTCTCCTTCAAGCAAAGTGGTTTCATGATTGAGAATCACACTGTAGTTTGACTAACCTCGCTATAAACTCTCAAATACAGTCCTCAGATAAACCCTTTTCAGCAAGTCGACTAAAGAAATTATCAAAGGACGGAAGATTGTTTGCCTCAACTTTGCATGATGATCAAACCAGTTATCGACGGCAATGTTTTATTTTTTCATTTATCTTTTTGCTGATGAGTCCGATTTCACTTTTCGGTAGATCGAATCCTGTTTGTATTTTTCATAGATTTTTATACAGAACAAACCAATTCTATTATGTCCAGTTTTAGGGTATATTTTTTCATTCAATTGCGCTTTAGCTCCATACAAACTCCTTTGTTAAATTTTACCTCTCCATCAAGCCTTCAATTGTGAATTTGAATAACTTCCAAGATCGTATTGTAACCCCCTCCCCAATTTTCGGAGCCCCTCTCGATGAAAAGTTTAGACTCCGTTACACGTCATCACCAACGTCCTGGAAAGAGTACCTACACTTCACGAGGGGATTACGTTGCTATGCCGTTCAAAACTTTTAAAATGAAATTTAAATAGCACATTGATAGGAGTATCCTCTCATCATAATGACTAAGTCACCCCTATCTCTTTTAACTCTTGCGCAGTGATCATCATCCTCGCCAATGGCTGGAAGAAAGTGTTCGTCAGTTATCAACCCTTTAAACGCATTGTTCGTTGAACTTAGTAAATCATTGACCCAAAAAGATGTTCGAACAATGAAATATTTACTAAGGGGAGACCAGATAAATGAGTGCGATCTGAGTAGACTTCAAGATGGAGCTGCAATTTTCCACCTTCTTCTCAAACAGGGAAATATTTCAAGGAAAGACCTATCGTTATTGAAACAACTTATGATTAAGATAAATCGTCGGCCACTTGCTGAGCGCATCGACTCATTTCAGGGGAACGGTAGACCTATAGGAGACGATTTAGGTAAGTCTAACCTACAGCAGTTATTTGATGTAGTTCTATTCTCAGTCATCGTTCAGAAGTAGCTGTTATCATTCGCCAATTGTCTGATGAATCACCTTAAACAGCTTGCTTTGTGGGATTTTTAGATACGTCTGTTGATCTTCTACGATCCCTGTAGCCGTCTACCTATTGGGCAATTTGAGAGAGGCTCTGGCGGATGACAGGGAGTATTATTTAGTGCTATTCTTTGGCTTATCGATGTAGTTTGATAAGAATGTCGGGAGAAGATGACAATGGGGACTTTTTACCTGAGTAGAAGGCGGGGGGCTTCATGAGGGGGATCGGGAAGCGGAGCAGAGTGGAGATTGCTTGGTAGATAGGGAGTTAGGAGAGGGGAAATCTGATGGCCGGAAGGGGCAAGTTTTGGTTTTGTTATGCGAAAGCAATAATGAACGGCTGTCAATTTCGCCTCCAATGTTAACTTTGTTACAAATACATCAGAATAGCACGAGTGCACGTGAAAATACCTCTGATTGTAATGTTTTCAAATGACCTCGTTTGTAAACTCTGTAAATGCAATCTATATCAATACGTACTATCCTTTTCGACTGACTGGTGCTTTGAGATTTCATATGGATAGCCGACCATCGGAACTATTTTTGCTCTTGCGATACATACATTCCTAGACAGACAGACATACAGAGACAGACAGATAGATAGATAGATAGTGATCTCATATTATTTTTGCGTAAAATAATCAATTACATACATACATACATACATACATACATGCATGCATGCATGCATGCATGCATGCATGCATGCATACATACATACATACATGCATACATACATACATACATACATACATACATACATACAAACATAACTACATACATACATACATACATACATACATACATACATACATACATACATACATACATACATACATACATACATACATACATATACATCAATACTTAAGATAAATAACAAAACTCTAAAGCAGAATGATATGAAGTTATGAAGTTGTAAATTTAGAATCAGGGCAGTGTCTACTACCGCATTGTTGTTTTCAACTTGCTTCTGTTCTAACATTCGATTGCTCAACGCTTGTTAACCAAAGGTGCATTTTATTATAACATTAGCCTGTAAAATTAGAGATCGGTTGTCGTCGGAACGGCGCTAAAAGTCGCTAGGGACCCCAACGACCAATATAAACACTGTATCTAAGCTACATTGGCGTTTGATGAAAGTTAAAACATGTTGGTCTTAATGTACATCGTAAATTTAAATGTTGCAGCTATTTTGACATGATGCATCTATATGCAAAGCCATGATTGACTTAAGAGGTCTAATATCATGTTGTCCTAGGGTTTAACCATATTGTCCTTGGTATCCAATATGCTGTGCTGGGCATTCAATATATTGTCCTGGCATTCAATATGTTGTCCTGGGCATTTAATATGTTGTCCTGGGCATTCAATATATTGTCCTGTGCATTCAATATGTTGTCCTGGGCATTCAATATATTGTGCTTGACATTCAATATGTTGTGCTGGGCATTCAATATGTTGTGCTTGGCATTCGATATATTGTGCTGGGCATCTATATATTGTGCTGGGCATTCAATATGTTGTACTAGGCATTCAATATGTTGTGCTGGGCATTCAATATGTTGTTCTGGGTATTCACCCATTTTTTGTGTTGGGCATTAAATATGTTGCCCTACGCATTCAATATGTTGTCCTCGGGATTCAATATATTGTAATGGGCGTTCAATATGTTGTCCTAGGCATTAACCATTTTGTCATAGGCATTCAATATATTGTGCTGGGCATTCTATATATTGTGCTGGGCATTCAATATGTTGTCCTGGGGATTTAATATGTTGTCCTAGGCATTAAATATATATTGTGCTTGGCATACAATATGTTGTCCTAGGCATTCAATATATTGTGCTGGACATTCAATGTGTTATGCTTGTCATTCAATATGTTGTGCTGGGCATTTAATATGTTGTCCTAGGCATTCATCCGTATATTGTTCTGGGCATTCAATATATTGTGCTGGGCATTCAATATGTTGTCCTGGGGATTCAATATATTGTGATGGGCGTTCAATATGTTGTCCTGGGCATTAATATATTGTCATAGGCATTCAATATGTTGTCCTGGGCATACAATATATTGTCCTAGGCATTTTATATGTTGCGCTAGGCATTTGATATGTTGTCCTAGGTACTTAACATGTTGTTCAAGGCATAATTTTTCGCCCTGTGAAAGGGTCATGACTTTTTTTATTTTATTCAGCGTGATTCGCGACTTTGGCGGAATTTTCCGAAGGAAATTATCTTAAACAGTGCGGCACTGACTCAAACTAGGAGTAGAATGTACTCCTAGGCTTAATAGCCTGCCAAACTTCAAAACCCAGGCCTAGTTGCGCCTAGCCTAGCCCAGGCCAATCTATTATCCGATAAAAGTGTGATGTCGACATAGGTAGGTAATATTACTGTCTTTTCATCTGCGGTCATATCCTCAATGAGGGAGGTACTGCAGTTAAAGTCCGTATTACGATTTTAATCAGATTTAGCCGAGCCTAGCCCGAACAACATATACAGGAGCTTCGCGAAGTGTCGAGCCACGTACCTAAAACAACTTGAACAACAAAGCCAAACCAAAGGCTATACACTGTAGTCCGGTAGAATTGCAATTACAGTGGCGATCAGATTTGACGTTTAAGTAGAGCTGGGTATTGATAAGGTTGTAGTATATATTACCTACTCTGTTCCTAAATGTAAACCACTTGTTCCAAATATTACTTCACTAGCGGCAGGTTCTCAAAGACAAAAATAATAACAGTACACAAACTCTTTTCACACTTAACAGCAAGTTTCCTATTTAATTACCTACAAGCTTGGCTCATCAGTAACAGCTGATTACTACAATTAATGAAATCTTAGAACGCATTGGAAATTACAAATCCCTAGACTAATACAGCCTTTACATAACTTTATTTTGACTCATTGTGTGTGACAAAGCTCCTATGTCTCTGCACTATGGCTAATCGGCCACGTTCATTCAACATTTCAACATTTACCCGTTGCACAGTCAGTCGCCTGTGATTGGTGACATGAGAATTAAGCCCTCCTGAACTTGCGCTAATCAAGTAATATTTTCTTGTTGTTTTTTCACCATACTTTGACTTTAGTAGTTCTTGTTTTCACATTTTATACCCAGCGTGCCGTGTTGTGCGGCAGTGTGTAAAACAGTAGAGCAGTGAGGTCAAACTGCACAGGCCAGTGGAAATTGGAGTGTGTTGCGTCATTTTTCCAGGGGACGCTGCGTGAGAGCGGAAATCAGTTTGGTATTTTATTGCTTAGGAACCGCTCAGTTTCTAAAGGGAGGGGGCAAGTTTGCATTATTAGTTTTCAAAAGTAGATAGACCTCCTCCTTTCAGGACCATAACTTGTGACCCCCTTTTTGACAGGCGAAAAGATATGATGACATTGCCCCCCCCCCCAAGTTAAACAAGCATGAATAGAATAGAACACTAAGAACACCTAAAATAACTCATGCCCGTACAAGTAATCACCATTATATAACCAACATATCAAATGCCCAGGACAACGTATAAAATGCCCAGGACAATATTTTGAATGCCCAGCACAACATATTGAATACCCAGCACAACATATTGAATGTCCAGCACAACATATCAAATGCCCAGCACAATACATTGAATGCCAAGCACAACATATCAAATGCCAAACAAAACATTGAAGACCCCAGGACAACATATTGAATGCCCAGCACAATATATTGAATGCCTAGGACAATATATTGTATTCGCATGTCATCATATCAAATGCCTAGTACAACATGTAAAATGCCTAGGACAATATATTAAATGCCCAGGATAACATGATTTTATACAACAAGTCAGTCATGGCTTTTCATACATATATATATATATATATATATATATATATATATATATATATATATATATATATATATATATATATATATATATATATATATATATATATATATATATATATATATATATATATATATATATAGTGCATGAAATACATTGTTTGTATACAAGAAAGTTGCCCATGCGCAGTTTCGACGACCACTTCCCTTTAAGCTACCTTTACTTTCTTTTCGATCATAACCGAGGAAAGTTTTATTATCGGAAGAAGAACGTTTGTGATTAAAAGTATGGAAGATAAAGGTATGCAGACAAGAATAACTTTTCATGCGAAATTCATTTTCAAATCAAAGTAGAAATTGAACGAAAAGTCACATATTGTCAAAATTGTTGTTTTGTAACACTTATCAACAAAATAAAGTCACTCTATAAAGAACTATAATCTCGGGAGAGTGAGGAAGTATGATGAGTCTATGGTCATAATTTTTGGTGTTTAGGGATATTGAGTTTCGGTATTCTGGATAGTCAAAGATTAAGTAAAAAAAGACGGGTTCAGAGTGCTGAATTACCTACAAGCGACAATGAAAGTAATCCATCGTCATGAAAACACCTCAATCGATATAACAAGCTGTTCATTCAAGTTCACGCAGAGAATGAAATGTTCACACTTTTCAAAAGCATAACATTTTTAGTAGGTCACCTTGCTCAATTTTTCACGTTTTAGTAAACGCTCTCACGATTGCCGTTTAGAGCTTCAGTAGATATTATTAACTAGCAGGATTTAACGTTGGATTGTGAAGTCGACTCAGATTAAAGGATCCACAAATTTCATTAATACATTTACAAATGGCCAAAGGCGAAAACTAAGCAGGAAATGAGAATCAATGCAACACTATAAATCTATTAACACTACAAAATGTTTATAAGATGAGCTGAAAAATTTCAAGATATATCACATTTATGTTCGTTTGTATTACATTTGTAGCTGTTGGTCAATCATGGCTGTTTTTATCATATCAAGGGTTTATCTCATGTTCGATTTACAGACAGTGTAAAATTTATTCTTTAAATTTGTTACAATTATGGCTGCATAATATATATATGAAGATTACTTTTACGCCGATTACACATTATTATTTAAGGTGTAGCTGCACGTTGCCAACACAGTTTTTTTAAATAATATTTCTTATCTACGATGACAAGGTAACCCCCTAAAATTACATATTTTCAAAAAAGCAGAAAATCCAAATTTGGTTCGGTAGCAAGAGTTTGCTCGAAGGAGGAAGAGGGTGACTGTATATTCGGGGTAAAAAACCTCAATTTTGTTATTTATGATTAAAATTAATTTAAGTCAAAAACCTGATGCTATTTCTTAAATATAATATTTCACTTGAAGCAAGAGTATATGTAGCAAAAAAAACGACTTTTATTTGCATTATCTATCCTCATTCTAAAATAGCATGGATTGCATGAAAGATTGACACTCTAAAAAGTGATTAAAACATGATTAGCAAAATTACGATGCCTCTTATTCAAAATGTAAGAACTTTAATAGCAAAACGAATCAGTCGTTCGTTTATTAAGCATTTATAATAGCATCATAATGTGAAAATTTCAGAAAATTTGACCCAGCTAGAATGGAGTTATATTCTTTGGACATTTTAAATTTGGGAGAATGAAAAACCTAGGAAATCGGGCTATTTGCATAAATCAACAGTTCTTAATCACTCAACTTACGACTACTTGACAAGCCAAATGTTACCCAACCAACATGATTGCCTGACCGTGAACTCGCATTACATTAAAATGAATCATATAATACAGTCATGAGATCATTGTCCACTCACTCACGTTCACGCCAGGCTGTGTGTATTTGCATAACATAAACAATAGTTTTGCAAATACGCACAGCCTGGTGTGAACGTGAATGACAATGTCATAGCAAGCACAAGACAGTACCTGCCATATCACGTGATGAAAGCGCCAAGCTTGGCGCTTTTCCCATGATTCAAAATACATTACGTTGATGAAGCCCTAAACTGCGACTTCCTCCACTAATTTTATCAGTTTTTGTTGACAATCGCGCCAGTTATAAATTGGGGAAACGGCTTTTCCAGAATAAGCAAGCTAAAAGCTAGCACATATTAAAATCAGCCTTGGTAAACTTCCCTTTTAATGAAGGAAGAATTCTTGTGTGTATCTAGCCATTAGACAAAGTGTTACCACACAATACAAAAGCCCTTTAGGCTTCAACACGAATATTTCAGTCTTTATGAGAAAGTCTAGGTAGTTGTGACCGTCCCAGTGTACATGCTTATTGGTTGGGCATCTAAGTTTACGCAAAGTCTCGACATTGAGAGAATTTTATTTACATTGTGTTAAGATATATCAGTGCCCTTGATGTAGTAGTGGGAACTCTTTTTCTTTTCTGGTGTTATTGTGCGGATTAAAAGTTGTGTACCCACAACACTTAATATCTCACCGATGACTGTTTTTGATACTTTCGTGCAAGTATGATATGTAAGGATTTACATGTTCTCGTTGTTTGTTTGGTCGGTTGTTTTGTTGCAGGTAGTACATCCTCCAACACTCCCGCTCTAACAAGATCAGATGGAGGTGAATATGTCCCCTCAGATAACCAGAAAAGATGGCTGGTGTTCGGCATACATGCGGAAGAACTGACTCTTGTGATCGCGAAGAAACTGAATGACCTTTTTGAAAGATATTACGCTTATTTAAATCAAAATCACTCAATTCATGACCAACGTTATTCATATTTTCAGAGTGACCGATTGAATTACAGAAATATCAATGACAACAAAAATTCAAACGGTAAATACAATAACGATGTCAATAATCATATCGACCTGGCTAAATTGTACTTCCGTAAGTTGAATTCAGATTTTAGTAACTTATCTGAAGTTGATCTACTTAACCTTTGCCGAGTATTGACCGACCTGTGTAATGAGGAACTCGTACAAGAACATATCTGTTCTACTTCAGTAGAAATACAAAGAGTGGTAAGTGAGGCACTTGTGTCCATAGAAAAATGGATCGACTGTGACTTCAAGGACTGGGAGGAAACAACATACATAAAGGATACGGATAACCTTATCCATGTTGTTGAGTCATTAGACGGGAATGGAACGAAAGATGCACTGCTGTCGAGACTCGAGCAGGGAAAATCAAAAGGTACGTAATTAGTAGAAATGCCATAAGTTAAAAAAGTTATCGATCACACTGTCTAGCTTTGAACAATCAAACACTTTTTGTTAGACTAATATTGGGTTGTTTGTTACATTGTCATGCTGTTGAACCGATCGATAGTGACGGACGGGAGTAGTTTATAGAAGTATAATATGACAGATACGACATTCAATGTGTTTGGAGTTTGAAAGCTATGAGAAAGGAAACGGATTATATCGTAGACGTTTCGAGTGACGAGGGGAGTAATAGCTGCAAGCAGCAATGCTAAGACTCAAACACGTTCGAAAGAAAAGTCAATTTATCCTAAAGTGTGAGCAAATGAGTAAGAACAAATCTTTATTTCATATTGCATTCTTTTAGTTAATGAAAAAATGTCATAGAAGAAACAGTGCCCAAAAGATATCAGTTTTCCTTAAACCTATATTTGCCTCTTATAGGTTAAAGTGAGATACCAAACATTATGTCAAAGGCAATCCAAAACAATTAAAATTTAGGATCAGACTTTGCTCGACCTTGTCAGTGCCCTAAAATCTAGTCTTCTACCCCTAACGGTTAACCTAGAATTAGATTTGTGTATATTTAGTCATGGTCATTTTAGAGACCACATCGACGATGCCTAAAGTGCTTCTTAATGTCACTGAGAGCTGTACTCATCGTGGGTGGGATATACGTAAAATTAAGTCGGAGGTCATCGAAGGTCATCCCAAAAACTGGTACGACCTTTGGTTTCATATTGATCGCGGTACCTCAGAAAAACAGTTATCTAGGCTTGTTGGTCAATCGATAACTATATGTGCACATAATAAATTAGGTTTGTAGATGTGGTATTGTCATTGACACGTGCTCTAATACTCTTGCGATATTAAATGCTTATCTTGTTTCTATTGGCGTGATTTGTTGCTATATTCCGGTTCATTTTTGTTGTGATATGATCTTGCAGAGCCCAGGGCCGCAAAGCATCCAATTCTTTTTTTTTATATTTAGTGCCATCACCACATCATTTCTGGTACACAGACATAACCCCATGTTATACACATTCATAATGGTTTCTCGTGATATCTAAACACGACCACCAGTAGGCAATTTTTGTTTTGTTACAATCCGTCCATGTAGAGTACCAATTCCTTTAAAAATAGTTGCCAGGACAGTACCTTATTACTGTGCCATACATGTGCATGTAAAGCATTTTCATGACAACTGAATATGGCCAGATTCATTATTGGAGATAAAGTGCCCTGTAATCATTAGGCGTCGTGGGTTACAAGAAGTACATGTAAATTGTTATGGCATTGTTTTGCTGGTAACAATCGGCTATGATAGGCAATAAATAGGGGCTATAGCCTGGAATAAACAAGGTATTTTACCAGGCAGATGGTAAAACATAGAATGGAATGGAACATTTCCATATTGGAATGTTCCAAAACGGAATGGAATGGTTCCAAAACGGAGTGGAATGGTTCCAATTTGGAATTATTCAAAATTGGAATTTGCAAATGGGAAATTCCAAATTGGAGTTTCCAGTACAGGTGTCACAATTGAAAAAGGGGGCTTCTCTAAAATTTGTAAAATTTTGAAAAGAAGTTGTTGTTGCTTCAAAGTTATTGCTCGATCGACATATAAATTTAATTCATGTTGACAAGTTTCTAAGAGACAGAGGGTCATTCGTACTGTTTAGGTGAGAACGATTTGATTTTGGGGTAGGGACTAATTGTACGTGCAATATTTTTCCTTCGTATCTGTTGGCAATCTCTTTTATTTTTCTGTCAAATTTCTGCAGGAATTTTTTTAAAGGCAACCTCTCGGTATAAGATTTCCGAAATCTTCCAAGCCCTTCCCCAGCATATCAAATGGTCTACCCCTAACAAAGATACCACACGCACAAACGGAACTTTTCAAAGGGGAGAAATATGTGATTTGCGGAAGTGGTGGTTATTGTGTGAACAAGTTTTTTCCTATCATGGTAGGATTGTGTTTCAAAAGTCTGAGCCAGCCTGTTTTCTTTATGTAAAATTCAACTGCTGAAACTTTCAGTTTGAGAAAAAGCAAAATTAACAAATCTTTGCTCTTTGAGCGATAAACAAATTTTCATTCTCCGAATCCCTACCCCCATTAAATGGTTCTTACCTAAACAGTACGAAAGACCCCTCTGGCCCTTAGAAAACCTGTCAACATGAATTAAATGTATATGCCGATTGAGGAATAACTTTGCAACAACAACATCTACTTTTCAAAATTCTACAAATTTTGGAGAAGCCCCCTTTTTCAATTGTGACACCTGTACTAGAAATTCCAATTTGGAATTTCCAATTTGCAAATTTCAATTTTGAATCTTTCCAATTTGGAACGATTCTATTCCAATTTGGAACCATTGCAAAATGTGATGGTTCCATTCCATGGTTTATCACATGCCGTTATACAACACTCATACTCACACATACATACTCATGTTTATTTAGTGCTGATATGTTTAATAACGCACTGCAACAAGACAACGTGCCATGTGTACATGGCGAGTTCTCCACGGCGGTCGTAGTATTAGCAGTTTCGCACAAAATATGAAGCGTAACATTATCTTTTATAAAAATGTCATCAATAGTTGCACTTGAATAATCGCAATATCTAATTGCGATAATATAATATTGAATCTTTGTTATTAATTAATTTTCTAAATATCTGTGCAGTTTGAATGACAAATACTTTTTTATATCAAAGGCTTACCATTATGACAACACTGTATTGTTCATAGCTGACGATACTGAGCATGATAACACGACAAGGTAATTTTTCCACTAGCTGTTCCTCCAGGCAAAAAGTCCTAAAATACATTTCAAGCCAGTGGGCACTATGCTTATTATATATATATATATATATATATATATATATATATATATATTATATATATATATATATATATATATATATATATAATATATATATATATATATAATTATATATATATATATATTATATATATATATATATATATATATATATATATATATATATATATATATATATATATATATAAGTATATTCATTGACAAAAGCGTAATATTTCTCATCCGCTTTTCAGAACAAGTCAAGTGCTTGAAGAATGCAACTCCCGATGCTTTAACAACATTGTCAAGCTTTTTAGCTAAAGTTTCAACGACTCGCAAGAGGGGTTCAGAAATTGGGACACAAAATGAAGAAACAGTACAGGCAAGACTGGACTCTGCTTATTCCTTAATCCGTACGTTAACGAGCCACATCGAGAGCAGTGAGTCAAAATCGTCATCGAATTTTGACAAAGTCAATGTTTATTTCTTTCTATGTGCTATCCTTATAGCCCCACTTTTGATACACGTCAACCTTGTTGTCGTTTGGTTGCTACTCTTAGTAATTGTCGACAAAGCTTGTTCTCGAAAGGAAACTGCAACTTGTATTGGCAGAAAACAAGAATTACAAAACCTTAGTAAAATCTTCGATGACGTCTGCAATAATGTAAAGGTTGCGGTTGTAAGTGGCAATGAAGGTATGGGGAAGACCACGTTAGTGAATGAATATGTTAGGGAACATGAAAATAAATATGCTGATGGCGTCTTCCGTATTTCAGCTCGAAATGAGAATACAGTTTACAACTCTCTTATCATGATATCGATCGACAAAAACCTTGGGGGTGTAGATACCAGGGATTGTCTTCGAAAATTGCAGGAATACCTAGAGAGAAGGTCAGCCTGGCTGATTATAGTAGACGACGTGGATACATCTGAGTTGTCTGACAATGTGAACGACATCATTAATGGCCCATGGAAAAAAATGGCTGTAGGTCATATGATCGTGGTGACAAGATGTAGCATGAGGCAAAGTACAGAATTTGTCAAGAATATCGGGCTTTCAAACTGTGTAGAGATTTCTAAAATAGATCCCCAAAATGCTGCAAAGTTTTTCACCAGTGTAAATTCCGCAGATGATGCAGGAAAATTAGCAAATGAGTTCGAACCTATCCCTATTGTCCTGAGCGAAGCAAACAATACTGTGTCACTTTACGAAGGCAAAGTTCAGACGTTCATACAAGACGTTCGACACCGTAAAGAATTAAATAAAAAGGGTATTGAAACTATGAGTGATACCAGAGTGAACTTAGATGCCCTGATGCATGTACAATTTCATGCCATTGACAGCATGTGTACAGGAAAGAAACGACAGGAACTTTTGCTCGCACGTAGATTATTGAAGGATTTTGCAGTAATGGGTGAAGCCAGTGTATCATTTGATCAAATATCTGACGGAATGTCTCTTATTGACGAATACTTACTTCTGCAAAAAAACAGAGAAGATGTTTGGGGGCAGTTGCTGAAAATGACACTTTCACGTAATGAATTAAGCATTCCTCCACATCTAAAGGAGTCAGTCAGAGGTTCCCTATCAGCAGAAGAAAAAATCAATTCATTGATTGACGCCTGCAAAATATTGAAGCCTTGTCTAGATCAAATATTAAAAACCAGCCAAGACGATGTTATCGCAGTTGGTGACCAAAAATTTATGGGAACATGGCAAAATATTTGTGCCATGCAATAGAGGTCTCCAAGTGCACAGTCAATTTCTAAATGAGGAAACTGAGACAAGTTCAGAGCAACGCGAAGTCATGGCAGTGTTTATGTACCTTACTTACATCATCTGTCGCATATCTGAAAAGCATAACGAGGGATTGATATTTAAACGAAACGCAACGAGATTAATGGCAACGATCGATGATCAGCAAAGGGACTCATGTATGACTAAAACCTTGAGAAATGTTGAATACAATAGATGTATGGTTAGTTGTGCATGGAGTGACAGATTTGGCATCGACTGTACAATGCAGGGAATGTATGCAGTTGTAGAAAAGAGTACAAAACCGTCATCCTCAGCTGTGGAAAGTCATGAAAAAACGTTGCATATATCAGTATTTAATTTACTCCGGAATGTTTTGGTTCTTACCATGCGAAAGTTCTCGTTGCAACGGAATGTTGGGAAAGACAACGTGTACAATCGAGCTGGCTCTACAAATCTTTGGGGAAAATTACAAAGTGTAAAAGTTGCAAACTCGACAAGTGTAGGGTCCGGCGAATGTGTGAGTCCATTGAGAATCCGTTAGATGATGACATTACTTTTTATATTCCTGAAGGCTCTATTGATCTGAAAAACCTAAGCATGTCAGTTAATAATAGGTACGTTGCCGAAAATAGAGGAAGGACCAAAATACTTGTATCAGAGGAAAACTCAGAATTGTGCGAGGAAGGCATAATATATCTTGAGGGCTTGACGATTGAAATCAGCCACACCATTGTTATTGGTGGGAAGTGTACACTAATACTCAAAGATTGTGACCTACAATGCTATGCAGAAGCATCATCTCAACAGTCACCAAGTATTGCAGCTTTTCGTAATTTTGTGAGTCACGACATTGCAAAGTGTCCAATCGCAAGACATATTCGTTATGGTATCGGGGATTTCCAAATAAGATCACAAGAATTTATGTCCGGGAAGTGTGTGTGTCCTTGCGAAGGTATTAATCAAACGGAATTATCTTATAATGCTGCCCTGATCCTGAGAGATGATTCAAAATTGCTGATTAAGAACAGTATCTTACATGGTGTTTCAAAGATATCAAACGGTATCTTAGCTACGGAAAACTCAACGTGCATAATTGAAAACTGTGAATTCTCAACACTGGACTCTGCTCTAACAGTTCTCGGGGGCGAAGCGCTTATCGAAAATAGTCGATTGTATAACAACAAGACTGCCATTAAACACTTCCCTTTAACACTTCAAACCAGATTATTATGTATTTCAAACCACGTTTTCAGAAATGAAAACGCAGGGTTTGAAATCAAGTCAAGGTTTTCGATGTTGATGCTGAATGCGAGTTAAATTCAAACTACATTTATCACAATGGAGATGGCTTATACCTCGCGAGTGACGGGAGGACAATCGTAGAAAATAACTCATTTTATGATAATTACAGAGGCGTCGTCATTTCCTGTTGCGAAACCATAAATGTCAAGAACAACAACATATATGACAATAAAAGTGTAGGGATACGACTTACAAATGTCAACGACGAGGTTTACAATTCAGTCGTCGATAAAAGCAACACATTTCGTCAAATGACACCTACGACATTAAGCGTTCAATAGTAGAAGAACAGCAAAGAGATGGTACGCTTCATTACAAATCATTGAAACGTAAAAAATTCAACAAGAAAGAACCTTCTGTTGAGAAACACGACCTGCAACGTTGTTCAATCTGCTTCCAAACTATTCCAAAATCCTCAACAATACTTTCGTGCGCAAACTGCCTTGCTTTGAAATTTTGCTCAGAAAGTTGTCAAACTAAGCACATGAGCGGGCAAGCTAAGTACTGTACAGAGCTTAAAGAAAACTATACAGTACAATTTGAATAAAAGTGCTCAATGAATGCGAATCTCCTACAAAAAGTTTGCGACACTTTTGGGAGTACATGCCTTTTCGAGAATATCTTGGAAACCTTCTACGATAATGTTGGAAATTATGAGCGGACTCACCGAAGTTGCCCACAAAGAAAAAGTACAAGATGTAAAGTTGCTCTTTAGTAAAGTTTACAGCAATCGGGAAAATTAAAAATCATAACTGACCAAAAAGTAGGTAATATGAACATTGGAAGTTATGCCAAAAGTATATACAGTGTTGCGACCATGATCGATACCTCTCAGATTAGGATATCGCTCTTAAATGCCTACAGTTCCGCAGAGGAATTAACATGGAATTTTCAATCGTCGTTTAGAAATATCAAAAGGAAAGTTTAGTTACTCCTCGCCTGCGTTGTGACATCGACATGAAGCTGCTCCTGACCTAATTAAAAAGAAATACAGTCCTATCATTAGCAAATATCTTTAAAGGATCGTTTTAGTAAAGTATCCTTCCTCTTTTAGAGTCACATGACACATCTAGGCCGTACATGAAATACTGTAACAATTGACTCTTTTATCAACTCGAAATGTGTATTCAGTGTTAGTTTAACGATCAGCTATTAATTTATGATTAAAGAATATCAAAATCTATTTCCTAGTGATCGAAACACGATAGCTTTAATATTCCACATTTATTTTAAAGATCGGACGTATCAGTTAGAAATAGGTTAATGTTTTTGTCGCACAATTGCAGTATTGGAGCTGTGCTTAAATGTATGACTTTAGACTGCCGTACTAATAAATATAAGTTTTACTTTTATTTTGCTGATTTATGACCAAAATTTTCTCACTTTATTCATGTATGTTGTTGGAATACTTAATCGATAAAAACAGTGCATTTGATACTTCAAATATAGCCGTCAATTCAAATGCCGTACTACGATATGAATGAAAGTTTCGTTTAATCAAATTCTGAGAAGTTCATTTCACGATTGAAGTTCGCCATGAAGTATTCCTGTCATCATATCTAACGTTATTAGATCTAGATGTGTATTCATAAATGATTGCGCTCGCCACAGGTGTGAATTCAGAAGTTGTAACCACGTGAAGAGTATTTGAGTGATCATCATGATGATAGATCAACCCAGCCAAAACTTAAAATTAAATATATCTAAATTAAAAGTTATCGTTAGAGTTATAGTTATTATTTTTCATGAACTATGTCAAAGTCAATTTCTCAGCACCCTCCTTGCCACTTACAAGTATATTTTTTCGTTAATAATCACGAGGAGAAACTGCAGAGTTTGTAGTCTGTTAACTCTTTGTTTTCAATCATGGGGAAACATTTTAGTTTGCATTTTATTGGTCGTTAAGAAGTTGATCCTTTTGCAACGGGGTTAAAATTCTACTCAGAAAAACCCCTCAATCGACAGTGTTCAGTATATGGTATCATCCTACGTACATGTACCCTCAGTCAGTGCACGGACGAATAAGCATGGGATGAATTCGAAACCATTGTGATTGTTTTAAATAATGAGTTATATCGCAGGCAAGGAATGTCATTTCCATGTGAACCATTTGCGATAAATGGTTGTCTCCTATTGCCAGTGAGTAAGAATAAGGAAGAAAATATCAAGTAGTTGGCATTTCTTTGTAAAGCCAAGTTTGTTTATTTTTAACATCATATTTTTATATTTGTTAGCAATTTGTATATTGTAGTCTTGTGCCAACAAATTCACCTGACCACATCAGAGTCTCAACTCCCTATCTGGTTTTTCAGTCATTGATGAAAAGTTGGCACAGTACTTATGATTTTAGGACTACCTGGCCGATGTTTATCTGGTCTATTGAAATGAGAGTGTCGAAAAGTATGTATCAACCGTGTTTTTTGAGTTTTGTTTTATTGCTGTGATTTGTGATAACAGTTTTTACACGTTACTTATGTAACTTGTTGCAAGGTTAATAAGTTAAAATGATCCTTTTTATCGAATCATGCAGCCTTCGATTAACTGCGATAACCATATATTCTCTGAAAACAAATTTTGAGGTACATATTGTCATTTTGTATGCGGTAAATTGGTGGTCCTTTCAAGAATAGTTGCGCTCTAAAACGTGCCGAATTCTTTCCACCACGAAACTTGTGCCCAATGGAGAGATTGTTGATGTTATTATCGTAGAATCAACGGTACCAAAATGCTTCATATGAATATATCTGTCGCTTCATTGAGTGTTATCTTAGGAATATTCAGTAACTATATGTTGTTGACAATGTTCAAGCTATTTCTATGTGCCCGTATTGTCACTGGCAAGAAACGGCTATATCTTTATATCAATGGTGACGACGTAATCCCTGAGGGATTGCGATCTTTCTGACATGACATAATATTTCACATTGTAATTTCATTGGCTGTATACCTGATATTCCTATTCGGACGAGCTTAGATTTTACTTGGAAAATCCTAAACTTACTGTTAAAAATACATGAGATCATATTCTGAACATATGTACGCATTGAATAATTGTCGATATATGTTATGATCGTTTTGTATGTTTGTTATACATTAAGTCAGGGGACTTAATTTCATCTCTATCATTCGATATAAGTGGTTGTGCTACAATTCACATTTAGTGTGAATTTCGTAAACGGAAGCATAGCTTATTCAAATTGTGGATATTATACCCATTTGTAATTCTGACATATGTAAAATTAGATAACCATTGTACTCAGAGACTATATTGTTAGATCTACATGTATTTGCAATAGGAGTGTTACAGTCTTATACCAAAACCACATGACCAGTTACACCTGTCTCCAGTTGGGTAGATTGTTAGATAAAATGGCTGATGTTTCACATTACGATTGCACTTTTGAAGAATGTTGGAGGTATACTTATGGTTTATGACTGGAAGGCTGATATTCATCCTACCTATTGAAATAAATTTGTAAGCAGCGTAGTGAGAGTTTAAGTAGGCTTTTTTCAGCATTTATTCTTACAGCTTTGATTTGTGATGATAATTTTTACAATTTATTCATCTATGTTGTTACAAGATGTAATCAGTAAGATTTACAGCCTGTTATATTTCAAATACAGACAACGATTCACATTCAAATCCCTATGTACATTACGTTATACTTTTGAACATATTTTAACTCATTTGTCAAATTCGACGAATCAATTTCAGCACGAATTGTTCTTGTCAATATTGTAAACGTCAGTTTCGTTAACAACATTTTCAAGAATAATATTTACATTTGTCTTAATGAACGAATAGTGGCGCTCTACAAAAAAGAACTCCCTGTGATGTCAAATGTGTAACTACGAAAGAATTGTTTGAGTAACTGATCTTATCGTTTAATCATCTAAACAAATGCTGTACATGAATATGCTTAACGATTTTGATTGTCGTTTGGTTTTTATCGTCCTTCGATTAGTAATTATCAGAAATGCTTCAATTTCTCTTCAAACCCTTGCCACATACAAGCACAATTATTTCATTGTGGTTAATACTGATATATCGTATTGTTTTTGTGATTTGTAGGCTTTTGTGATTTGTAGGTTTCTCATTCCCTTTGTATGAGCCCCGATGGAAATTACTGTATAGAAACTCTACCGCTCAATAAAAGTGTAGTAAAATAAAATAAGTAGTACGTCATTTTATTGTCAATGATGTCGGAATTCTCACAGAGTTTTTTATACTTTTGAGTATTTTTCTGCCGTCATGACAAACAATTAGTGTGCAATGGTCGTGAAAATTATTCCTAGCGCGAGTGGATGAGATTCTACTCGTATGTTTCAGCATAGACCCTCGAGAGTTTTGCTCGAGGGTCTATGGTTTCAGTAAACGTCTTGCCCAGATCTCTGCAAGCATTATTAGATCCTATTTTGTAGAAGGAAAGTGAAATATAGACACAAATTAATACTTTGATAGTACACATGATTATCCTCAATATCAAGCGTCACATTAATTTCAAATAAGTGTAGCAAACTAAAAATGAACAAAAAATGTTTCGAAAAGGAAAGTGAAAATAACATTATGTCAATGGTTAATTTTACGGTCAAAATGAGTGCTAGGTGCCTGCTACGTGTTTACCAATAAGTCTCGTCAGATCCGAAAGTTTACCCATAAAATCAACTTTGTCCATCGTCTTCTGAAAGATACACAAAATCTTCATCAGTGAAGACAAGCATATGAACGCAGTATTTCAATTGCTTTATGGTTTTAATCTTCTTTACTCCAGGCTTATTACAAATCCTATTAGGTTCTCTTTTACCCTCTCTTACTTAAGATATGTCGCCCTCAAGCGGCAAACTGAAAATGTTGACAAGGAAGGAGATCTGGCAGTGCGTTTCCTTCGCTCTCTGCAATGCAAAGCTGCGACGAGGATGTCCTTCCTTATAGATTGATAGCAATCGAGTCTATCGTCTTCCTGAACGATTTACTCGCATATTTTGAGGAACAGTGTGAAGATGAATCGAACAAATGCACAGCTTGTGAAGACGGTAAGGTCACAACTGGCTGTATTGAATGACGATTTTATATTTGTAATAATTATATAGCCCATGCACAACGAAATCGCATCGCCTGTTAGAGCTAGATGAATATCACTGGCACACAACAGTTGACTCGGCCTCAGTTCAACCCGTAATCTACTGCAACGCACATCCGGAGAATCAGCTCGAATTTTACTGTAAAGCGTGCGATATGGCAGTCTGTCTGAAGTGTACGCTATTAGATCACCCTCCTACGAAACACCAGACTGAATACAAACATATCAAAGACACAGGGAAGGATTTCGCCGAAAACTTGTCTACCGCCATAAGGAAAATGAAGTGAAAGGGATCGAAGCAAACAACGGCAAAACCACAGCGCAAGGAGTATTACAATCACTCGACAAGTGTTATCGAAGAGAAAAAGAAAACTTCATCAAAGCACACCCGACTAACGATCGGAAAAGTAACACGTTTGAGTTAATAAAATGCAAACAAACTGCTGAGGGAATTGAAGGTGAATATGATAAAAAGCAAAGCTAACATGACTGCACAAAGAAAGGAACTTGTGAAAGTTTGGGAAGTACGGTTCAGTGGTTGGGGACGGTAATCATGAGAAACGACGGTGTTATTTTGTTCTGCGATTATCATAATTCAAGATCACAATCATTTAGTGTTGACGGAAGACAAAAGAGATATTCAACTTTTCAAATATCAATAATGTCCTTCCCTATGACACAGCTATATCAGTGAATGGAAATGTCTTTTGTAACCTAAATAAATTTACTGATTTCCATAAATGTAACATCAACGCGCTACTTTTTCGATTGTTAGTCGGGTTTGTCATACCGTCCATAAATGTAACAAATATTACCATACATTTAATAAAAAAAATGGTAATAAAACAGTAAAAGGTAACAATAAATGTAATAAAAAATACCAATGAGGGCAAAAACGAATAAATAAAATGTTTCTCTTCCTGGGAGGACTCAAAAAAATTCGCTCTTAAGTGTTGCAGAACCCCTCCTGTAAAGTGGAATGGCCCAACAGCGGAATAATATCAACAAGTGATACGGTTGCCAGTATAGCGAGGAGCAAGTAAGGTCGATTTTATCGCTGAAGTCGTAACGTCGATAGGAAAACAGTCACACCCGAAGTATGCATGCATAATAAAGAGATAATTGCACAAAATATTTAGTCAATATCGCGTCGTATTCTCACGATGTGTCCGTATTTTGACGAGTTAACTCGAATATGACACCAACTTTGTTAAGCGTTTTGCAATCCCTTTTGTTGTGTTCTGTATGTTAAGAACGGTCACAAAGGCTGTAATAAATAAATGAACAAATAAATACATAAATAAATCTGGAATCGTCTATTTTGATTTTTTTTGTCCCTGTTTGTGCAATTTGATGAAAGAATCGTCTTCTTTTCAACCACTTTCCCGATAACTTCGAAACTTGAATTTGAAGTAGGCATGTCAAATTTTGTTCAAATCATGGCAAAACCACCCAAAATATATTTGAGAATATTTAAGTCATTTCAAATTTTCATAATCTCTTTGTCCGATTGACTTGCAAGGTCCTTCTCGGAAACCATTGAGCCGATCGGAACACAGAAGTTAGTTGATATTTAACTATGGTATCGAACAAACAATGTTTTACAAAAATTGTACTATAGAAGTATCATACGCTGTGTCTACAAGACGTTTCTGAGGCAAATTTCACGTAAATAACCAGTTGTTCATCATTTATAGGTATATAAGATTACTTAAAAACATTGTATATTCACACAAAGCAAAAACATCATCTCTTAATACAGAAAACTTGCCTCCTTAATCAAGTTGGATCAGGCAACTTGAATGGATTACCAAATCTTTCATTTGAGTTGGTGCAGATATGTCAATTTTGTTTACAAAGAAATTGCTCAGATTGATTTGAAATCAGCTGTAAATTGCAGAGTCTTTGTTATTTTTCGTCATGATAATTGAGTCAATATTGAATGGTATGTCATTGTAGGTGAAATAACATAAGGTTATTCCCAAAATACCGGGATTTATGCCCGAGTACATCGTGCAGCGGAGGTATTGTCCTTGACATTACGCGTCTCGGACAATACCGAAGCGTACGATGTACGAGGATATAAATCCCGGTATTTTGGGAATAACCTCATAAGTATACACCTTTTTAGTTCAACTTTACAAGAAAAAAAGTCTAAATTAAGGCGTCTTTTGGATTCTCGTCGCGCACTGTACAAAGCGATCGCGAGCAGGGACGCGTTGAGCGCGTCCGCTAGGAGTGCAAAACGAGATTTGAACCAGCGCTGCGGCAGTGCACATGGCAGAAATTGTACGTTAGAAGCATAATTTCGCTCGAATTCACAGTTTTGGACTGACCATAATTTGATTTGGGAAGTACTGAATGCTTAGAAGTATATCTCCTTGTAAAAAATGTCAAATTTTTATTCTTTTTCTCCGTGTTGACGTAAAGGTGTTTTGAGGTCAAAGGTCAAATAGCGTCCAATAACACCGAAAGTTTGTACTTCGTGTCAAAGTTATTGGACTCCTCGTCTTCTGATACCAAAACTTACTGTACGACGAAAATCGATAGGTTATAGACGTAGAGTAATGTCCTGTATAATACATATCCCTGGTTTGATTTTGAAGTCTGATTTGCAGGGTCTTCAATACACGTTTACATCTGTTGCTCGAGGATCCTTGGTAGATGTAGGTTTGTGTTGGACATTTGCTGATTTGGGTATGTCACTGTCATCCTTCTATAAAAAGCATGGAGACACTTTGCGCAAAGCATTGTCATGTCGGTGCTGCAGCATAGTTGGTTTCCACAACAACAGCATTACAAGGCTGAACCTGGTCGATCGGTATGAAAGCCCATAAGGGACATGTTTGAAAGCAAAAAATTAAAAAATTATCTTGTGCTCACGAGAAACTATCTCGTGATCACAAGATCTTTTCTTGTGAGCACGAGATCTTTTCTTGTGATCACAAGATCTTTTCTTGTGCTCTCAAGATCTTTTCTTGTGATCACAAGATCTTTTCTTGTGCGCACGAGATCTTTTCTTGTGATCACAAGATCTTTTCTTGTGCGCACAAGATCTTTTCTTGTGATCTCAAGATCTTTTCTTGTGATCACAAGATCTTTCTTGTGATCACAAGATAGTTTCTCGTGATCACAAGATCTTTTCTTGTGCGCACGAGATCTTTCTCGTGAGCACGAGAAACTATCTCGTGAGCACAAGAAAAGATCTTGTGAGCACGAGATAGTTTCTCGTGAGCACAAGATAGTATCTTGCGATCTCGAGAAACTTATCTCGTGAGCACAAGATAGTTTCTTGTGAGCACAAGATAATTATCGTGCTTTTGTGGTTGGCCTAGGGAGTAAAATTCAAGGCCTTGCATTTTGCGGCCATACAGTTTAAAATTTATGTATTGAAGCTCAGAGGCAGTATATGACACTACAATTTCAAATCTCATGCCAACTATATAATAAACGGAATCAGGGATGCTTTAATGATCTAATTTATACTCTCACTTGTCCAAAATTAGGTTTGAATGGCTTCTAAATTCGACTGCAGAGGTCAACTATAATGGTTTATCAATCACACAGTGAAGTACACTGACTGTTATAAGTTAACAGTACTCTATTCTGTAATATAATGTGCTACCAGTATTTGTATATTACTTTTACTTTGATCAATGTCAACTTTAAATTGTATATGTTCATTTTTACACAATGTTAACTGATCTTATCGTATAGTGAACATTGAAAGTGTGATCAAATTTAGCATTTATTTGTAATCCATAACTTTCAGGAAATGAATAATTCAATATTCAAGTTTATAAATGTCAACATTTTCATGGCCTAAGTTTTAACTTATCCAAGATCCATCAACTAAGTGACTAGCTATTTCTTTAAAAGCCAATTTTCATTCTGTAAAATATTACAATAGATTGATACTACAAGATCTTTTCTTGTGCGCACAAGATCTTTTCTTGTGCTCTCAAGATCTTTTCTTGTGCTCTTAAGATCTTTTCTTGTGCGCACAAGATCTTTTCTTGTGATCACAAGATCTTTTCTTGTGCTCTCAAGATCTTTTCTTGTGCTCTCAAGATCTTTTCTTGTGATCACAAGATATTTTCTTGTGCTCTCAAGATCTTTTCTTGTGCTCTCAAGATCTTTTCTTGTGATCACAAGATCTTTTCTTGTGCTCTCAAGATCTTTTCTTGTGCTCTCAAGATCTTTTCTTGTGATCACAAGATCTTTTCTTGTGCTCTCAAGATCTTTTCTTGTGCTCTCAAGATCTTTTCTTGTGCGCACGAGATCTTTTCTTGTGATCACAAGATCTTTTCTTGTGCTCTCAAGATCTTTTCTTGTGCGCACAAGATCTTTTCTTGTGCGCACGAGATCTTTTCTTGTGATCACGAGATATTTTCTTGTGATCACGAGATATTTTCTTGTGCTCTCAAGATCTTTTCTTGTGCTCTCAAGATCTTTTCTTGTGATCACAAGATCTTTTCTTGTGCTCTCAAGATCTTTTCTTGTGCTCTCAAGATCTTTTCTTGTGATCACAAGATCTTTTCTTGTGATCACGAGATCTTTTCTTGTGCTCTCAAGATCTTTTCTTGTGCGCACAAGATCTTTTCTTGTGATCACAAGATCTTTTCTTGTGCTCTCAAGATCTTTTCTTGTGATCACAAGATCTTTTCTTGTGCTCTCAAGTTCTTGTGCTCTCAAGATCTTTTCTTGTGATCACAAGATCTTTTCTTGTGCTCTCAAGATCTTTTCTTGTGATCACAAGATCTTTTCTTGTGCGCACAAGATCTTTTCTTGTGATCACGAGATATTTTCTTGTGCTCTCAAGATCTTTTCTTGTGCTCTCAAGATCTTTTCTTGTGATCACAAGATCTTTTCTTGTGCTCTCAAGATCTTTTCTTGTGATCACAAGATCTTTTCTTGTGCGCACGAGATCTTTTCTTGTGCTCTCAAGATCTTTTCTTGTGATCACAAGATCTTTTCTTGTGCGCACAAGATCTTTTCTTGTGATCACGAGATCTTTTCTTGTGCTCTCAAGATCTTTTCTTGTGCTCTCAAGATCTTTTCTTGTGATCACAAGATCTTTTCTTGTGCTCTCAAGTTCTTGTGCTCTCAAGATCTTTTCTTGTGATCACAAGATCTTTTCTTGTGCTCTCAAGATCTTTTCTTGTGCTCTCAAGATCTTTTCTTGTGATCACAAGATCTTTTCTTGTGATCACGAGATATTTTCTTGTGCTCTCAAGATCTTTTCTTGTGCGCACAAGATCTTTTCTTGTGATCACAAGATCTTTTCTTGTGCTCTCAAGATCTTTTCTTGTGATCACAAGATCTTTTCTTGTGCTCTCAAGTTCTTGTGCTCTCAAGATCTTTTCTTGTGATCACAAGATCTTTTCTTGTGCTCTCAAGATCTTTTCTTGTGCTCTCAAGATCTTTTCTTGTGCGCACGAGATCTTTTCTTGTGATCACAAGATCTTTTCTTGTGCTCTCAAGATCTTTTCTTGTGCGCACAAGATCTTTTCTTGTGCGCACGAGATCTTTTCTTGTGATCACGAGATATTTTCTTGTGCTCTCAAGATCTTTTCTTGTGCTCTCAAGATCTTTTCTTGTGATCACAAGATCTTTTCTTGTGCTCTCAAGATCTTTTCTTGTGCTCTCAAGATCTTTTCTTGTGCGCACGAGATCTTTTCTTGTGATCACAAGATCTTTTCTTGTGCGCACGAGATCTTTTCTTGTGCTCTCAAGATCTTTTCTTGTGCTCTCGAGATCTTTTCTTGTGCTCTCAAGATCTTTTCTTGTGATCACAAGATCTTTTCTTGTGCTCTCAAGATCTTTTCTTGTGCTCTCAAGATCTTTTCTTGTGCGCACGAGATCTTTTCTTGTGATCACAAGATCTTTTCTTGTGCTCTCAAGATCTTTTCTTGTGCTCTCAAGATCTTTTCTTGTGCGCACGAGATCTTTTCTTGTGATCACAAGATCTTTTCTTGTGCTCACGAGAAAACGAAGGTTGTTTCTAACACGTTTTTACTGCTATGATCACGTGTGAACTTGTCTACCGCCATTTTGAGTGACTGCTTTGAGGTGTTCTCCGCCATCCATTCCCTTCTTTAATGTAAGTATGCGTATTTAATGTCACTAAGCAGTTTATTTAGCCATTATATGCTCTGACATATGTAAACTGGATGTTTTGTCATGTAAATTTTCGCCAAGCATCACAGAAACTTGTCTTGGTGCATGTTAGTGTGCGTTAGTAAAGTGACCCTTTTAAATACGACAACAGATTTTATTATTTTTTTCTTAAATAGCATTCTAATATGAGTCATAAAACAGCATTGTGTTAGGTTTTAGCCAGTAAGAAAAGCACCACGACCCGGGGTGATAAATCAGCCTTTGAACGGGAATTTTGTATGTAGGTTTTTTTCAAGTCTCATATGTTCATAGATCGGAAGCCAGAAACCAATCCGGAAAGGCGTTTTTACATTTGGAATTTACGCTTACTCGACAACTTGAAGTATATATTTTCAAGATTTTCAATGTATGCAACCGTAAACACATCTCTGGTGATAGAGCTACAGTATTGCAGCTGGGTAAGCAAAACACCTAAAGACCAGCCGGCTAATTTTAGCATGTACAGTGAATGATTTTGAATATGACACCAGTGACTTGAAACATTAAGGGTACAATAAACTAATCAGTGGCTCAAATTTCATGTATGTTTTTCTCCTTTGGATAAAGTTAACTCCTTTTCTTTTCAGACGTGTAAGTTACTGAACGAGCATCATGGATGACAAATTGATGGAATTTTTGAAATCGCGATGTATTTCCTCAGAAGTCGTGGAAAAGTTGCAAACAGAGAAGGTATGAACTGTTTTTGTGAAAAGTCATGTTACCTCGAAATAGAGTTTCGATTTCATTTTCAAGGACGAAACTGAAATAAGATAAGATATGCAAACTGGCGTGTCTTGAGACCATGTTGAAATAAGGACCAATATTTATAATCAGCAGCTATAATTGGCAATGGATACTGTTACGCTAATTCCAGGTCGGTTTGTTGGGAGTCTGCGAGTATTTTTCGACACCTGCCTAAAGCCATGCATGCAGATTTAAGGATGAGTATCCATGAATTCAAGAACTTTTAGAAATCACATTTAAGGGGGAACACATGAAGGCTGGGTTTGTCATATGTGTTTCCTTCACGTTCGGTTTGCAGTAATAAGTCATTTACCTCCCAAAAAGGGAGGAAGCTTGACAAAATTGCATTTGAGGAGCTTCATCCATAAGGTACTGTTATTTAAAGGGACACTGGACAGGAAATTTCTGCAGTAGGAATCACGTTAGCGTAGGAACAGGCACTGTTTAATCAGTTAACCTTTGAAAGCCGTCTGCATTTGCTTTTATTGCCATTTGTCCAACTAAACTTATGAAATTAAATTTAAAAATACAATTGTTGTTTTGATGATCTGTGTTTTATTTTTGCTGAGTACAACTCAGTATTTTTGACAATTTTAGAATTTTACATCTTATAATTTGACCTAAGGGTCACCATTTTGAGGTGAACTAAACCATTATTATTATTATTACTATTATTATTATTATTATTATTATTATTATTAATACACGGCAATTGTGCATACCCATTCCTAATTGGTGTCTGCCAAATCACATAACCACAACGCGCCAATGTTGGCACTTTTCTAATGATCCAAATTAAAAGTGCCTTTTATATCAAGCCCAAAAGTAAACTTTCTTTGCCAAACAGGTCGGTAAAACGAATTTTCCTGTCTATCTTGTCATAAAGAAATACATGTGACAAAGTCAGCTTTGCTGTGATCAGTGCCCTTTAATGACTTTAAAATGACCAAGTAAGTGTGATATCTCAAATACCATGCGGTTCGTCCGAGAAATTTCGGCTGGGAAAGTTCATGTGAGGTGTAAGTTTGAAAGCAAAAATCCCATTCAATCCCATTCATTTAACAGTTATGTTGTATTTTTGAAAATTACTGGGATACAATGATAACAAGCTTTCTGTATACATAACGAGATTGTTGATCATTACGTTGACAATCTGATGAACAATGAACATAAAGCGGCAATAAAATAATAATTTTCTGCGTGGAGATCATCATGAAAGTGTTAAAGAACAGCAGTATGAAGAATAATGTGGGCGAAGTGGAACTCGCTTGTCGTTTGTGAAAAGTGGTAGCATCACACGAAAAATGAAAGTTGTAAAGTTTTCGTGTTTTTTTTAAATCAAGTCAGAGTGTTTTATATCGAAAATTCCAGCCCAGGCTAAGGTCACATTTTCCTGTTTAGCATACCCCTTATAATAAATAAAATCCCGAGAATGGACTGCTTATTCCTTTGATGTGCTGTTCACATGTGTAAAATATGAATAATGTCCTTCGCCGACATTTGTACCATGTGTTATTTATTTTCTTTCAGATTGACCCTTTGGTAGTGGTATCCATGGATGACATGGCGTTATCCCGATACTTTTCTTCACCTGGTGACCGACTTGCTGTATTTGAATTTTGTCGACGATTGTTGACGCAAGTAGACGCACCGAATAAAGAAAAACAACCAGTACTGGTACAAAAATTTAAGAAAAAAGTGAGACGACTTAATCGAGTAGAACCTCAAGAGTCAGAAATGCCGGACGGTGTTACATCATCTGAAAGAAACAAGCAAAGTCTGATCGATAAAAACACGCACAAAAGGGTTGAGTTTAGATGGTTCAACTATGAATATGACACCAATGCATTCAAGCAAATTCACGCCAAGACGGGCAATAGTGCTGCCATTATGTTTGTAAATAAGTCAATTCAGAAATCAGACCTGTTACACTTAGCAACAGAGTACTTTTTTCCGAACGGTATATCAGCTAAGGGAAAGATTGACGATTTCGATTTTGATATTAGAGACAAGTATGACAATGATATCGATGAAAATGCTACGGTGGGTGAGATGGGTGATAAAAGCCGTTTCAGGGTGCAGCGATTTCGTATGGTAACTACAAAGAAAAAACTTTCGTCTAGTGAGCTGTCTTTAAACAATGAATATGGTATAGTGACTGTACAGTCCAACAACACTGACGAAGCAAACGGAGGATTATCTGCAAATCTTCAAGAAGATCTGATGGAGACACCCATGGAACAGTCACCAATGGAGCAGTCTGGGGAAGGACAAGACATATCTATGGAGCCGTTTATCTGTTCTGATGGCAATGAAGGTCCACCTGGCCAGTCTGATAAAACCGTTAACCCAATCGAAAACGACAGCTATGATTCCAATTCTGCACAGAGAAATTGTTCAACCATGCCTCCACAAGCCTGTAATGATGTTTCAAATATTGAGGAAATTGGTAGCGGGCAAGAGGGTTTTCAAGATGGGTCTGACCCCCGCAGTTTATCTAGTGATCCTTACCAATCGACCCAATGTCAAGATCATAGTGACCTGGATAAAACTCGAAGATTACTGATACATCGAAGCAATATAGTAGATGACATGCTCAATGCATTCTCCGATCCAGACATCATACATGATTATCCTAATTTTAAGTTCATGTTACCGAATGGAGATTTGGAGGAAACAACCGGAATTGGTGTCACACGAGATTGCTACACAGGATTTTGGGAAGAGTTCTACGAAAGATGGACAGTTGGAAACATCTACCGGGTACCGCACTGTAAACTCAACTATTCCAGCTGTATGTGGAAAAGTGTAGGAAGAATATTAGTCAAAGGCTGGGAGCAAGTAAAGTACTTTCCCATTGCGTTCGCTCCGCCTCTTATGCAGGAAGTGCTTTTCGGAACCCAAGACGACTTACTGGAGTCTTTTTTACTGTTTGTGCCAGAAATCGAGCGAGAATTGTTATGCGAAGCTTTGCGAGATTTCCAGTCTGTTGACAAGGAAGAACTGTTAGAAGTTCTCGATGGTCATCAGTGCAAGAAAGATCCGAGCACCGCTAACATTCGTGACATCGTCATTGAAATTGCCCATAAAGAATTAATACAAGAGCCGATGTTCGTGATCGAGTCGTGGAGGGCCATACTTCGACCTGTTGCAAATACCATTGGCAACATGAGTTTACTAGACTTGTACGAGGAGAAAAAACCAACGACAAGAAAGTTGTCAAGATGTTGAGTTTTCCTGATCCTATTAGTGTGGAGGCCACTGCCGTGGCCAACAATCTTCGCAGATACATTCGAGAAGTTGATGGTCCGACCTTGAAACGCTTCCTACGATTTTGTACTGGGTCTGACATCATGCCTGATGATCCTATTAAGATTTTATTTGTAAATCTTGAAGGCATTCAGCGTCGACCAGTTGCATACACTTGTTCAAACTTACTGGAACTACCATTGCATTACGAAAGCTATCCTGACTTTCGCGCCGACTTTAATGCTGAATTGAACAATAGTGAATGGCGGATGGACATAATTTAGAGCGATTTCATAAGTGCTCTGAACAAACGTTACAAAACTTTATAGATGGATTATCCATTTTATTCTGTTGAGACATTGTCATGGATGTTTGGCATATGCTATAACTGCAATCAAAACTCCAAGCTTCGTTATTTGTTGTCCTTCTACTTTACTAGATTTACACCATTTGATGACGATTTCTAGTTGTTACTAATGTTAGATTTTCAGCTTAGTTATTTTGTTAATGTTTAATATTGAAGTATGTTTGAATTTGAAAAATCAGTCATAACAAATTAATCTGAGCATTTTCTAAAATTTGTCATCGTACACACAAAAGATTTACTAGTGATAGTGTTTGCTAGTCTTGTTTGCTTATTTGTTATGCTATCCAAAGAAGTTTGTTTTTGATCACAGTTACCTTTCAAAGGTAAGTATTTAAAAAACGATGACATTTGTTACAGCACATTAGCTTAACTAAGTATATAACTCCAACAATGAAGCCAATAATTTCTCTTTGTTTACCTTCGATTTTACCAGATTTACAGTATTCAGTGACAATGTTCTGGTTGTTGGACTTTGCGATATGATGTTATTGTCCTTAGTATAACATTTAAGTATGTGTGGCATTTTCCCAAAACAAGAAATTAACGCATTTGCTAGAGTGTTTTACTCTTTCGTATCTTACCATGGTGAACAATGTCTAGTGGTTCCCAATGTGAAAGGTTCCAATTTTGACAATGTAATTACGTTTAACATGTGTTTTCCATAAAATAAAGAACGAGTTTTATGTGTTTACGTAGTGGCTCGGAACTAATTTATTTACAATAATTATTGAGAGGATACAGTCTATCAACCGTAAAGAAACCCATGCATTTATTTTTGGTTTGCTCTAAATGGAGGCGACCATAGTAGAAACCTTACTACTGAATTTATTATCATGGCCACGGATTGCTGTAGATTAAAATGGCGGAATATTTGAACAAAAAATCTTGGAAAATTTGGCGATTACTGTTAATGCACGAAATCAAAAATTAAACTGACATCTGCAACAAAATCGGAACTCTAAATTTGTACACTTTTGCCAGTACAGTGTAACGCAAGGTGTGAAACAAAAGCAATTATTGACCGAAATCCCAACAGACATCGCACATTGGAAGCTGTCACTTCTTTTAGAGTTTTCCGCAGTGCTCCGTCCCTTTTGCTTCTCTCTATGACATAATCAACTTAATATAGAAATTAAGGCTGGGCTCATCCACAAGATTTTACACTTGTGTTGGCAAAGATAATAAGCTAACGAGACACTATCTTGAGAGCACACAAAAAAGTCTCCAGCACACATGACAAGATCTCGTGCACACAAGAAAAGATCTTGTGATCATGAGATAGTTTCTTGTGCTAACGAGATCTTTTTTGTGATCACAAGATCTTTTCATGTGCTCAAATGATCTTTTCTTGTGATCACAAGATCTTTTCTTGTGCTCACGAGATCTTTTCTTGTGCTCTCAAGATCTTTTCTTGTGTTCTCAAGATCTTTTCTTGTGCGCACGAGATCTTTTCTTGTGCGCACGAGATCTTTTCTTGTGATCACGAGATATTTTCATGTGATCACGAGATATTTTCTTGTGCTCTCAAGATCTTTTCTTGTGCTCTCAAGATCTTTTCTTGTGATCACGAGATCTTTTCTTGTGCGCACGAGATCTTTTCTTGTGATCACAAGATCTTTTCTCGTGATCTCAAGATCTTTTCTTGTGCTCTCAAGAAACTATCTCGTGAGCACAAGATCTTTTCTTGTGCTCTCAAGATCTTTTCTTGTGCTCTCAAGATCTTTTCTTGTGCTCACAAGAAACTATCTCGTGAGCACAAGATCTTTTCTCGTGATCTCAAGATCTTTTCTTGTGCTCTCAAGATCTTTTCTTGTGCTCTCAGGAAACTATCTCGTGAGCACAAGATCTTTTCTTGTGCTCTCAAGATCTTTTCTTGTGCTCACGAGAAACTATCTCGTGAGCACAAGATCTTTTCTCGTGATCTCAAGATCTTTTCTTGTGCTCTCAAGAAACTATCTCGTGAGCACAAGATCTTTTCTTGTGCTCTCAAGAAACTATCTCGTGAGCACAAGATCTTTTCTTGTGCTCTCAAGATCTTTTCTTGTGCTCTCAAGATCTTTTCTTGTGCTCACGAGAAACTATCTCGTGAGCACAAGATCTTTTCTCGTGATCTCAAGATCTTTTCTTGTGCTCTCAAGAAACTATCTCGTGAGCACAAGATCTTTTCTCGTGAGCACAAGATCTTTTCTTGTGCTCTCAAGAAACTATCTCGTGAGCACAAGATTTTTCTTGTGCTCTCAAGATCTTTTCTTGTGCTCACGAGAAACTATCTCGTGAGCACAAGATCTTTTCTCGTGATCTCAAGATCTTTTCTTGTGCTCTCAAGAAACTATCTCGTGAGCACAAGATCTTTTCTTGTGCTCTCAAGAAACTATCTCGTGAGCACAAGATCTTTTCTTGTGCTCTCAAGATCTTTTCTTGTGCTCTCAAGATCTTTTCTTGTGCTCACGAGAAACTATCTCGTGAGCACAAGATCTTTTCTCGTGATCTCAAGATCTTTTCTTGTGCTCTCAAGAAACTATCTCGTGAGCACAAGATCTTTTCTTGTGCTCTCAAGATCTTTTCTTGTGCTCTCAAGAAACTATCTCGTGAGCACAAGATCTTTTCTTGTGCTCTCAAGATCTTTTCTTGTGCTCTCAAGAAACTATCTCGTGAGCACAAGATCTTTTCTTGTGCTCTCAAGATCTTTTCTTGTGCTCTCAAGAAACTATCTCGTGAGCACAAGATTTTTTCTTGTGAGCACAAGATAATATCATGAGGACAAAGATAGTTCACAACCTTGAAAGCTTTGCTACAATGGATCGACTTGACGCTATTCGTTTGTACTTTTACATGGGGCTAAACTACATTGAAATCTTAGCTTTATTGTCTTCCAACCATGGCATCGTCATAAGCAGTCGTCATTTGAAGCGAATACTGAAGGAGAACCATTTGTTCAGGCGTAAACACTACTCCAACATTGGAGATATCATCTTGTTCTTGACTGATCAAATCGACAGGTCAGGTAGGCTTCACGGATATAGATGGATGCATTTGAAGTGCCTGCAACATGGCCTAAACATAGACAGAGAGACCGTTCGACTGCTTTTACATGTTATTGACCCTCAAGGTGTGGAATCGAGAACACGAGGCCGTCTTCGACGTCGGAAGTATTCGACGCCAGGTCCAAATTTTATGTGGCACCTAGATTCGTACGACAAACTTACTCCTTATGGAATAGCAATAAATGGCTGCATTGATGGTTACTCGCGAAATGTTTTGTGGGCAGAAGCTTATCACAGTAATAGTGATCCGAGAATTATTGCTGGATATTTCATGGATGCTGTGCAAAACTTAGGCCGTTGTCCTAGTAAAGTTCGCGCCGACTTTGGTACTGAAAATGGACATGTTGAACAGATGCAGCGATTTATGAGAAACGATGAAAATTGTTTCTATTATGGAACAAGCCAATTGAACCAACGCATCGAAAGATGGTGGGGCATTTTTCGCTCTCACTGTGGTCAGTATTGGCTTGACATTTTCGAAGGTCTCAAACGTGATGGCCATTTTAGTGGTGATGCACTGGATAAAATTTAGTTCGTTTCTGCTTCATGAAAACAATTCAGGTAATGTCCTCGTACATTTTCTTCAAACCAAATAAATATAATTACATTACCCCAGTAGATTGATATGTAAATACATGCACTGTGCTCAGATTACTCACGACAAAAACATTACAATGCTATTTCGGTTAGAGAGCACACTTTGCATGTCGCCAATTGTTATGGCTGTCATGCTGTCATGAAATTACAAAGTTTTAACAATTCCTTTTTCTCTTCTCTGTACATTTGGAGATTGATGGATTCCTGGACAATGAAATCACAAACGCGAATTAATTAGGCAAAACAGTGGCAAACTCTCTCTTAACTCTCGCTTAATTGTATTTCATGACAGTTGCGATTTTGTAGAGTATAAAAAACGATGCAAGTGTGGAGACAACAATGCCTATAAATCAATCAATCAATCAATCAATCAATCAATCAATCAATCAATCAATCAACCAACCAACCAACCACTCGATGTATCAATCAATATATTGACATTACACGTGTTCCACTGAAGAAAAGGCAACTGACAAAATGAGTTTGAGTAAGTGCATTTTAATGATCATAGCAAGCGTTAGCAATTTGTTTTCGCTGATAATTAGAAAAAAAAGTCATATCAATCTTCCCCATAGAAGACGTTAAAATATTGTAACCATTAAATTGTAAAATATTAATATGGAAATAGCAGTCTATATAGAATGGTAGACGGTGTTTGCTGAAAGAAAAATATTTTTGAGAGCATAACTGTTTTCTTAAGTTCATTGGACGCTCGGGTAGTACGATGTGTGGTCTATTGCTGATAGCTTTAGAAGCTGGAATGTAATGAAATGAAAAGTATGATTTTCCCGACAATTCAACATTTCTATTAATTGTGCAACAATTGCATTTTTTCTTTTTGCGTTTATCTTCCTATTTTAGGAGGATATCGATTCGTCCCTAAATATCATGGCAATAGTAATACTTTTCTGTGTTTTAATATTTCGCACAAACTGTGTGAAGAAACCTTATCATTACGTTTTCTTTTAAATTCGGTTATACGTTTGTAAACCTTATCAAAACATAATAAATCTATCAATCTTTTATTTCTTGAAATGAAAATTTGTAAAAGAAAATCCTGACAGACAAAATATTAGTCCATGTGCCAATAGAAAATATGCGGACACAACAAGAAAACTGCTGTGATAACAAAATAGACAAAGAAATAAGAGTGCCACTTCAATTTTTTTCAGGAAGAACTTGACGATGCCGTGATTGAGTGGAATTGTCACAGAATCAGCAGGTCACGTAATGCTGTTTCGCCAATCGGCAGACCCCATGTAATGTTCACAGTACCACAGATATACGGCAGTCGAGATTGCTCCGTAATTGTCACTCAAGAGGAAATTGATGTTTGCAACGAAGAATGCGTTAAGAAAGGTCAATATCCATGTGATAGGGAAGTCTTTGATTTTTGCTGCATGCATATTCAAGATAATGACATACGTGTACCGACAGAACCTTATGCAGCAGCTGACTTGTATGTCTTGTTAAGAAATACTATCCGGAATGCACCACCCTCGTCCGATAGCGATAGTGAACAATGAAAACAAATCTATGAACTGAAAGGTACAACGTCGCTACAGTATTTTTTTAAATCAACGAATCATTGTTTCATGTTGGAAGGTATATAGAGGCTAACTTACAAAAACAACACATAGAAAGCAGCTCGATTGGGTAAATTCATAGTCTCGTATTTGACCATACCATCAAATCCAATATTGCACTAAATATGTAGACTCCGCGAATAAACACTATTTTCCCGCCTGTCCAATTTTGGAAAGACAAATATAGCTATGTTATGTTTTAACATATAATCTTCTCTTAGAGAAACAGTCTGTTTTTTAACAATGAACATCCCTCAATCACACATGATTTGCAGGGGGGTGACGTGTAACACGTTCATGCATTTTATATGTCAAAGCATATTTTACGAGGCATTTCACAATGCAGTGAAACGTAACAGTTCATATTTTTACAGGAACTCTCCATGCATTATATTGAGCTTTTAATATCAGATGATTTCTGTCTATCGCAATTGGTACCAATACATTCAGATTGTCGTTGTTATGATTTACAGCTAGAGCTTTGTATAGCAGTACTGTATCAAAATAGGTATCACTTTGATTCGTCCATTCACGATTTTTCAAACAATTTAACAGTGCAGCAGATGTCTCACTTGTGTATTTTGTCTCATATTATCGAGACAGAAAGTACAGTTGGACATGTATATGTATGTATGTATGTATGTATGTATGTATGTATGTATGTATGTATGTATGTAAGGGCGCTAGGCAATATGTATGTATGAAGGAAGGTAGGATGTAAGAATGTTAAGAATGTAATTTCACCGTTTCATCGGTACTGACAGGGCATGTTACATCTAAAATTCACCCATTTTTGCCAGATTTCGACCGTTTACAGTGTTTTCATCGAAATTAAACCACACATGGGTTAGAATCATTGCTTGGTCTATCTTATCTTGGTGATTCATTGACTGATTATATCGTTTATAGCCGTTCAAAATGAAAAAGAATGGTCGATTTACAAAACAAGCGTTTTTCTCGCCTAGGCATTTTTCCATCAAATTTTCACATATGCTCGTCAAACATGTGGTCTATAAAACTTTATCTTATTTTTTCATAACTTTTCTCACGCACAAGTTATCGCCAATTAAATTGACGAAGTTGTAAGAATAATGGGGTGCCAAACTTTGATGAATGATTGTGTGAAAACGAAGACATTTTAAAAAAATCTGAGATACGTTTTGTAGACGGCATAGTGAGGTGTAATTACCGTCAATATTTTGACGTTTTTCCCAAGTCTGGCTTGAATTATACTTTTTTAAAGTCACACATTTTGACGTAAAGCGTGAATACTATTCATCGACCACACTTTTGATTGCAATAGCCGTAAACTTTATAAAATACCTTTTAGGTGATATATAATACATGGGTACAACGGTCTGTTTAAGTGCTCAAATTCGCGTCTAAAAATAGGTCATCGCGAACATATAAAGCTACCTTAAGGAAAACAAACAAACTACCCTGGAGGGATTTCCATCATTGACACCATACAGTCGCAAAACCAAGCCATGACTTTAAATTGCGGCAAGTAATATGACGTCATATTACAACCAATTTGAACCATGTGCTGATGTAATATGGCACACTCTGCATACGTTTACTGAGTTTTTTATTGTGTGTTAAATTTTCTGTGTTTTACAATTACTTACCCGCACACTCTTTAGAATGTTGAATGGACACAAAACACAGAATTCCAAAACTTTGGCCTTATCAATTTAACAACTGAGTACAGACAGTATCACACTTTTGATAGGCATCATTATATGATATAAGTTGACCTAACAATAATTTTCATTAACTTCGAAAGTAAGTATTATTTATGCTGTTTGCAATTGTTGCAATTTCGTTGCGACTGTCTGCTATGTCGACTGTTTTCTCATAACATCTTACCACTTAGACACCCGTTTCTTCAATTTTCGTTTTCGCGCGCATTAACAGTAATCGCCAAACTTTCCAAGATTTATAGTTCAAGCCTTCCGCCATTTTAATCTACAGCATACCGTGACTATGATAATAAATTCAGTACAAAGGTTTCTACTATGGTCGGCTAAAATTATAGCAAGCCAAAAATAAATGCACGGGTTTCTTCCCGATCAGTTGATAAACTGTATCCTCTCAATAATTATTGCAAATGAATTAGTTCTGAGCCACTACGTAAATAAAAAACTCGTTCTTTATTTTAAAGCAAACACAATGTTAAACGTAAGATTACATCATCAGATATGGAACCTTTCACGTGGGAACCACTAAACATTGTTCACCTTGGTAAGATAGGAAAGAGTAAAAACGTTCACTCTAGCAAATGCGTTAATTTCTTGTTTTGGGAAAATGCAACAACAAACTCAAATGTTATACTGAGGAAAATAACATCAAATCGCAAAGTCCAACAACAATAACATTGTCACTAAATACTGTAAAGCTGGTTAAACAAAGAGAAATTATTGGCTTCATTGTTGGAGTTATCGACTAAGAAAAAGCTAATGTGCTGAACATATGTCATCGTTTTTAAATACTAACCTTTGAAAGGTAACTGTGATCAAAAACAAACTTCTTTGGCTAGCATAACAAATAAGCAAACAAGACTAGCAAACACTATCACTAGTACTCTTTTGTGTGTAAAATGACAAATTTTAGAAAATGCTCAGATTAATTTGTTATGACTGATTTTTCAAATTCAAACATACTTCAATATTAAACATTAACAAAATAACTAAGCTGAAAATCTAACATCAGTAACAACTAGAAATCGTCATCAAATGGTGTAAATCTAGTAAAGTAAAAGGACAACAAAGAACGAAGCTTGGAGTTTTGATTGCAGTTATAGCATATGCCAAACATCAATGACAATGTCTCAACAGTATAAAATGGATTGTCCATCTATAAAATTTTGTAACGTTTGTTCAGAGCTCTTATGAAATCGCTCTAAACTATGTCCATCAGCCATACACCACTGTTCAATACAGCATTAAAGTCGGCGCGAAAGTCAGGATAGCTTTCGTAGTGTAATGGTAATTCCAGTAAGTTTGAACAAGTGTGTGCAACTGGTCGACGCTGAATGCCTTCAAGATTTACAAATAAAATCTTAATAGGATCATCAGGCATGATGTCAGACCCAGTACAAAATCGTAGGAAGCGTTTCAAGGTCGGACCATCAACTTCTCGAATGTATCTGCGAAGATTGTTGGCCATGGTAGTGGCCTCCACACTAATAGGATCAGAAAACTCAACATCTTGACAACTTTTCTTGTCGTTGGTTTCTTCTCCTCGTACAGGTCTAGTAAACTCATGTTGCCAATGGTATTTGCAACAGATCGAAGTATGGCCCTCCACGACTCGATCACGAACATCGGCTCTTGAATTAATTCTTTATGGGCAATTTCAATGACGATGTCACGAATGTTAGCGGTGCTCGGATCTTTCTTGCACTGATGACCATCGAGAACTTCTAACAGTTCTTCCTTGTCAACAGACTGGAATCTCGCAAAGCTTCGCGAAACAAGTCCCCTTCGGTTTCAGACACGAATAAAAGATAGGACTCCAGTAAGTTGTCTTGCATTCCAAACAATACCTCCTGCATAAAGGGCGGAGCTAATCCAATAGGAAGGTAATTGCCCTGCTCCCAGCCTTTGGAGATGATTCTTCCTACAGCCTCCCATTTAGCTCGTGTGAAGTCGTGTCGTAAATACGGTACCCGGTAAGTATTTCCGATCGTGCACCTTTCGTAGAAATCTGCCCAAAACCCTGTAAAACAATCTCGAAACACACCAGTACCGCTTGCTGCTTCCGCGTCTCCGTTTGGCAACACTAACTTGACCTCAATGTAATCATTCAGCACACCTGGATCGGAGAATGCATTCAGCATGTCCTCCAGCATTTTGGATCGGTGTATCACTAGCACCCGAGTGCCGCATTGTAGACTAATAGCAGGAAATTCCATCGGTGAGTACAAGTCGACAGGTAGCGATAAAGTGTCATCTAATCTAAATCTTCGAAACTATTTCCAATGCTACCCAACTCGACAATACCAGAACCACTATCATGTTCCTGGGTATTTGCGGTTAACATTGTTACATCATCTGAATCTGAATCTCTGGTCAAATCTTCAACATCATCTGTCTCCGCTGGAGCATCAATGGTTACTTGCTCATCCGTCAATAATGGGACTTCCGCGACAATGTGTGTGTCATCTAAGGTTACTTCGCTGTTGCAGGAGATTCATTAAGGGGCTGCTGTGAAGAACCATTATTGTCATTTGTGGAAGCTCCTGGATCAGCGATGTCTGCCACATCTGCATCGCCAAGAACATGTCGTCTGGTAGTTGCCATGTAAAATCTTAAAATTCGAAACCCAGTTCTGTCATATATTTGGCCCACTGTGCTCTCATCATCGAGTGAGTTTTCTGAAATATCTTTGATATCAAAGACGAAATCTTCGACCTTTCCTTTGGGAGAAATACCATTAGGGAAAAAATATCGTTTTCCAAACTCTATTAGGTCGCTCTTTCGACTTGTCTTTTTCACAGTTATGCTTCTTGTTCCGCCACCCTTTCTACTGCGGACTTGCTTGAAAGACTTAAGTGCGAAGTCATAGTCCAGCCATCCGATTTCAACTTTTCTCTCCACTTTAGCCGCGTATTTATTTCCAAATGGCCTTGGGCGGCAACGTCGGCCTTGACTGCCTGATTCATCTGATTTAGTTTCATCGTCAGATGACTCTGAGTCTGCCTTGTTACGATTTCGGAGACCAAATTTTTTCCGAATCTTATTCAAGAGTGCTGATTTTTTTTTTCGTTTCGTGGAGCACCTTGCAAAAATCTTCGGCAAAAATCAACTGTTGCGAGGCGATCACCATATAATGGAAGGTACTTGGCCAACATCTCATCGTCCATCACTACAATAACTGATGCGTCGATCTGAAATGTAAGGATAACTTAAAGTCACAGCGTTTTTTAATACTAACCGTAATAAAATAACACACACACACACACACACACACACACACACACACACACACACACACACTTTACTTTATCTGAGCCTTCAGTTAAAATAAAGTTCGTTGTAATCCATTTGTGAGTGGCTAGTCTGTCTGCTAGTCTGAGGTTTGCATTGTAAAACAAATTAAGAAAAATACCGTCAATGACAAGGTGTCAGCTCACATTTATCCAAGGGTTTGAATACAATATCTGTAACTTTGAAACTTCTTGGAGACACAAAATCCAGATGTTTCTAAATGACAAATTTGATCACTACTTTAAAAGATGTACACATACAATATTCCTAAGTTGCAGTCAATTTTGCTTGGTGTCAACTGACCTGTGTCAGCTAATGACTGCATATTGCACCAAACTTACATAAACTCCGTGTACTTTTCAAGTAAAGAAATCACAAAATCTTGCAAGATTTTCTTCAGCGAAAATAAATCTTTAATCTATGTTTGCATTTTCTCCCAGGCCACTGTGGAGGAATTTTGTGTAAACAAAGTTCACAGCTGGCCACCCGGATAAATAGTAACTATTTTTAACTGCATTAACATTACCAAAATTATGTAAGTTCATCCCATAAATACATTTTTGATGTTTTCAAAGGTAATCAGATCAGTATATGTTGTAAAACAAAATTTTGGACAAAGAATGACGAAAATTGCCCCTAAAATACATTATTAGTATTTTCAACATAATATTAGTATGATACAATGGCAATATCTATAAGATCCAAAAATCAAATTTCAAAGCATTTTGACCATCGACAGTAGAAAATAAATTTTTGACCAAAAATTACCTCCAAAATGTAATTACTAATTTTGTCATAATTTAAACAAATTAGAAAGATAACACCTTTGCAAACATACAACCCAAATCTGAAAGCAACTGGGCGAGCGGTTTCAGAGAAGAACACTTTTGACCAAAAATGAAGAAATCACCAAAAAATTCAGTAAAAATAGAAAATTCAAGATATCTTCAAGATGTGCAGACAACTGTATGAGGTCTATCTAAGGTACTTGCATGCTATAATTCAAGGCAATCCGAACTGCGGTTCTTGAGTTATTATGATTTTTTACCATTTTCTTATTTTAACCTCATTTGCATAATTTGGGCGAGGTCATCTTCATTTGAACTAAATCCCAGGATGCACCTACACACCAAATGCCAAGCTGAAATATGCAGCGGTTTTCAAGTTTTGCAGTGGACGGACTGACGGACGGACGTATACATACGTACGTACGAACATACCTATAAACCGTTTTAGATATTTACAGTGTTGTTTGTTTTATTGATGTTTACCTGACTGGAGGCAGTGGGAAATGTGAGGACAGCAAAAAATAATAATAAAGGTGCACTGCCCCATTCTTTCACATATTCCTTCTTGAGTGCTATCACCATGTTTTGAGTAGTCTTAAGCTTGCAAATACAAGAAAAATGAATAAAATCTTGCCGTATTCTTTTACTTACACTACACGTATTGCTCACATACATTTTTTCCAAAAGTAATTAAGTAAATACGTTTAAAAGTGTGCAGAAAGTAATTATTTACGTCTGTCTGTGCTGATATGTATCAAAATAATGAGGGCAATGCGTTACAAAAAACGAAAATTTCTCGGACTGAAAGGTCACTGAAGAATTATAAGAAGTATGGTTCCGATATCATCGCTTTGTAACCACAATAATAATAACCAGACATCATAAATAGCATTGCAACTTGATTTTCACTGCAGTTGATAAAAATAGACGAATAAATTAATAAACCAATTTAATAAATAAAAATACTGAGCATGCCCCTTGCACTGTTTCACACACAAAAAAAATAAAGTCCAAGATTTTTGCTTTGGCCTTACACACAGCTACATTGTTTTGCTTTTAGTATATTAAAAGGTTTAGGAACTACCTTTCTTTTTCTAACGTGTCAATGACATGTGATGGTACCCGTCTGCGCTCAAGAAAGTCATATAACTGTTCAGCCATATCGACGTAAATGTTGCATTCGTGTCTGAAATACAGAAGAACGATAATAGTGAATGATAGTGAATGACACAGGCACAGTTTCTTATCTGTACACTGACTAATATGTTATGTTTACTTCAGATTCTTGTTCAACTCTCTAAAACACATTGAAATGTCGAGCATTCAGCTTATCGACGATTTGCATATGCATAATGAACAGTATAATGTTTGATAAATAAATTTTAGCCCGGACTAAAATTCAAATGTAAACAGTAACAGTACGCTTTACCCACATACACTCTGAATTCATGAAGTGATTACTATGCATTTCAATATGATGATTTAGGTGTTGATAATGAAGTAAATACTGAGCAAAAAATTGTAAAGCAACAATGACGTTCCCGAACAAAAATTAAAGCAACGCAAAGTAGCAGTTTGTGAACCGTCCTGAAAGTTGCAGTTTTTGGGGATCAGTTTACCAGTACTCGTGACAGCCAATACAATCTTCTAGATATATTGCGCCTACTTCTCGGCAATTCATTCGCCAATCTGCATTAAAATCAGATGTAGAGAACGGCGACGTCTTTACTTAGGCGGTAGGCGGTATTCTGCTGCTCAGGTGACGGCATCAGAATAAGGCCTAATTACAGACGTCGCCTTACTCTACATCTGATTTTAATCAGATTGTTCATTCGCTAAATGCAAATGAAGGAATCAAGGTCACTCGATCGCTAAATGCGAGTGTCTTCATATTTCCACTCGCATCAATGTCGTTGACAATAATTGAAATCTGCTAATGTACGGGCTGCGAGTTTCAGAAATATGGCCAGATGTTTAATATAGAAGCGAATTTTTTATTATTATTATTATTGTACTTGGGCCTCAGCCCAAGTACATTTGTTTTCATTCCGTGGGAAAAAACTCTGTAAGGTATAACCATTCCTGGCTGAGACCAGGGAGGGCAAAATGTCTTGGCTTCATCTTTCTTGGCATAATAAATGGCGTAATGATGTTAACTGAATGGAAGTGCTGCTCTCAGCCAGTCATGAATAAGTGAGATGTGAATATTAATGCTTCTCTATCTGAGTTTTTGCCACAAAATCTTCTGAATATAATCAAAATGTGCATCGAAATGCAACAATTAATGCACCCTCCGTTTCCTAGGCGATGGCACGACCCTTGCTACACCCACTGGACGAGCCAAAGTGGGAGGGGTAATTTCAGTTTGGTCGAACAAGAGGGCTCGAGACCAGAATTTAACATTTAAACTTGAAACATGTTTAATCGCTGACAAGATGTGGACTAGTGTTAACCGAAGTAAAATTGTGAAAAGGAAAGGTTTTATATCCCGGACACAATGAAAAACATTACGACTGGAAACTGTACCCCCAGTTGAGAATAGTAATGCCCACAGCGATGGAGAACACTTATCCTTGAGCTGAGAAAACCAGACCATCATTTCGAAATAGAGCTGCAGATTCGAGAAGCTCGTTCAAAATAGCTAGGTACACCCCAAAGGGGTGGTTTCGAGTTTTGAGGGCAAATTTCGCCTCCTTCATATAGAAATCGTACGTTTGTTTTTCCAGGAGAACACACCATTTGACACAAAATTTGCATGTAAAGGGGTCGCCAGTAAGCACGTGGTCAAATCTGGCATAAGAAACAATATGAAATGTTGGGTAAAGCCAGTCCAAGATAAACTGATTTGAACTTTTGTGTTTTGTAATTTATACCACTGCAGTAACATTACCTTTTTATGACAACATCACACAATGTAATACGTTTTGAAACTGAATACTCCGACGTATTCTGTGTCTCCTTTGCTAAAAATACGGTATGCCGATTACCATGTAAGGAGATGATGACGTCAAGACAGATTTGTAGTGTGTTTGGTCCTGGATGGTGCACGAAGTTTTGTCAAGGTAGCTTGTGTATTTATTTCCTAAATGGGAGAGATTAGGGTCGATCTAAACGAAGGCCGAAGAATGTTATGATCCTCTAAGCGAGCTGAACTCTAACGCGAATGGTTGGATAATTTGGAGGATGTCTAGAATGATTAGTCTCATTAAGATTATTTGGCGGTCAGTATTGAATTTCAACTGCGTCACAAGTTTGCGAAATGAGTATTCCGTCGAACGGTCAACGAACGATATTTTAGAAATCTGGAGACATGGCACATCGCATTTTTATATTAATATTTTATATTTTACAAAAGATGTAAGAAGCAATGATTTTGTCGAAAATTCTGAAAAAAATATAGGAAGATTTGATCGCGAACACATTTTCACTTGGGGTCAACTAGCTCTGCGTACGATGCTGTGTGTTCCGCTACAGCTAATCGCCCCGCTCACCACAGCCCTGCAAAGACCCGTACGCGTACGTAGGGTCGGTGACTTCAAATCCATTTTGGGACTTGACGTAAAAAGCCAAATTACTGCCGAAATTCAGCGTTCTTGGGCCCAAGTCGTATCCCAGCCTACCTCAGCTACTCGATCGCTTCCAAAAATGACAGTCTTTTATTCACTTCTCGTAAATAACCGTCGATGTCGGCAACTCTCTCGCCAGCCCTGCGTACGATGCTGTGTGTTAGCTGTACCACATAGCATCGTACGCAGGGCTAGGGGTCAACGGTATCTGCTAAAGTGCGGGCTGCGGGTTGCGGGCTGCGGGCTTTTAGAATTATGGCTAGATTTCTAATATATGTAATATGGCATTTAGTATATACGAAATAAAACCTTTAGAAGGTGTCTATTATCAATAATCATGATCAGGTCTATCGTACAGTATCCCTTTTCCTGCCAAGTCCATATTTCACCATCAGGTCAAGATGGTTAAAATTAATGAAACACAACATATTCCATATGATGTATTTTAACATAATACTGTACATTTGAAGGCTGTTGAAAACATAAATGCTGTAAACTTGATTTTTGGACTAAATATGCTATAACAGACCAAACCAAGTGGGTGAAAATACGTCAAGTTTCTGAAAAAAAAATCAAAATCTGCTAAATTAAAAGCGGCGATTCCGAGGACCACTTTATTTATTCCGACCTGCCTGGCCATTACAAATAATTTCGGATCTGAATCACTTTTCTTTCTTGCCATGGATGTCAGTGAGAAATAATACCAGACTGACAAAAAAAAATTCGCGCCTCGGAAATGTCGCCACTTATCGCGGAATGAAAATTGTTACATTTCTAGTATAAGGCCATAGGAAGTAAATTCTTTGTAATGCATCCATTCACAATTCGGTTCCAGGGCAACACATACAGACAATTAAACAATGCCTACTTAAATGCAATGTGTAAGTTATAGAAAGATTTGACTTCAAAAAACGTAGAAGTGATGTGTATTTAAATGCCTTGTATTTTCATGAAATCTTTAAAAGAAAAAGACGTACAACAAAGGACTTAGTTTACTTTGCCGTTTCGGTTCAACCGAGGTCGCGACCGCAGAGAACGACATTCCGCTAACATTTACGCGAGAATTTCAGCGGGAAAAACACACCGGTGCGTTGACTTATTTTCAGGAATCGATCTAATAGGAATATTTTTGAATGAGTTTGTGTTCTGTAGCTCTCAATAATTGTGTATCTCTTAATATCATGAACGTGGTATGACTTGCACCTGCAGTATGATAGTCGCTCCATGCATTTGATCTAGCGTGACTATGAAAAGTTTCCTAGGACTATTATCGTGTTCACCACAATAGAATAATTTTAAACGGCATTGAAAACGATTTTGAATATTGTGCTTTTATCGGCGGTTGAACTAATCTGAAGTGTGAGAAGGGCATGGCATTCTATGAAAAAGTAACAAATTATTAGGCGTGTCCAGTTTCAACGAACTGAAGTTCATCTCCCAGTTCATCTGTGCTGTCAACGATCCGAAACTTACTTTTAAACTATCCATCCTAATCATAACATAAAAAGTTAATATAGCGAGTTGTTGTGAAATCTGTCTTGTGCTCATATTGTTACTCATCCGTGTTCAGTCATATCATTTCGAAAGCTTCGATCGGCAGTGCGCTGTGCAACGGCGAATGTTGGATGGGAAATGGACTGTTCTGACGTTGGTGGCGCTTTACCAGATGTAAGCTGAAATAACGGCATTATTCAAGAAGTTCACGGCTTTTATTCCATAAACAAATACATCTAGATACTATTTTGGCATTTATTCTAACTACTAGCGAAAATGATACCGAAAATCACGCATTTTTTTATGCCCGCAACCCGCAACCCGCAAAATAGCGCATCCAGGGTCAACATGGGGTCGCAGCCATGTTGCCTCAAAACTTATTTCTGTCTGCACTCAAAACTCAAAATGTCGGATATGAACCTGAAAAATCGATGCAATTTTGTCAAACTTCGGCGAAATTTCAGCATATAGACAAAATTTCATCTAGGTAAGGTAAATTTACTGAAATTTGATCGACAAATAATCCTGAGCTTGAACGTGACAGCTCGCCTTCTCCGGGAAGTCAAGTATCCAGCTGCTCACACACAGTTGCCCATATGGCCAGGTTTATGAGATTGTTTTCAAGCGACGGCGGCAGACCGTACGGGGCTCTGGATATGAACCTACCGCCGGTGTAGCTGTAATAACTGTTGCGTTGTTTTTAGTGCCCACGGACGAAGTCCTGGGGGAGTTATAGGTTTGGTCATGTCAGTCCGTCCGTCCGTCCGTTCACGCAGATATCTCAGACATGCCCTGGTCAATTTCTTTCAAACTTTGCACAAGAATAGTACCCAACCCCATACAGATGCACGTCGATTTGTTTCACAATGCGATCGAATTTGGCCGTGTTAGAGGACTTTTTAGTTTACACCTCCATAGACTCCCATGTATAAGGCAGTTCTCCATAGACTTTCATTTATAAGGCCAAGAAAAATAAAATTTAGTTTCTCATCGTATTCATATTGCCTAAAGGATGCAGTGACACAGTTTTTTGTCCCCACGGATAAAGTCCAGGGGGCTTATAGATTGGGTCATATCCGTCCGTGAGTCCATCAGTGAGTCCATCGGTTCACGCAGATATCTCAGACATTTTGACAAAATATCATGTGACCTTGGTGACCTTTGACCTGAAATATACATTATTGTCCATAACTCAGTAACCACAAGTGCTAAACCTTTCATATTTGGTATGATGGGACACCTTATGACGCCACATATTGTACCTCATTAATTATGCGCATATCTAATTTTGAGCGAGCCAATAGAGCTAGAGGTCTGATTTTTGGTATATAGGGATAAGTTAACAATATAATTTGTTTGACAAAACGTCACGTGACCTCAATGACCTTTGACATCAAATATATATTTGTCCACAACTCAGTAACCACAAGTGCTACACCCTTCATATTTGGTATGATAGGACACCTTATGACAGCATATATTGTACCTCATTAATTATGCGCATATCTTTTGTGAGCGAGCCAATAGAGCTAGAGGTCTGATTTTTGGTATATAGGAATAACTTAGCAATACAATTATTATGACAAAATGTGACGTGACCTCAATGACCTTTGACATCAAATATATATATTTGTCCACAACTCAGTAACCACAAGTGCTACATCCTTCATATTTGGTATGATAAGACACCTAACGACACCACATATTGTACCTTATTAATTATGCACATATCTAATTTTGAGCGAGCCAATAGAGCTAGAGGTCTGATTTTTGGTATATAGGAATAACTTAGCAATACAATTATTTTGACAAAATGTCACGTGACCTCAATGACCTTTGACATCAAATATATATATTTGTCCACAACTCAGTAACCACAAGTGCTACACCCTTCATATTTGGTATGATGGGACACCTTATGACACCACATATTTTACCTCATTAATTATTCGCATATCTAATTCTGAGCAAGCCAATAGAGCTGGATGTCCGATTTTTGGTATATAGGGATAACTATAGGGTAGAAATCTAAATATGCCCATCTAAATATTAGACATCTACCATCGAGAACAAAAGAAATTTGCTGTAATTTGAATATTTAAGGAGTTTAAGCAATTTTCACTATAAATAAAGAACCCCTGCCTCAAACTCCACAAAAGTTGCTAGACATATTTTGCCGTTGTCATGCCATTGCTTCGTTTAATAACCAGTTAATCAAATGCCTAATTGACAGGAGGAAATTCAAGACCATATTTGAATAGTAGTATATATTGTCCTCAAAATTACTCTATCACGGCCCAAGTACTCATTGCCTTCAGCAATACTGCCTTGTTATTATTATTATTATTATTATTATTATTTCACAATCCAGTAAAACTGGGGTACATGTATTAACTGCTGAAAAGTCGACGGACGTTGTAAACGTGTCCATACTATCGGTAGTGGTAGTCGTCAGAGCCAACCAGCGGTAAAAAAATTGTCATTCAAAGTCCCGCAGGCGTGAAAACCTGAGAAACTTTTTAGCGCCATCACAAAACATTCCAAAAAATGCAATGCGGGAGTAGTTCTTGCCGCATTGCCGAAAAAATAAAAATCGGCTAGACTAGTAGCGGCGATTCCGAAGACCGATTTTTTTTCGACCTGCCTGGCCTTATTCAGTATTACAACTAATTGGGGAATCTGAAGTCACTTTTCTTTTTTCTTGCCATGGATATGAGTGGGCAATAATACCGGATCGACAAAACGATTTGCGCCTCGGAAACACTCTTTGAAATGTCGCCAGATATCGCGGAATGAAAATTCTGACATATCTAGTATCAGGCCAAAAGAAGTAAATTCTTTGTAATGCATCCATCCACAATCGGTTCTAGGGCAACACATCAAGAAAATTCAATAATGTCTATTTTATAGAAAAATACAATGTGTAAGAAAAATTTCGATATTAAAAAGCGTTGAAGTGATATCATATTAAAATGCCGTGTATTTTTCATGAAAATATAAAAAAAACTCTACGTGCGAAAAGACTTACAACAAAGGACTTAGTTCACTTTGCTCTTTCGGTTCACCCAAGGTCACAACCGCAGAGAGCGACATCCCGCTAACATTGTACACGATTATTCCGCGAGAAAAACACGCCGGTGCGTTGACTTAGATTCAGATTATTTTTAGGAATCGATCTAATAGGAATATTATGAATTTGTGTTCTGCAGTTCTTGATAGTTGTGTATCCAGGGATGTAGAAAATGTTCGTTACAGGTGGCAAAAATTAAAGTACAGGCGGTTACAAGTGATACATCTGCACGCAAACTTTGTGCAAAATGTCCTGATTTTTTACTGACACCAAATTTTCACAGTCGGCAAATTTTAGCTGACAGCCGGCTGATTTTGCCGGCTGCTGGCTATTTTCTCTATCCCTAGCATCTCCTAATACCATATCATGAACTAATTCTTTTTATCACTTGCACCTGCTGTATGATAGCCACTCCATGCATTTGATCCAGCGTGACGATGAAAAGTTTCCGAGGATATAGCCGTGTTTACCACTCGATCGGCATGCAATCAACGACGAATGTTGGATGGGAAATGCCCGCAACCCGCACAATAGCCCATCCGATAACAATATAGCCGCCTTTGAACGACTATATGAATGCATATGTATCATTGTTGGGACTCGGTATGTACGGTTAATTGTATACCGCGGTACATTGCAGCGAGAAGAATGTTTACATTCGGAAAATGCCGGACGTAATAATAGCAGCGGAAGCATTCTGAAACGCCAATGTAACAAGTTCATGGTACACTGAAAACTCAATGTTCTATATAACATTTCCCCGTATTGCTATATTTTGTTGCGTTTCTACAACTGTTGTACTTCAACGCAAAGAATAGTAATATTTTCAGAAGTGACTGACATCATGGATATCTTAAACCTACAAACTGATACCGAGTTTAGATGATCAATTATCACACATTTCGTGTCACAACATAAAACCAATCTTCCATAAACAACTTCCGTTTCGAAATTCTAAAGCTGGCCTCATATATTTCATTGATAAACATAATACTTGTCTAACCTCTCGATTCTACCCTTCAATTCACTTAACAGGCAACTTCACATAAACTATTATACTTACAAAATAGAAAGAGATGGCTCACATAAACGGCAAGTCCCTCGTTCACATCAATTTGACCTCAAAAGGTTCCTTAATTCACAGCAAGTGCATTCCGCTATGAAATACCATGCGGTTAACATAGACATCAACGCTCATCGACCACTCAAATACACAACAGACTGTCACCTAAACTAGAATACGAACTTAAAGAAATTTGAAGGTCTCGGAACTAAACGTCATGTCTGTTACTTCAATTTGAAGTCAAAAGGTCACTAATTCACAGACAGTGCATTCAGCCTTGTATATCAAGGCCTGCTCGTCACGTACTCCTCTTCATTGAACGCCCAAAACTCCAAAATCGATACTGTACCAGTCATATACACGTAAACAGAAACTAAAACTCATACTTACAGAAATTTAAAAGCTGGTTGACAAAGAAGTAAGTAACTTGACGATATCTTGAGAGCACAAGGAAAGATATTGAGAGCACAAGAAAAGATCTTGCTTGAGAGCACGAGAAAAGATCTTGTGCTCACGAGATAGTTTCTCGTGAGCACAAGAAAAGATCTTGAGAGCACAAGAAAAGATCTTGTGCTCACGAGATAGTTTCTCGTGAGCACAAGAAAAGATCTTGAGAGCACAAGAAAAGATCTTGTGAGCACGAGATAGTTTCTCGTGAGCACAAGAAAAGATCTTGAGAGCACAAGAAAAGATCTTGTGCTCTCAAGATAGTTTCTCGAGAGCACAAGAAAAGATCTTGAGAGCACAAGATAGTTTCTCGTGAGCACAAGAAAAGATCTTGTGCTCTCAAGATAGTTTCTCGAGAGCACAAGAAAGATCTTGAGAGCACAACAAAAGATCTTGTGCTCACGAGATAGTTTCTCGTGAGCACAAGAAAAGATCTTGAGAGCACAAGAAAAGATCTTGTGCTCTCAAGATAGTTTCTCGTGAGCACAAGAAAAGATCTTGAGAGCACAAGAAAAGATCTTGTGCTCTCAAGATAGTTTCTCGTGAGCACAAGAAAAGATCTTGAGAGCACAAGAAAAGATCTTGTGCTCACGAGATAGTTTCTCGTGAGCACAAGAAAAGATCTTGAGAGCACAAGATAGTTTCTCGTGAGCACAAGAAAAGATCTTGTGCTCTCAAGATAGTTTCTCGAGAGCACAAGAAAGATCTTGAGAGCACAAGAAAAGATCTTGTGCTCACGAGATAGTTTCTCGTGAGCACAAGAAAAGATCTTGAGAGCACAAGAAAAGATCTTGTGCTCACGAGATAGTTTCTCGTGAGCACAAGAAAAGATCTTGAGAGCACAAGAAAAGATCTTGTGCTCTCAAGATAGTTTCTCGAGAGCACAAGAAAAGATCTTGAGAGCACAAGAAAAGATCTTGTGCTCACGAGATAGTTTCTCGTGAGCACAAGTAAAGATCTTGAGAGCACAAGATAGTTTCTCGTGAGCACAAGAAAAGATCTTGTGCTCTCAAATAGTTTCTCGAGAGCAAAAGAAAGATCTTGAGAGCACAAGAAAAGATCTTGTGCTCACGAGATAGTTTCTCGTGAGCACAAGAAAAGATCTTGAGAGCACAAGAAAAGATCTTGTGCTCACGAGATAGTTTCTCGTGAGCACAAGAAAAGATCTTGAGAGCACAAGAAAAGATCTTGTGCTCACGAGATAGTTTCTCGTGAGCACAAGAAAAGATCTTGAGAGCACAAGAAAGGATCTTGTGCTCACGAGATAATTTTATCTTTTCTTCATGTAAATTGAAAATCGACAAATAACCATAATGGAGATTAAATTTGTTTGAGAGACAATTTTTACCAAAATGTATCCTTCTCACAGCAGTATCAACCTATTCTAATATTTTACTGAAATTTGAAAGTTTGATTTTACATACAAAAAGCTAATCATCAAGTTGATGGATTAGTGATGAAGTAAAACTTAGGCTACGAAAATTTTGACCTTTATTTATTATAATTTATTATTTGTTTATTTCGGACAGCATTCGTCCGTATAAATTACACAAAGGAAATACAGATACTGTGATAAAAAAAAATGGTGTTGCATATACTATCCATACATAAATTCATTCACTAACCATGAAAGATGGACTTTCTCCACAGGTTACGCAAGTCACAACTGTAAAACAGTACATCATTAACCATTCTTACAATTGTATTTTCACTGTAAGATATACTGAATATTGAATAATTAATTTGCTGAAAGTTATACATTGCCAATAAATTTGATCACACTTTCAATGTTAACTATATGATAAGATCAGTTAACGTGTAAAAATGAATGTATACAATTTAAAATTGACATTGATCAAAGTAAGAGGAATAATATACAAAGACTGGTAGCACATTATATTACTGATAGAGTAATTGTACGTGACTGTTTGATTGATAAACCATTATTGTTGATCTCGGCAGTCGAGTTTAAAAGCCATTCAAACCTAATTTTTGACAAGTGGGAGTATAAATCAGATCACTAAAACATCGCTGATTCCGTTTATTATATAATTGGCACGAGAATTAAAATTATAGTGTCATATATTGCCTCTGAGCCTTAGATACGTAAATTTTAAACTGTATGGCCGAAAAATGCAAGGCCGGGAATTTTACTCCCTAGGCCAACCAAAAAAGCACGATAAATTATCTTGTGCTCACAAGAAACTATCTTGTGCTCACGAGATAAGTTTTTCGTGATCACGAGATATTATCTTGTGCTCACGAGAAACTATCTCGTGATCACAAGATATTTTCTTGTGCTCACGAGATAGTTTCTCGTGCTCACGAGAAAGATCTCGTGCGCACAAGAAAAGATCTTGTGATCACGAGAAACTATCTCGTGATCACAAGAAAAGATCTTGTGATCACAAGAAAAGATCTTGTGCGCACAAGAAAAGATCTTGTGATCACAAGAAAAGATCTCGTGCGCACAAGAAAAGATCTTGTGATCACAAGAAAAGATCTTGTGCGCACAAGAAAAGATCTTGTGAGCACAAGAAAAGATCTTGTGATCACAAGAAAAGATCTCGTGAGCACAAGATATTTTTTTTATTTTTTTGCTTTCAAACATGTCCCTTACGGGCTTTCATAGATCGGCAATTCAATCATACTTAATTAAAATGACGATAAATAAAAAAAGCCCTTATAATTCTCTATATTTTCCTTTCCCAATATGAAGTTATTAGTGTATGAAATTCACAGGAAATGTAATTATAAGGCGTATGTAAGTTCCACCAGGGCCGGGCCTTGCGATGCTTGTCGATGATATGTACTATCAACAGAGCAATGATAGCAACAATCATTGCAAGGGCTCACTCCTATACATTATTGCATTTATAGTCATTCAACCAGATTAACTAACTATGTATGACAAAGTAGACAAAAGTTTCACATATTCAAACTTCAATATTTTTATATTTTTCAATTAAATTGAGAATAGTATTTTTAATGGAGTGTCATGGACGCCCGGGTGATGTAGACACTATTGACACTCTCAACCCCTATTTCAATCCTTCAACAACAGAAGTAAACCATTATCTTTGTTTCTAAAAATTCAACGCTAACTTATTTTGCTTCGGATCAAGCTCTTATGTTATAAAAATACATCCCAAGCTGACAGCTTATGGTCGATGGTAAATGACAATTTTTGTTCACGGGCAAAGGGATGAAACATTGACCTGAGTTATGGATCCTCTGACTTATGATATCAGTAGACTGGTACGTAGACTGTGACACGTAGATTGTCAAATTTCGTCATTATGCGAAATTAAACATGTTATTCGGTAAGCGCAGGCGGCATGCTCAGAAGACCATGTGATCTGTCTTGTGGCGATCATTAAGTAGTTTTAATTGAAGGAAATATTGACACCTGATTCACACTTGGCGAGTCATCAATCAAAAATACTTGTTATGATTCTATTTATACTTTTATGTTTGTTCAGAGTAACTGAACTAAGTTTTGGTAGATTTCCAGGTATCACGCAAAAAAGATGGAAAATACAAGGTATGCAGGCTATTGAAAACCCGTGTTGGGGTACTACGATATACTTCATTGCAAATATTTATCATTTTATTAAAACAATTTACGTTGTTTAGGATTTAAATGGACTGAGTATGGGATAATTTTGAGGACAACTAGAGAAAACATGGGTGAAGTGGCAATGACCATACATAGGGCCTGTTTGTTATTGACACCAATTACAAAGTAGGCTATCCACAGTTGCACTGTCAGACTAAAATGTGATAAATTTTGTGAACAACGAAAGGGTATCTTTCAACAAACATGAAAACTGGAGCTAGGGGTGTCAATAGCCATATGCAGGGCCTGTTGGCTATAGACATCTATTAGTAGGATTGTGGCGCAGAACAATATGATTAGGTTAATGGCCAATAACAAAGAATTTTTTCGATTTTTCAAAAAACAAATATTGTATGTTGTTTAAAATAACTGAACTAAGTTTGGGTAAATTTTCGGTTCAACTACAGTAAGCGACGGGAGTGTATGAGCCTATTAGCTACACTGTAAAGTTAAGAGTTCAAGGATAGAACACCAATTAAACGCCTTTTTGTAACACTTTTTGAACGCGTCTAGACGTTCAGAAATTTAACACTACGTGTTCAACCAACGTTCAATTTTTGAACACGTGTGCAGAATTTGAACGCTACGTGTTCATCAGACATTATATTGAACACCATGATGTTCCATATCTGAACACACGTTACACGTGAAATGTGTTAAAAAAATTTAACGCACGTACGCGTTCAAAGGGCTGTAACACTTTTTGAACGCATGGACGCCGTTCAACGATAAGTGTGTTAAAGGCTAGAACACATGATGCGCGCTTATTGAACACCGTTAATTTTGAGCGTTCAAGGGGATGTTCAAGCCTTGAAATAACAATACAGACCACTGATATTCAGTAAAATTATTTTATTCTAAAAATACACAAAGCCAATTTGTATGTAAAGTTTGTTAGGAAAATACCAACGGTGTTAACACCCTTCTATCAAAACCTTAAAAAATATGAACAAAGTAATGACAAAACAGATTTTACTTAAATATTGTGGATTACTTGTTTAAAATGTACAAAAATCATCTGAAAAAGCTCAAAATTTGGCTTACTTATTGTGTTGAAAACACGTATATGTACGGAATGCATACTTCATTGTTGTAAGATAGTTTCTTAAAGACATTTCCTCTTGTATAGACAATTGTAAATTTTGAAGAAAAAAAGTTAGTCAAGGCTTCTCTAGTGCACATGGTATATAGTTGTCCACATTAAAGTAAACACAACATGTCAAGTTGTCAAAGTGTCACAGTAAGGCACAACATGCAGAAAGTGGTGAAAGTGGGTCGTTGGCAGGGTAAAACCTATTTCCTTGTCCAACAAAGTCCTTCATGAACAAAAAAGCTTTGTTTGTTTGTAATATCTTTAAATAAACAATGGAATAAATCGTGACATTTCAAAAATCTACTTCTCAGAAATTAAAAACATATTTCGTAAAGACCTTTCAAATTCTGGTGTACCTTGCTATTAATTTTTATACAAATGTTTTTTTACCAAAAGTGGTAAAAATCACCCTTAAAATAAAAATTTGTAGATTTCATTATAATGTGAATATATCACATTTTGGTAATCCCTCATATCTTAAAAATGTCTGAAATGTCTTTACTGTCTTAAAAATACAAAGTTTCGAATTTCTGCATAATTTCAACAATCTGAAAAAGGCTATTAATAGAGATCTATGTCCTCAATATCAAAGCTGTTCAATTAGCAGTTTTGAAGATTTTTAAAGGTTTTTTTGACCAAAAATGACAAAAATTGCAATGAAATATAAAAAATTTAATATTTCAACACAACTAGCACAAACTTAACTAGGGTAATTCTTAGGGACATGTTTACCAAATATTGCAGACGTCTGTAAAAGAGATGAAGACGTTTGCCAAAAATAGCAAAATTAGCCTCAAAATATAAATTTGCATAGTTCATCACAATTTGAACATATGTGATTTGGGTAATCCCTGGGTACCTGTTATCCAAATATAAAAGGATTCGTACAGGCTGTTTTGAAGAAAAACCTTTGGATGTACAAAGTTGAGGACAATACTACACATCCATCTATTTAGCTGACGGCAAAGCTAAAAACCAGTTGCTAAGGAGAAGAGACGTGTTGAGCTACAATACAAAATTCTCTAAGGTTTGGTAGCATGCTATGATCAACTAAATTTTATAAGGGCATAAGCTTCCAAAGACGTTAAGTCTCCTTTATCAGATGCAAGGGGGAATGACAAATTGAAGAAGAACGAAAGTGACAGAAAATTCAGAGTGAAAATTTCAGAAAATTCAGTAATTCAGAGTGGACATTTTTACTCTGAATTTTCTGTCGCTTTCAGCTTTAATTTTTCATTCCACCCTTGCATCTGATAAAGGAGACTACACGGCTGTGAAAGCTTATTCTCCGGCATAGCATGCTACCAAAGCTTAGATTAACTCACACAAAAAATACAGAAACTTATCAAAATTCAGTTACTGACCCTTGGAAGTTTAAATCTACATTAGAGATGAACTGAGGTTCTCAAGCTTGTTTCCAGACAGCTACCTGTACACTCATCTTCTTCATTATCTGTACAACCAGCTTCTGTAACAACGCTTCGATTTTTCGGTAAAATCCAACTTTTTACATCCTGAAAATAATGCTACAATAGGTAATATGGCGAGATGAGACTTTAAAATGAAAGACAAGTGGCTGATTAGGTTAAGGAAAAGGGAGACTTTTATATACAGTGCCTCTTTTCAATACTGTTACAAAATATAGGCTTCTTCTTGTCATCAACTGATTAAAATAAACCAGATATGAACTGAATATGCTCACGTGTTTTACACCAGGTTCATTAATAGTAGTACGCTTCACAGAACAATGAGATATATGTTATCACTATATGTAGCAGGTTTTTTAAACTTCGCACAGTACTCTCAGAGTTTAATCACTAATTACAAAACTTTATTTAATATGCAAATGAGCTGTTAATTAACTTGACACTGCTCAATGCTTTATGGGACAATTAGATATCCATCAAATCAACATTTGTAGCACGTTTTATTTAATTTAATGCTGTAATTTTAGGGTAATGTCACTAATTACAAAGTTCATAAAATATGCAAATAAACCCCAAATTAACTTGACACTGTTCAATGATTCATAGCACAATTAAATATTTATCAAATCAATATCTGTAGCACGTTTCACAAAATTTTGGTGTCGAAATTTCAGAGTTATATACCTAATTACAAAGTTTATTAAATATGCAAATGAACCCTTCATTAACTTTACGCTAGTAAATGCTTTACAACAAAGTTAGATATCTGTCGTATCAGTATGTGCAGCATTTTTCATCACATTTGATGCAGTTATTTCGGAGTTATATGACTAATTATATGACTTCATGAAATATGCAAATGAGCTAATTATTAACTTGACACTGCTCAATGCTTCTCAGTATTGGATCAGATCAACATCTGTAGCAAGTTTCATCAAGTTTAACGCTGTAATTTTGGAGTAATATCACTAATTACAAAGTTCATTAAATATACAAATAAACCCTTAATTAACTTCACTAATTAAATGCGCTACACCACTATTAGATATCTTTCGGATCAGTATCTGCATCACAGATCAGTATCTGCACCAGATTTCATCACATTTGGTGCAGTTATTTTGGAGTTATATCAGTAATTTCTAAACTTCATAAAATATGCAAATGACCTATTTTTTAACTTGACACTGCCAAATGCTCCTCAGTACAATTAGATATTTATGAAAACAATATCTGTACCCAATTTCACTGACTTTGGTGCCGTAATTTCAGAGTTATATACCTAATTACAAAGTTCATTAAATATGCAAATGAGCCCTTAATTAATTTCACACTTCATAGCTCATTTGCATATTTTATGAAGGTTTGTAATTAGTCATATAACTCCGATATAACTTCACCAAATGTGATGAAATCTGCTGCAGATACTGATCCGACTGCAAGATATAAGTCGGATCAGTATCTGCAGCAGATTTCATCACATTTGGTGAAGTTATATCGGAGTTATATGACTAATAACAAACCTTCATAAAATATGCAAATGAACTATTTATTAACTTGACACTGCCTAATGCTTCTGAGTATATTTAGATATATCAAGTTTGTTCATAGAGAAAGATAGATAGAGTGGCAACGGGTATTGTTTAAGGCGTGAAGCGGTTACGTAACCCATCCATGTTCGCCTCGCCTCAGGTTGCTCTCGCCTCTCTTTTCCGAAGAGTGCCGACCATGAATCCTTCGGTAATTTTCGGATTTTCGCCAATTGTAAAGCAAAAGTATGTTCGGCAAAGTTTGTGTTATTGTTGTCGTGTGGTGCTGAGCAGAATTGACGTGCTGGCGAAAACGGGAGTGTTTTGAGCTTCAGGAAAATGAGTTTTACCGTTTTAAAAATTCCTCTCATATTTTTATGAATATATAATGAGTGTATTTGAACCAAATTTGAAAGTCTTTTATCGATACTCTCTGGTTTTACTCAATGGTTTACGGTCAGTCATACCGTCTTTTATACGTGCGTCAAGGAAGGACATGTTTATGAAACTGCTGGCGTGTTATGTTTTGATTGGCGTGAAGCTGTGTTTCTGGCCTGAGAGCTCACAAAGTAACTATGGTTGCTACGCGACTGGCAGTACGATGCCATCTCGTCGTATTTTTCGCATAATCTCGTGTAATTATCAACCACAAACAAAGCCTCCAAAAGTTTAACACCTTTGAAGCTCATTTTAATATGAAAAGCCAATAGTCTACCGAGACGACCATGGAACAAAAGGCATGCAAGTGTTGCCACTCTGTCTATATGTTTCTCTGTGGTTTGGTGCAGGAATTTCATAGTTATGACACTAATAACAAAAGTTCATTACATATGCAAATGAGAAGATAATTGACATGACACTCACAGTATCATCATAATGTTCTTAGATTGTCAACTTTGAAAAGTTTCATGAAATTTTGTGCAGTATTTCTTGATATATGCCTTCACTGTTATTACCGTCTCCATAGGGAAACCATTGTACGGAAAAAACGATATTGCATAACTTCATTAAAAGCAAGCCACACTAATCAAAATCTAATCAGTTCTTGCAAGTAGCATATTGTACCTGTGTATCAAATCTGATCTGAATCCGTTCAGGCGTTTTTCAGTTATCGTGTAAACAGACAGACAGAGAGACAGACAGACAGACAGACAGACAGACAGACACACACACACACACACACACACACACACACAACACACACACACGGACAGACAGACAGACATCACTATGACATTAGCCAACGTGTTTACACGCGTGAGCTAAAAAGCCAAACTCTCATATGCTGAAACAATACATTGTATACTCTACAATGTTTAATTGATTTTTTACATGCGATTGTCTCTACTAAAAGACATGTGTCAGCTGTGATTACGCAGCGGTACTGTACAAGGCGTATCGATCGCGCTTAGGTCAAGGGTTATCGCTACAGTTGTGTTGCGATGACCCTTAACCTGAGTGAGATCGATCAATAGGTCATGGCCAAAAGTACCACCGCGTATTCACAGCTTGTTGTTTGTATAGTAGCCACTGAAAGAAAAAAAGGTTTCTTCACGTAGTTAAGCTATTTCAAAGTACAATACGATTAATTTCGAAGGATATTAATACAGATGCTTCAAAATCTAATACCTCTTACTATTTTGGAGAGCAAACTTACCCTTTCTGGTCTTGCTTCCGCACGATCACGACTTCAGGGTGCGCTTCCAAGAAAAATGTCGCAACTTTCGTTTTGATGCATCATGGGATAAGAAAAAGCACCAAACTTGAACACCGAGTGTTTAGAAGTAGAACGCCTCTTGCACGCCGATGTTAAAATTAAAACGTTCATGGTGATTTTCTGATTTTCTTTTCAAATTTTCAAAATTTCAACACGTAATAAACGTGTATGAGACTTTAAAATGAAAGACAAGTGGCTGATTAGGTTAAGGAAAAGGGAGACTTTCATATACAGTGCCTCTTTTCAATACTGTTACAAAATATTATACTTGTATACTTTCTGTTTTAGAAAAAACATGCTTTCAGCAATTGTAGACCGAAAACATTTTTCACTGAGTGGGAAATTCGTTACACCAAAGTCCGTGTACGTTTGCCAGACAGCGAGGCAGTAGTAAATTGAATATAGCCATTGTAAGTAAAATAAACAAAAGATTGTTAATTGTTTCACGGTATTATAAAATTTCTGTGATGCTGAGTTTTTGAACACTTGAAGGAGATGGTTGTTAACACTACCTGTTCAGGTTTTGAACATCATTTTTAACAATATGAACGCTAGTGTTAACAATATGAACACTAGCCGTCAAATTTGAACACCGACACGTACATTTTGAACGCGTAAAGACGCGTCTAGCGTCCGCTATTTTTTCAGTGTATTGACACGCATTATTAGGTGGCCTCCCTTTCAGGTGGGACTGTTTATGAAGAACCTTGCGAATAACTAGAGAGAAAAATCTTTCCTCTTCTAAAACGGAATTATATTGATAAGAATACGTAAACCCAGTTTGACTACATTTTTAGGTCAACTAACGAAAAAACCGAAAAGAACCCTGAGGGCAGTCGTTGGCCGATTATAGGGCCTCTTCGCTGCTGACATCCGGGTAAAAATAGACTCTACCAACCTTAAGCTTAGAAAATGATTATCCCGTCTGACATCTATGACCTGCTATGTATGTGCTTATCCTAATCCTTATATGGGCACGTCGTTGTGGTCCAGCTTTGTGACGAAAGAAGATGTTCTCTTTTACAATTAACATTTTCATGCAGTACGTGCAAGCCGCCGTATCCGTAATGGAGTAGTCTTCAGAAGCAGTAAAACAGCTCCTTCTATAGGTAAGCGTGTTGTGTATAATTTGTTTCGCTGCGTTGTTAAGAGAAAATTGAAATTACATTCAACGTCGGAGAAATGCTTTACATCACAAATGTGAAACAGTCTTTATCTACCGCAGGCAGCATATATATATCAGGTAGTGTCATCTTTTGTTCATATATGCGTGGAACTAGGCTACGTCGATCGATCTGTATATCAGAGTATTCGATGCGTGTCGGTCAACTCAAGGTTTTTGGACAAAGAAATATTCTTTTGGTCGGCATGCAAGCAAAGAACATGCTAAAGGGAGCCAATAGTATTGTATTTTTCGCCTGATTTAAAACCACGTCGCGTAGTTGACACCCTTCAGCCATTTGCATTGACGTAAACACATACTCAATCGACGACGACAATTCAAGCATATTTGATCCTTGCAATAATCTGCAGTACCAAACTTAATTAAATATGTGGGGGTCGGGGTTGTCACTTATGGGGCTAATTTTTGACCCTACATGTATGGGGTAAATTAACCTTTGAGTGGCTTAATTTTGTAAAACTCGAAAATTGGTGATGGCAGCCATTTTGAAATTGAGTAACAAGAGTAAGTAAATATTAGGTAATTTTCTTCTTTCGCGCCATACGTTCAAGTTGTACTGTGACCCTCCTCCTAAATTTGTATTCTCGATTTCAAAAACGAATGATTTTAGCATAGGTGAAAATGTTTCAATTTCAAGGTACTTTGTACATACGATTTGTTTAAAAACGTTTGTTCGTTAATTATAAGATCATAGCGACAGAGAACTGGCTTTCATCCAAGATTATGTCGCGGTATTGAATAAAAAAGATGGACGACCTCGTTCAATCGCAGAAAATGTTTTGCCAACACACTCGCTATCACGCATCACTCAAACCTTTATCAAAACGATGAATACATCGCTTTACAGGGCAAAAGACTTGGGACAATGCTATCCATCAGCATACCTTTCAACGCAGAGTAGAAAATGCGGTAAATTCTCGATGGGATTCGAACTCGCAACGTACTGCACCCAGTCATCTAGCGGCGTACTTGAAGTTGGCGGGCAATGTTGCGTACAGCGTCCGTGTTTTCTCGGCGTTACACTGGCTAGTTGTGATTAAATATAGTGAATAAGTCAGCATATCAAAATTAGATTACAATACATCAAAATTGGACCACATATATATCTTACATGGATATACTAGGCCTACATTTGATAAAAAATAAAAACAGTTAATGACCGCCGGCTACGTACAAAGCTGGGATCGAGGTACGGGCCGGGGTACGGGCTGAGCGAATCCTTGTCCCTGGGAGCGCTAGCGCTTACAAACAGTCGAAGTCGGTCAATTTTTGTTGTAGTGTCATGTCCCATGCCATGTTCTGCGCCTGTGAATGCCGGACCCTTGTCCATAACAACGGAGAAAACGTCGGTTTTAATTGCAGTCTTTTAAGTAACTTGGACTGGACCATTGATGCATGTCATACCGTCGTACCGATCGACACGATCGTGAGCGTAACACTCGTCGGTGATGTGTAATGCATACTATGTGCTTAGAGCGTATGGACGTACGTGGCCGTGCCCGAAATTATCGTGTGTCGCAACGCATTTCTTTTCATTTTTGACCAAAAATGGTGACTTGGGTATTTTACAAAATGGCATGCATATGTTACAACATAACTTAGCTTGCTTGTATCCGTCTCAACTCGATGGACAAAGGGACACATCTTAAAGTGTCGCCGTTCTGAAACTACCGAAAATTCAGTCGTTGTGGACTGACAAGGTAATAGTGCAGAGAAAATACTTAGAAGAGCCACGTGTTGAATTTGGTTTTAAGTGGAGATAATTTTTTTTGCATTCCTACCAACCCGATCCGACGCATTCTTTGAAGTTTTATCGCCCTCGTTCACCCTAAACATTCATAGACGTGGTAGCTATCCGGTTCTCGGGGCCTGAACCGGATAGCCACCAAGTCAAAATTTGTATCATGCTTTCATTACAAAGTTGAATTTTTGAAACCTTGGGGACCACCACAAAATTATGCCCTGTGTGCATGGGTTGTAGTAATTATTTGCTGTTTAAATATTTATTTCTTGTCATCTGGAAAGATGAACCTCTAATGATAAATAGTGAACTGAATCAGACGTCATGCATGAAAATTAATACCGGTGTCATAACATATGTAAGATGGCTGAAATTAAAAACATCTAATGGACCAACACTTCAGTAATTGATGAAGTCGTCATCCGTAAAAACGCCGATGGGCAGTTGGATTAAAATTCTCCAGGCAATATTACACTGTTATCGAAAAGAAAACAAGACAAATGCATTTCAACACTTCTACATTCAAAATAACATATTAACTTTAAATACTAAATTCTTCGAGGATCTAAAATGGTTGCAAGCATGTTTAACAGCTTGTTTCAAAATTGCTGTCACAGAATTTTTTTATCTCCCTTCACAAGCGTATGCGATCCCAATTGCTTAGTTTAGACAATGACAACAATAAACAACAACAACAACAACAACACAAACTCTGTCTCTGTCTCTGTCTCTCATTCATAGAGACATACATATTATGTATGTGCATGCGTGTAATATCTAATTTAGTCTTAACTATTTCTATATTAACTCGAATTTAAACATCGTGTGTACAAAGCAAAAAGTAATGGATACCCAAGTATTGGAGCCCTTGTTCTTGTCAGTCTTCCTTCAAAGGGACAATTAGGATGTATTTTGTTTCATATTAAGCTTACTTTTTACAAATCGGGTGCTTCCTAGCGCAATTTAGCGCCTCAACGATCAACTGGGCATTGAATCGACACGCATTTGCGATAAAGACTAATGCAGACGAGCAACCTTAAATCCATACGCTGTGAAAATACAATTCCACGAAAAAAATGTATTGTAATGTCGAGTAATGTTCCATAGGGGGCTAGGAGGGCGGAGGTGGGGGTTGGTACTTGACATTTGAGAATTTCTAGACTTTCATATTGACACTCCGGCGATCATGAAGACACACATTAATATCATAAACAGGCATATATTATGTTGGTGAGACAAACCACGAGCAACTGATGCATCAACTATTCTGCTTCATTGAAAATTCAACACAAATACAGTGTCCATATGTACAGGCCTTAAGTTACCTTATCCATATGTACATGCCCTACCATTGAGGCCGAATTCTCTTCGGGAACACATATTCGTACTTTCGATTTTTTTTCCATAGTTTTTCTGGCCTACCAATTGTGTTGGGTCATGTTGAAGCCCTTGGAATAAATAAGATTTTCACAGTGATTATTTTCGTAAAATTGATAATATAATTCTTTAAAGTTTACACGGGGATGGCTGATATTTTGAATTTCAAATGTCTGAAGATTGTCTGCTATCAAAGTTTGCACGGTTACCCTGTTTTTTTATGCTTGATTTTGAAAGAAAGCTGTTGAAGGTTTCTTGGGGGACATTTAAAACAAAAGTTTAAGTATTTTACTTTAGAGTCGCGTGCTTCCTTAAGATTTCACACCAGTAAACTGACAATTGATCCACTTTTTCTCCGATGTATAATCACCGTGAACGTTCATCGACAGAGCTAATTACATAGTTATAGCAATCGCGTTCATTTCGAAAGAAGTTCTAAAAAACACTCGAAACGATGCAATGAAATATTTCATTGTGTTTCATCTTGAATTATGTAGACATAAGATTATGTTCTTATTTTTAGTGAAAAAAGACAAAATCGAACAGGGCTTTCGTATTTTTCATCGAAATACTCTGTACATAGTCTGAATAGAGACACACAGACACAGTCTACGTTTATACCATGGAGCTAAAAAGGAGGGAGCCTTCAGTTATTACAGGGGGTGAGACGAGGTGATTTATTGCACATCTGTTCTGTAAAATGTGACCCTACCGTATCCCTGTGTAAGGTGTGACTCTTCCCCTTGTCCAACATTCTAAAACTTGATCCTCCCCATCCACTGCAGTATTCCCCCCACGAATTTCTGAACAGTATCAGCTTATTTACAGAACAATGGGTATAATTGTTATGTAAGTTAGGGACAGAAATTACAGGGTCGCCATTTATCATGCAAGCATTTTGAAGGGACATGAAATTTCATGTTTTGGGAGGGTAACCATATTATGCGCAACTATATGGTGGCTGATATAGTGCTTCACCCGAAAATATCAAATCGTAATACATTGGAGTCTCTATCAGGCAAAGTATTGACAATTTCCCCAACAAAACAAGCGACATCTCTGTACATTTATATATGTTTGATAATATATGTAAATGTACTTTGCTTGATGAAGTGGGAAGTAAAACGTGCATGTGTGTACAAGATATTGGCTTTTTGGATTTCATCGAACATGTCGATTCACTATACATGGTAGTCTATATATGACAGAACTATGAACGATTTTTTTTTCAAAATATAAAACTAGCAATATCTGTGTATTTATAAATTTATAATTTATAATTGATAATGATTAAATTTATAATTGATATACACTTTGCCGCCTGTTCCATATGTTTCTGTTTCTTATTTTCCATCAGTATTAACTGTTCAAGATATTCAATGTAGGATACCACTGCATCTTCTTTGCTTGTGAAGCTTGTGGACAATGTGTATGTATTTAAAAGAATCGGCGTATTTCGTCGATGATATCGTATTCAGTTAACATCACATGGACAATCGAAGGTTTTGCTTAAAAAAATCAGCTTTGTTAAAAGTAATCCTCCCTCCAAGATCTCTTTATAAAAGTGACCCTGCCCCCTGGACTGTTTTCTGAAAAGTTACCCTCCCCATTCCACCGACCAATCCCCTGTATTTACTAAAGGCTCCCTAAAACATCAACTTTGTGGTAGAATTGATGTTAAAAATTATTACGTTTTATAAGACATTAACGTTATTAAGACATTAACGTCAATATGTCAACTGACTAATTGTCCGCTAGAAACATTTGGAATGTGTCTTTCCACATGCATGACTAAACTAAAATTTTTCAGTTGCGCTTCGCCGGGCCCTGACTAACGAGCACCAAGAAAATTTCGGCGAACGTGGTATAATTTTGTTTACCTTTGTGTTTTACACGATGCATGTGTAATTTTGGTGTGTTTTTCATTATTTTATTGCGTTTCTCAAATGAGATTCTGATTCGAGTCCTAAAACGGAGCCAAATTGCCAGGGTTTCCAGCTTGTCAACACGGCTTTTATGCGGCGGATAACGACCAATTATCGCTGAACCGCGGAATTTAATTTTTCGTCCTGACAACAATTCTTTTTTGGCAATAATTGCATATTGATGACACGCAGTACGTTGTAATTGCAAGACCAGTGCCTGTGTATATGGAATGAAGATAAGAAACTATATTATCACCCACAATGCATTGCCCGTTTAATTTAGGTTCGTTCCATTTAAGTTAATCTACGTGTATGACGGCTGTGGTGTTACTTAATCAATTAATCCGCTGACACGGACAGCGGATTAGCAAATTAGGAGATAGGACTTGTAGTAATAAAGAAAGCAGTCAGACGGTTTGGAGTTGAACTCTTTATTTTAAATATCACAGTCAAAATTAATACAATCAAATAAAGTAAACCGTTGCACAAAAAACCCGTCCCTCCCCACTCCAGGGGACTAATTTCTTTCCCCTGTGGTTTTGATGTATATTGGTTAACCTTTTGAAAAAGACCTGGTGCTTTAAATGTCTTCAATACGCCACACGTCCCAGTGTATATCTCCTTTCTCCTTGGATTTCAATCATAAGTCATGCCAGTTCTCGAGTCGCTTTTTGTCCTCTTAGTGAGTTTTAGGTTTGCTCTTGTACCATGTGCTAGGGGGTTGGGTTGTTTGGTTGCGTCTTCACGAATTCCGCGAATCGATTTGCTTCCTTTAATGAAGAGTGAAGCGCTTGCCCTGGAAGGGGGCGAACTTTCCCTATATCGAACGCTTTTGTTGAATTGACAGGCGACGATCACCAAGTTGTTTGAAAAAACTATACTTGTTAAAGGACATGGCTCAAATAAGAAGATAACGATTCATTAGGGTACATGTAAAGAAAACGTGCCCAGATGAAATGTGGTGTCAAGCCATCGTGAACATGGTATTTCGTATGGGTTAAATATCTGTGAAATTAACAAAATAGTCAACTGATGCGATCTAGGACACATTTCCACATTTGTGTGACGTTTGAATTGAGTTTTGTCTCGGCGGCTGAAAATATCTCCTGTAAGTTCTTATGAGAAAAGAATGACTCTGGTGGACCTATAGGGAGAACAATTATACCAATCGTATAAATTAGATTTAGGATTAGTGAGAACAGCTGAGAACTTGTAATTAGCAAAAATGGTTATACTTTTTTGACAATAACTGTGAACACTTATCACTTTTGTTCATGTTTTCAATGTCTTAGTTTGAGAAAGCAAGTTAAGGTTCATATTTCTCTACCTGCAGTATGTCCGAATAAGAATTAACTTTTGTAGACACGGCTTATTGTTCACGATATCCAATGTCACTGATGACTGATGAATTATTGTCCCGCGGCTACAATGATTACATTGTCATATAATTTGGGCACGGCAAACATTAGGGTTGTGTTATAGAGTTCAACGTCAAGCGTTTCTATACAGTGTTAGTAATTGCATTTGAAACTGTTTTGATGAATAGAACAAAATTGAGACCAAATCATAACCACTGTAGCTTTAAATGTTGACGGAGCGCGCTAATGAGATACAAATTGCGTGATTATTGTGCACACAATGTACTGTGACATAAAATCCAACATTAAACTTGAGTGCACCTCTAAGGTAGCATGCGCCTCGAAAGTTAAAACTAAAACTTGGCTCAAAACTGTCCTCAATGAAATTTTCAACCATTCTCTAACCAGACCGAGAATAGAAATCAAGGATCACCATGCAAAGTTTAGTACTAGAGAAATGGATATGTACCTAACATTCACCGATATTTGAAATTAAAATTTGGTGCCATCACCCCGTTAACGTAATGGGGATAAATAAAATATTTCATTTTTAAAGAGACTAAGACAGTGAATTTTTTTCTTACTCTACATCGTAAAAAGTAACCCAAATAAGTGATAGATCAGAAAACAAATCACACTGAACCGTAATTAGATTCGTAAGTGCAATAAAAAGAACGCAAAGTTTCTTTCATAACACCTTCTTTGGTAGTCTAGCGAACGTGCCTATGGTCTGAGTGTCCCTGTAACCACTTAGCGTTAAAATTAATCATAGCTGGCTTGCTTCCAATCAGTAATTGGTTATTAATTACAAAATTGTTTCTGCCCTGGCACGATGTTGCCACAAAGCGACAGTGACATATCACGTATATAGATGCTTATGAAGTGTGTCTCTAGAGTATAATCATCCATCTTTATGAACGCCCGGAAATTAAATGAGAGTGGCGGCGTAGTAGTATTCCCAATGTCGGTTGCAGCGGGCCAGCAAGACCATCTGTTGTTTTCAAAGTACCACTCTGTCATGAAATCAACAATGGGTTACCTACTGGAAGCAATCAATCATATTTTTAGGATCATGTCACATGATACTGTATAACCCAATGTAGAACAGACTTACTGTGAAAGCAACTCAAGAAGGTAAATATACAGGGTTATCACTAGGACAAATGACAAAGGGGAATTTCAAAGTAAATAGAACGCATGAGAAGCCGAGGGAATAGAGCGCAAGAGGGGGTGTCCCTCTCGCGCGTCAAAAATTGTGAGAAATTGTTGTTGACAATTTTGCAATCTGAGAGGTGTTTTCAATTTTTTTTTTCTGCACTAAGTGAAATTTTTGAAAATCGAACAGAACACGACCAAGATGCCGTCTCGCATCGAAAATTTTAGAGAATTGACGTGTTAACGATGCAATGGTGCAGTCTGGTGCAATCTGAGAGGTGATTCAGTTTATTTTGCATTTGGTAAAACTGTCTAAAACAGACTTTTGAACAATGATAATTTTTGGTATAAGTTTAGCATGATCAGTGTTTGGTTCACAATATTCATCAATCCAACAATGATCATACTACAGTTGTACCTGGTACTAAAATGTGAAAGAGGCTCCCAACCTTACTATCCAAAAGTTAGTATTGCGTTCGTGTTTGTTTCGTTTCGGACATGGGATCCCTACATTACTATCCGATTGTTCGTGTTACAATTGTGTTTGTTTCGTTTCTGATTTGTGCAGGAAGTTTAGATTATTGTGTACGATAATGTTTTTTGTTCGGGGAAAGCTTGTTGCTTATGCATGCTATGGCCCAGTTAGCAAGAGATTGCAAAGACTTTGCAGGAGGACATGCGAAATAAAAAAGAAACCGGTAAAACCTGCACTCAATTAGCCAGAGACTGCAGATCACAGACTTTGCAGGAGTAATTTCAAAAATCAATCAGCAAAATGACCATAATTATATCCTTATTTTAATTCTGATTCACTTCATAGAAAGCACTTATGACTCTACCTCTCGAACTCATTCAGGCTAAATGATATGACATTAAACTGGTCCAATAATCGTTTCCATTCAAGGTAATATATTACCAGGTCCGTGGGACAATAGTGATTTACAAATTTAAGTAGGACCATCCTGAACCACTGATAATTAGTGGTGGTACCAGGTGTCCGGAATGGGTAAGCGTACCCTGCTAGCATGCTACACCCGTCAGAATTGGTCCCACAATTGTCTAAATATTGCATGAAATGATACAGGATATGAATCACTGTAATAAGTCAAAGCCGGGAATGCTGTCGTTAATCATTTGTGTGACCGAGGTGTCATATTTGGCCACAATGTCGTCATATCGACCGTAGAACTTTTTGAAAGTCCTAACGAGTCTTTTTGATGTAGTCTCAGTAATTTTTATGCCAATGAGCTGTGTCTCAGTTGAAAATCAGCGTAGGAATCACAAGCCCTACAATACCTGAGAAGTTGAGACACGTACACACCATAAGCAGGTGCAGATGAATATTACTTGACAAGTGGGGATAATTTATGATTTCAAAATCGAAATCATCCCTTTTGTCATACAGCTTAGTGTGTAGCCCATTAGTACCCACTTGTAGGAACAGATCAAGATATGAAGCAGAGTTCCTACCCTCTGTTGTTTCTTTGATATCCAACTCATCAGGGTAAATATGATGTAAGTAATTTGATATGTCTGGATTGTCTAGACTAATCAGATCATCGATATATCTGTGCGTGTTGTTAAAACGCCTTGCAAGTTTTTTTTATCCTGCTTTGTAGAAAGAATGTAGGAACTCTGCTTCATATGAGTACAGAAATAAGTCTGCAAGAAGGGGTGCACAATTTGTACCCATTGGTATGCCGATAGATTATTATTATTATTATTATTATTATTATTATTATTGTACTTGGGCCTCAGCCCAAGTACATTTGTTTTCATTCCGTGGGAAAAAACTGTAAGGTATAACCATTTCTGGCTGAGACCAGGGAGGGCAAATATATTGGCTTCATCTTTCTTGGCATAATAAATGGCGTAATGATGTTAACTGAATGGAAGTGCTGCTCTCAGCCAGTCTTGAATAAGTGAGATGTGAATATAAATGCTTCTCTATCTGAGTTTTTGCCACAAAATCTTCTGAATATAATCAAAATGTGCATCGAAATGCAACAATTAATGCACCCTCCGTTTCCTAGGCGATGGCACGACCCTTGCTACACCCACTGGACGGGCCAAAGTGGGAGGGGTAATTTCGGTTTGGTCGAACAGGAGGGCTCGAGACCAGAATTTAACATTTAAACTTGAAACATGTTTAATCACTGACAAGATGTGGATTAGTGTTAATCAAAGAGAAAGTTTGAAAAGGAAAGGTTTTATATCCCGGACACAATGAAAAACATTACGACTGGAAACTGTACCCCCGGTTGAGAATAGTAATGCCCACAGCGATGGAGAACACTTATCCTTGAGGCTGAGAAAACCAGACCATCATTTCGAAATAGAGCTGCAGATTCGAGAAGCTAGTTAAAAATAGCTAGGTACACCCCAAAGGGGTGGTTTCGAGTCTTGAGGGCAAATTTCGCCTCCTTCATTTAGAAATCGTACGTTTGTTTTTCCAGGGGAACACATCATTTGACACAAAATTTGCATGAAAGGGGTCGCCAGTAGGCACGTGGTCAAATCTGGCATAAGAAACAATATGAAATGTTGGGTAAAGCCAGTCCAAAATAAACTGATTTGAACTTTTGTGTTTTGTAATTTATACCACTGCAGTAACATGACTTTTTTTTGACAACATCACACAATGTAATACGTTTTGAAACTGAATACTCCGACGTATTCTGTGTCCCCTTTGCTAAAAAATACGGTATGCCGATTACCATGTAAGGAGATGATGACGTCAAGACAGATTTGTAGTGCGTTTGGTCTTGGATGGTGCACGAAGTTTTGTCGAGGTAGCTTGTGTATTTATTTCCTAAATGGGAGATATTAGGGTCGATCTAAAAGAAGCCGAAAAATGTTATGATACTCTAAGCGAGCTGAACTCCAATGCGAATGGTTGGATAATTTGGAGGATGTCTAGACTGATCTCGTCTCATTAAGATTATTTGGCGGTCAGTATTGAATTTCAACTGCGTCACAAGTTTGCGTCCGAACGGTCAACGAACGATATTTTAGAAATCTGGAGACATGGCACATCGCAGTTTTATTTTAATATTTTATATTTTACAAAAGATGTAAGAAGCAATGATTTTGTTGAAAATTCTGAAAAAAATATAGGAAGATTTGATCGCGAACACATTTTCACTTGGGGGTCAACTAGCCCTGCGTACGATGCTGTGTGTTCCGCTACAGCTAACCGCCCCGCTCACCACAGCCCTGCAAAGACCCGTACGTTGGGTCAGTGACTTCAAATCCATTTTGGGACTTGACGTAAAAAGCCAAATTACTGCCGAAATTCAGCGTTCTTGGGCCAAGTCGTATCCCAGCCTACCTCAGCTACTCGATCGCTTCCAAAAATGACAGTCTTTTATTCACTTCTCGTAAATAACCGTCGATGTCGGCAACTCTCTCGCTGGCCCTGCGTACGATGCTGTGTGTTAGCTGTAGCACATAGCATCGTACGCAGGGCTAGGGGTCAACATGGGGTCGCAGCCATGTTGCCTCAAAACTTATTTCTGTCTGCACTCAAAACTCAAAAATGTCGCATATGAACCTGAAAAATCGATGTAATTTTGTCAAACTTCGGCGAAATTTCAGCCTATAGACAAAATTTCATCTAGGTAAGGTAAATTTATTGAAATTTGATCGACAAATAATCCTGAGCTTGAACGTGACAACTCGCCTTCTCCGGGAAGTCATGCATCCGGCCAGCTGCCCATATGGCCGGGTGCATGAGATTGTTTTCAAGCGACGGCGGCAGACCGTACGGGGCTCTGGATATGAACCTACCGCCGGTGTAGCTGTAATAACTGTTGCGTTGTTTTTAATCACCATGGACGAAGTCCGAGGGGACTTATAGGTTTGGTCATGTCCGTGCGTCCGTCCGTCCGTTCACGCCTAGTACCCAACCCCATACAGATGCACGTCGATTTGTTTCACAATGCTATCAAATTTGGCCGTGTTAGAGGACTTTTTAGTTTACACCTCCATAGACTCGCATGTATGATGCCAAGAAAAATAAAAATTTAGTTTCTCATCGTATTCATATTGCCTAAAGGATGCAGTGACACAGTTTTTTTGTCCCCACGGATAAAGTCCAGGGGCTTATAGATTGGCTCATATCCGTCCGTGAGTCCATCAGTGAGTCCATCGGTTCACGCAGATATCTCAGACATTTTGACAAAATATCATGTAACCTTGGTGACCTTTGACCTGAAATATACATTATTGTCCATAACTCAATAACCACAAGTGCTAAACCTTTCATATTTGGTATGATGGGACACCTTATGACGCCACATATTGTACTCCATTAATTATGTGCATATCTAATTATGAGCGAGCCAATAGAGCAAGAGGTCTGATTTCTGGTACTAGTATATAGGGATAAGTTAACAATATAATTTGTTTGACAAAACTTCACGTGACCTCAATGACCTTTGACCTCAAATATACATATTTGTCCATAACTCAGTAACCACAAGTGCTACACACCCTTCATATTTGGTATGAAAGGACACCTTATGACACCATATATTGTACCTCATTAATTATGTGCATATCTTATTTTGAGCGAGCCATAGAGCTAGAGGTCTGATTTTTGGTATATAGGAATAACTTAGCAATACAATTATTATGACAAAATGTGACGTGACCTCAATGACCTTTGACCACAAATATATATATTTGTCCACAACTCAGTAACCACAAGTGCTACATCCTTCATATTTGGTATGATAAGACACCTTATGACACCACATATTGTACCTCATTAATTATGCGCATATATAATTTTGAGCGCGCCAATAGAGCTGGAGGTCTGATTTTTGTATATATGAATAACTTAGCGATACAATTATTTTGACAAAATGTCACGTGACCTCGATGACCTTTGACCTCAAATATATATATTTGTCCACAACTCAGTAACCACAAGTGCTACACCCTTCATAAATGGTCTGATGGGACACCTTATGACACCACATATTGTACCTCATTAATTATGCGCATATCTAATTCTGAGCAAGCCAATAGAGCTGGATGTCCGATTTTTGGTATATAGGGATAACTATAGGGTAGAAATCTAAATATTAGACATCTACCATCGAGAACAAAAGAAATTTGCTGTAATTTGAATATTTAAGGAGTTTAAGCAATTCCCGCTATAAATAAAGAACCCCTGCCTCAAACTCCACAAAAGTTGCTAGACATATTTTGCCGTTGTCATGCCATTGCTTCGTTTAATAACCAGTTAATCAAATGCCTCATTGACAGGAGGAAATTCAAGACCATATTTGAATAGTAGTATATATTGTCCTCAAAATTACTCTATCACGGCCCAAGTACTCATTGCCTTCAGCAATACTGCCTTGTTATTATTATTATTATTATTACAATGTACATGTAGCTTTCATATATACATTACGAACAATGTTTATCTAATAACACGATCTGAAATTTGAAAATTCGTTCACTCTTTGTTGACGTATGTCGTTCAAACTTCATAAATTCATAAACGTTTATTCTGTTCCGACTGAGAAATCGGATGATCGGATGACTTGTGATGTTTCCATAGACGTCACGAATCCGTCACAAGTTGCAGTACGGGGCTGACGCACACACAATTTGGTTTAAAGCGGCTTTTTTGATGTAAAACTAATGGCAACTTTGAAAATGCGATAATCTAAAGACATTGACACAATTTGTTCGTTTAAAATAATTTTAGAAAACAGTAATGACCGATCAATATGTTCACATTTCAGACCGTCCCTAAACACATGGCAAAGAGAATGTGGAGAATCACGTGGTACAGTGTATAAAAATCTGGCGATGTTCGTTTTTAGCTGTATCCAAATCCACATGAGTACACATTGCCCTTTTACAGCACCCAGATTTTCATCGTTTAAATGTTATTCCCAAACAGAGTGGTATCTTTGTTTTTCCCGAAATCAAACAAAAATTAGCCGACACATACTGCACGAGAGATTGCTCTACACAATTGCATGCGAATTCTACCGAAGGTCAACCATTCTTAGTGATGCCAGGAAACGCTTGATCTGATTGGTTAAAAGTAGCGATGTCATTTGCGTACGACAGTCTCATCGGCTTGAAAGTGCCTCCCTCTGTATCTGCATATCATAACCTATAGCAGCTGTGTGTTCGTAATCAGAGCCACGACGCATAGCATCTCGTACAATGCATTACCGCAGAATTTCCCTAAATGACGGGGAAATTTCTTATGCCAGTATGTTATCGACCAATGTTTAGGGGTTGGTATGAAAAGTTGACCCATATTTAGGGATTTTTTTCCGTGAAAAATATACTCTATCCGCACGGCACATACCTGGCGTATACCTTTCTCATGGAAGTACCCCCGGGGTATCAACGGGGCTTAAATTTTGCTGAGTCATACAGGGCCCCTGTTGTGTTGTATGTTCAACATTTAGATGGATTTTAACCCACGTACGTTAGGTTTGGTCTGCCACAAATAGTTTGTTTTTCATTGCCATGGGCATGCACGATCACGGTTGCACGGTCAGAGCACGACCGTTACAATTATTATCCTGGCAAATGCTTGAAATATATCAACAGGATTAGTGGAGGTGTCAAATGGTTGTGATAAATTGTAAGTAAGACGTTAGAGCAACTTATCCAAAACCATATGACAATAGTATGGTTTTCAAGGACGTTGCCCTGGTATGTCTACCTAAATCATCAAGCTTAAGCAGACGCAACGTTTTAAGGTTGTTACGAATATTGGCAGCCGACCATATTTATATAGCTTCAGTAGTTGTACTGGTGGGTAATCCTATACATACGTACCATTTTCTTGGAACCCTTTCAAGATCATCGAAAAACTGAATACCCCATATTTCAGCACCATAATATGAAGTGCGAAGAATCATAATCAAACACTTTAAAGTGACAGTTCAAATTCCTTGGAAGATTATCAACTCTAGACTTAGCTACCAAAATAATTTTCATAGCTTTTGTGCCCTGATCTGCAAGGTTTGATACTGCTGTTGACCATTTGTAATATGAGACAACTTATAATTTTGAATTACCAAGTACAAGTTTTCTAAACGAGACTTGTGACCTCCTTTACGAGAGATAACATTTTTGTTTTGTCTAAATTCACTTTCATGTGCCACTTTTTTACAAAATTGGGAAAGAACTTCTATAAGATTTTGCAAGGTTCTGACTGAGTCGACAAACAGAACAATGTTATCTGCATGAAGTAGACAAACAATATCAGAAAATTCTTGTGTTAACTGTACAACCATTTGACCCACATTCATCAACATACAATTCAATTCTTTAAATAAAGAAAGAAAACAGAAGCGGACTTAAAATATAGCCCTGTCGAACGCCATTGGACAATCAAAATATTCTGACTGAATGTCCAGTTCTTACACAAGCCTTAACACTATTATACATAGAATAAAGAATATTGTACATTTGCCTTTAACACCCAACGACTGTTACTGTAACAGTCAACTGTACATCAACAAAGTGTGTTTTATACGATCAAAAGCTTCAGGAAAGTTTTTTAACACTAAAGTATTTTTGGATTATGGCGTGTAATACAAAAACGTTGTTGGCAGTACTATTTACGGTATTCAGCTTGACAATCGGATAAGATATTCCTTGATTCTGACCACTTGTTAAGTTTTTCACTCAGTATAGAGGTGAAAACTTTGCCAAGCACATTTAACAAAGACTGCCATACAACTCAGTGTGTTTTTGGCCTTGCCTGCTCCCCTATCTATCAAAGTGGTGGGCAGCGCACTCTTCAACTTTCCCAGTGGTTTCATTAACTCCAAAGATCAACTTCTCACCTCTTTCATCTTTACACACTAATTTGTCGTATAGAGCAGAAGCTTTTAACTTATTATTTTCTGCAATGATGGATTTCCCATGTCCAAGAGCATCGAATGACACGGATTATCTCCGAGAAGTCCTCACCAATTCTCACACCTGTACCTTTGAGTTTGGTGGCTCATTCTAGAACATTGCTGCGGTCCTTGAATTTCGAGAATATCACGATGGTACAATGGGGGCTTTATCGACGTACTGAGGGACCCGGTGCGTTTGCAATTCTATGGACGCGTTCAAGCTCATCAACATCTTGTAGAATCCCTAAATTTGTTATCGGAATTCCTCTCACCTTCTGCTCCAATGAATTTCTGAACTTTCAACATCGTCATACTATTTTATCCCATGGAATTTTAAAGAAGATTGTTTCTTTCTTTCTGATCTCAAGATCGTCCTTCTGTTGTTTTAGTTTCTCGTTTCCTGCTCAAGACTGTTTAACTACAGATTAAGCTCCTGTTGTGTTTCCCCTACAGCATTTATATTTTTGCTGTTTTCGTCGTTGTTCTCGAAGATCATCCTCCATGCTATCAATTCTTGACTTCAGCTGGTCAAGTTTGTTACTCATTTGCTTTGTGTCGTTGATATGAGTTTCGATTAAAGGATAATTGATACGTTCTCTTTTGTGTCTTCATGTTCTCCTTCCTCTTCGTAGTTTTAGAGGCCCTGAATTCTGTTCTACATCTCCACTGACGATAAGTAACATTATGAAACACATTTTAAAGGCAAGTTACACCTGGCTGGAGAGCCACGCTGGCATATCAATGGTTGCCATGTCAGATGGTTTCTTCTGACGATTCGGGTTGCCTCCAGCAAAGTACCTAATTCTTGTCCTCCGTTGATGATTGACATCGATTCCCATGGTCACCAAGTGGCGGTTGGGTAATTAGCCAAACTTCTCCGCGCAGTTGGAATGCACTCTGTGCGGGTAACATTCGAAAATTTGATATGAGTTGGAGAGCGTGGTCCTCCTCGCACTACCAACATGACTTTGCATCACTTCCAATTAGCAACAACTAATGAGGTTATTAGGCAGATGCTATGTGTAAAATTTGAAGTGGATTAGCTCTATGGTTTGCCAGTCCATGATGTTACCAATAAAAAAATGCTGGGTCAGGTGCACGACTTTTCATAGTCATGGGTCACTCTGGCAAGTTTGAGGGGTGTATGTGCTACGAGTTTATTTGCTATGGTTTTCTTTATATGACTTGAGTAAACCCATAAAGTATCCAAGCCTTGGGGTTTGGGTTCCAAATAATTTAACCTGTATTCCGAACGAGTGTGGCTGCGTCGCGGACGAGTGTTTGCCGCAGGCGAGGGGGAATACGGCTGCAACACGGAGGAATCAAGCAATGTATTCATTTGGCACGTATGTGAGTGAAAATTCATTCATCGAAAGACTGGGTCGTTCAGGCGGGACGTCGTGACATGTTACACTCAGCCGCATGTTACTATTTGTTTTTCTTTGGTTTGTTCAGGGTTGTTATTTTGTTCTAGGGCTCGTCTTTGCCTGCTTAGAGGTATTGGGAATCTTCAAAGTATGGACTACACGAGACGTTCAGAGTTAGTTGGAAGTACATAGACTTTATTTCCCAATAGACAAGCTTGACAAGTGCCATCGCCTAAGATACGCTTCTCCCATGCACTGTCAACGAAAATAGGATCAGGCATATGTTTCAGTCAGGATTTTGATCAAATTTTAATGAGCACAGTCACCTGACAAGAAATGTGATCAGAATATCTATACAGTGGCAAGCTCGGAAATTGGAACGTTAACGTTGTTTGCACGGCTTCACTTTTAAGTCGCCGACTCTGTTCTTCTATGATGGTATTCAGTGGTAAAATGACGACTATCGTCTACGATTTATTTCTCAGACGCGACCTGGTGACCATTGGCATTTACAGCAATGACTAAAAAACAAATGATTTTTCGTTTTTTTCATTCAATGTCTATATATGATGTTTGGTTGGGGAAAACAATGGAGGTAAAATTACTCCATGGGGAAACGAAATATAAATTCTAAGGAAGCCCCGGCCAAGTTGGAAATAAATAAAAAGCAATCACTGCACTCAGTCTGGTACTATTGACCAAGGATAGCCTTGCTTACGATAGCCCATACCTGACCCTATTGTCATTAGCAGCGCAACCAGCAAGAGAAATGGGTCAAGGAACCAGACTGCTCCCATTGTCTAAATTTCTTGGGCTCGCTGTATTCCTCCCTCTTATTCTCTTCAAAAATGGGATTTTAAACGTTATCATTAAGGCGTGGCTTTGATCATATAATAGACATGAATTGAAGATAAAATGGTACATCCAATCATAAACATCCATCCAGCTCTTTGATCTTAATTTACATGTTACAAATAATATTTAAACGCCACTGTGACACGTAAACACATCGGGTGAAATTCGTACGTTCATTTATTAAGTATCAACTATTTTCATTACTTTAATATCATTCAAACAGATGTTGGAATTATTTGTTGTTTTAGTTAATAATTTTCTTTGTGTCGATGACCATCTTGTACATGACGCTTCAAGTTCATAACACGCGGCTAGCAACGACGGGTTGTTGTTTTTGTCGTTGTTTGTAATTTGTTGAAGGAATAATGCTTTTCAAACCTTGTAAGAAATTTTTAAACTGTCAATCATTATGTTTGTGAAACAATGAATTTTATGTTTATTATTTTAAGAATGAAATTAGCTTCTTTATTTAAAAATCGGTACGGCCACAAGAGCAATGAGTGTCTCGAAGGTCAGGCGACGGATATTCAACGACAAGGTACAATTCAGATAGCGTGATGCATATTATGCAAGGACATCTATGCTTATGTTGATGTTGGTCATCGACAGAGGCTCTTTTGACGATTTAGACAATAAATGTCGGGGAAACATTGCAGCGTCACTTATTAAAACGTCAGCGGTGAAGTAATCAAGCGATTCATCGCAAATCGACGACGAAAAAAACGCAAATTCATAGAAATTATAATATCAACGGTATTTTCAAGTTGCATTTTACACATATAGGTTAATACCTCATATTTCCCTGTCTTCATTACCCTCCCACTTTTGCGTTTAAGGAATTCGAAATTCGGTTCTGAACACCTGATTTTGTTTGTTTACGTCATGAAAGTAGTCCGGGCCCCATACTTACCATTATGTGGAATTTAGATTCACTGTAGCCATATACCGATAGTGTGACGTCATACTATAGGGATAACTGGTTCGATGGTGCATGTTCCTATTTTGGTGGGTATTCATTATTTTGAAATCGTAAATGTAAGTTCATTGAAAGCAACAAAAAACAGGATGTCGTCAGCATATTTTATTGCGCATGCGCTAAACAACAATAACATTAGGTAAACGAAAGAAATACGACGAGGATCGTTTGTGACGTTATTGTATATACACACCTTCACAGAGTGCCCGTGATCCGATGTGATTCATGAGAAACCACGGCGCGAGAGCCTGCTCCACGTATTGATCAATGGTAAGGCACCAAGACTTGCTCCAAGTCTGTGGGCATATTAATATCAAAAAAGAGTAAATTTCAGGAACAAACTTGAGCGGATTGTTCCGACATTGGCATAGGGGTAGCCTATGTGTCCGTCCCAAGGGTTGGGTACGTGTTTTGTTGTATTGCTAATAAAGGTATAACTGAACCTTGCTGGTCGCGCCGTTGTTTTCTTTGGTGAAAACCTGGTGACTGCGTCCACAGATTAGTAATTTACCCTTGCTTGCTTTGGCGAATTAGGCAATCAACTGGTCAGATAATAGATGCAGCATGCTGATAAAACGTTTACACAAGATTGCCAAGGGCAGTGCAAGACCAAAACACCAAAGTTTGGCAGAATAAACCTTTATTAGCAATACAACAAAACACCTACCCACCCCTGGAGACGGACACATAGGCTACCCCCTATGACATTGGCAAGGTTATTGAAGAACTGATGCACACCAGTGAGGCGTGAGCTTCACTGGTTGCCTATCCATGCTAGAATTAATTTCAAAATTCTTCTTTTTGTGTATAAAATTTTGCACGATCAAGCACCTGCTTATCTTTCTGATCTTATCACAGTTCACGTTCCTAAACGGTTTACACGCTCAGCGTTCACACCAATTTTGGAGCCGGTGAACTGGGAACAGAAAAAAATTTGGCTATCGTTCTTTTTCTAATGCTGCTCCCACTTTATGGAATGCCTTACCAAAAGAAATTAGATTGTCACCATCTGTTGCCTCTTTTAAAACATCTCTGAAAACTATCTCTTCAGAAAGTACTATGATTAAGTCATCGTTTTGATGTTCGTATCATGTTGCATTGTAGAGTTTGTATTTTTATCGGAGTATTTTAATGTAGTTGTTGTATTTTAACCAGAGCATTTTTATGGTATTTTTATTATTATAATGTATTTTCATCTTGTATTTTATTGTAAAGCGGTTTGATATTTTATTGATGGAAATCGCTTTAGAAAAATAAATTATTATTATTATTATTATTATTATTAACATAAGCTTACTGACGCACACTGTAAAAATAGCGGACGCTAGACGCATTTTTACTCGTTCAAAATGTACATGTCGGTGTTCAAATTTGAACGGCTAGTGTTCACATTGTTAACACTAGTATTCATATTATTAACAATGATGTTCTAAGCCTGAACACGATGTGTTAACAACCATCTCCTTCAAGTGTTCAAAAACTCAGCATCACAGAAATTTACAATACTCTGAAACAGTTTACAATCTTTTGTGTTTTTTACTTTACAATGGCTATATTAACTTTACTACTGCCTCGCTGTCCGGCATACGTACACGGATTTTGGTATGACAAATTTCACACTAAGTGAAAAATATTTCCGGTCTACAATTGCTGAAAGCATGTTTTTTCTAAAACAGGAAGTATAAAAAATAAATTTATACGTTTATTTCGGGTTGAAATTTTGAAAATTTGAAAAGACAATCAGAAAATCACCATGAACGTTTAAATTTTACATCGGCGTGCAAGAGGCGTTGTACTTCTAAACACTTGGTGTTCAAGTTTGGTGCCTTTTCTTATCCCATGATGCATCAAAACGGAAGTTGCGACATTTTTCTTGTAAGCGCCGCTAAATTACATGTGAATTCTCGTACATCTATGAATGCTCGTACGAGGTGTGGCGGGGGTGCATGCCTCGTACTTTCGTGATTGCTCCTACGAGGTTACGTTCACGAATGATTTAAACACACGCCGCCAAGCTAGATGTGAACTCTTGTACCATTATGAATGCTCGTACGAGATGTGGCGGGGTGCATGTACAGTGTGCTTTGAAACACCTTCCGCCTGGTTAGGAAAAAACTCTCATACCCTTGGTTATGCTCACACGATTGTCTGCGGAATGTATGTACAAATTGCCTTACGATAAGTACACCCCGGTGTAGGGGAAAACAGTAGCTGGTGGTGATGATTCACACGTACCATGATGACAGCTCACTCAGTATCTCATTGGATCCACGTACAATTCACATGGCCATCAAGAGAAAGAGACGTAGTACATGAGGACCAAGTGGACTAATGCCGACGTGATGATGTTCATTCACACTCTTTAGTTGGTTGGTCGCATAGTATAAGCTGTCATATGATTATAGAGCATAGAGTACTGACATACAGCAAGGCATGGACTCTATGGTCGTCATGGTCGGCATGGTCCTATAGAATAAGCTGTGGTCAAACTCAAGAAATGCTGATATATACCAAGGCATGTGCTGTGTGGTCGTGGTCGGCATGGTCCTATAGTATAAGCTGTGGTCAAATGCAAGAAGTGCTGACATACAGCTAGGCATATGCTGTGTGGTCGTGGTCGGCATGGTCCTATAGTATAAGCTGTGGTTAAATGTATAAAGTGCTGACATACAGCAAGGCAATTGGACTGTGTGCTTGTGGTTGGGATGGTCGTATAGAATAAGCTGTGGTCAAATTCAAGAAATGCTGATAGATAGCAAGGCATGTGCTGTGTGGTCGTGGTCGGCATGGTCGTATAGTATAAGCTGTGGTCAAGTGCAAGAAGTGCTGACATACAGCTAGGCATGTGCTGTGTGGTCGTGGTCAGCATGGTCCTATAGTATAAAATGTGATCTAAAGCACATAGTGCTGACATAGAGCAAGGCATATGCTGTGTGGTCGTGGTCGACAGGGTCGTATAGTATACGGTATGGTCAAATGCAAGAAGTGCTGACATACAACAAAGCATGTGCTGTGTGGTCGTGGTCGGCATGGACGTATAGGATAAGGTATGGTCTGGTGCATAAAGTGCGGACTCAAAGTAAGGTATGTACTATGTGGTCGGGTTCAGCATGGTCGTACAAATTAGCTGTGGTCAATTGCACAGAGTGCTGACACACAGTTAGGCATGTGCTGTGTGGTCGTGGTCGGCATGGTCGTATCCCTTACCAAACCTGCAGACCTGCCAGATGGCTGTTGAAGATCTTCGCAGCTCGGCTGTAGCAGATCACTTGCAGATATCTGCAAATGGTCTGATTTTGTGCATATATAATTAGCTTTGAGCTGCAAATTGCAGCTCAAGGGGCATGGTATGCAGATCAATGACATACACATGACAGCTCAAATGCAGCCCGTGACTTTTGACCTGCAGACATACAGCAGCTCATAGCAGACAACTTTCAGCCCATGACTTTTGACCTGCAGACATGCCACAGCTCATTGCAGACAACTTTCAGCCCATGACTTTTGACCTGCAGACATACAGCAGCTAATATTAGACCACTTGAAGACATATAACAGCTCAAAATGGACATTGCTCATTCACCATTATCATACTGCATGTAATGGGTCATATTTTATTTGTACGCACAAAAATATATTTATTTCTACCTCATGTCATGCTCACTTCAATGGCTCACAACAATACAACACAAGCAGCTGGAGATCCTCGTCACCCTGTTAGATAAATGTGACACACCTCATCAAAGTTACCATACCAGTGAACTAGCTCACACGTGAGTAAAAAAAAGATAACACCTGATGTAGGATGAAGAAACACTCATTTATTACTAATGGTTACGGGAAAAATTACACTGAATACAACAAAGGAAAAAAGTCTAAAACCTTTATGAAGCTAGCATAATGTTACATCAACACTAGTACAAACTAGTCCAAGTTTACTGTCATGAACAACTGATGTTGGAGATATTGTGAGATGTTTACCTCAGCATTGTTTGATGAATCAAACTTCTTCTGAGAAATTGTGAAGAGTTAATCTCAGCATTGTAAAATAGATCAAAGTTCTTGTAGTTTATTCAAATATTTCCAGTACTTATCGATTCCAACAAAGGTTATTCTGATGTATAGAATAAATATAGGAAGCTTTGAACAAATACCGGTAGTAGTAATGAAATTGAGATCCGCTATATGGAAAGGACATCAAACTATATATCAAGCAATACACATTTGTTTTGGCATTTAATGAGAAAGAAGAATCGCGAGGGTGTAATTTAAATAGATACAATTCACCCAGATGGACCATGGGAAATAAAAGTGTTACTTTATGTAAAATCACTTCGCAGCAAACATGTTTACAAATTCTGTTTACTCACTCAAACCAAGGGATTTCCATGCTGAAACGACACAATGCTACATGTAGGGCTACGCTCTAAATTTAATCGCTTGCGTTTTTGATACTTTTATAGTGTAAAACTGTGAAGTTTTCCTTCAACGTGAAGCCTTAATACCAGTCACAGATGAACTCTGAAATGATAGAATGAGAAACACAAGTTACTGAAATGTGAAAATATATGATTTACAGTGCTTAAGTGCAGACAAAAGGTTCACGTAGCTTTTAAATCCAGTGAGAATTTACATTAGCGAACTTATCAATAAGCCAGTTAAGGCCTGTCGATGAAAAAGAAAGTGAAGCAAGGCTGCAGGCTGGCAAAGACTGAACCATATTACCGGTACACAGTGTTTCATCTAGGATACTACACCAGGGTGGGGGGATTGGTCCCCTTCCACTGGAATTTTCGAGGGGATTTTAAAATTTTGGGGAACTTAACATAACTTGTAACTTGTACAGGTTTATTTGCCCCGAAAAATAAGTTTGTCTGTTCACTGAATTCAAAAACAGGACCCATTGTGTGGGCCATTGACACCACAGTTTGCTTGTGCCTTTCATTGCATGCCGTCTGCACTGAACACGTTTCTGTGACAATAAAGTCCGATTGTTCGTGTCGATTTTGCTATCAGAATTATTTTCAGAGTGTTATGGACATCCATACAATGCATTAACTTCAGTTTGTCTCCTTTTCTCAATCGTACAGAGATGATGTGACACAGAAACCGTATCGGGCTAGGGCAATGAACTTTGTGAACGTACACGTAACTCTCAACTGGCAGGCTTTCATACGCAAAATCAGCGTACGGAAAATTTACGTGTGGTATATTGTTTCAACAGCATTTTCATGAAGCAGATCAAAGGCCTAGATGAAACACTGATTACATGGTGATCGAAAATCGGCAATTTTATTGATGACAATTGTGTTGCCTGTTGGATTGACTGTGTATATTATTTCAGCACCCTGTCTTCTTGAACCGTACAATCGCAAATCGGCAGTTTTACTGATGCCTGGCTTGAACTTTGAAGCAACTAGATATGCTCGATATACCGAATGTAATCTTCAGAAAAGTCTGTACAAATAAAAAAGCATATGAAGGAGATATGTCAAAGTAACTTACCTATAGTATCATTGGGATCGGTATGCGGTTTGCAATGCCGTTTGCAATTGCAGGCAATATATCCATGGTTTGACCTCATTTCTCCTGACGGCGAGACCTTATTGGTACGTTGAATATGTCGTCAAGTATACTCGTTCAATTTGCTACCATTTTATCAAAGTTTGGATACCGTTTTCGGCGAAATTTCATCCAAAGTTTAGCAAAGAAACATGACAGAGTAACCCTGAAGCTAATTCAATACGTGTAGATTAACGGTTGATGTGTCTTGCCGCTAACACTTTGACTGCGTGACCTGGGTCATTTAGCGAATCTGACCAATCGCGGACAACTTTTCACATGATAAATGACGTCATCATGCGTGATGCAGCCTAACCAACAACAACATGCAACGTACACGTTTTTCTCAAGGGTCTATGATTTGATGGTCGGACCTGTGAGGAGTAGCAAAAGTAGCGGTGCTCGGATCTACAAATATCAAAGGTAAAACGGAGCACAGCTTAACATCGAATGAACCAATGATTCTGAGGAAGACACGTTGATAATTATAAGGCAACTTCTCATTGATGCACAGGGCTTTCTCGGCGTTTTTATATGTGTGCCCATAGGATTATACGCTGATTGATAGACTACATGTACACGTACACGCGTACTCGATCAATTTTCTGAGCCGAGATCGCAAAACGGACGCACGCAAATTTTAATTTGAAAATCAGATGCCTTGGCGGTCCTAGATGAACTGACCACAGGACCACAGGTAAATATACATGTAGCCTACTCTTTGCCACATCTCATCGTTTCTCAAGACTGAAGGATACTGGGCCCATGGTAGGCAGATAAACAAATCGACATAATCCTAGGTGGTGCACTTGCTCACAGAGCCATCGAAGGGTCCCCTACACACGCGATTGTGCAATACCTTATATTATAAGGCAACTTCTCATTGATGCACAGGGCTTTCTCGGCGTTTTTATATGTGTGCCCATAGGATTATACGCTGATAGACTACATGTACACGTACACGCGTACTCGATCAATTTTCTGAGCCGAGATCGCAAAACGGACGCACGCAAATTTTAATTTGAAAATGGACCTGACCGTCCTTATACCTTCACTCTACTAGAAACGAAAACTCAACTATGGTGGTGCCTACCCTTATATATACCTTGACTGGCTCATGTTTTGCTGCCAGTGAACTGTTTCGAGCTGCCATAGAGCAGTGACAATTGTAGTGTCAACAAAGATTTACTTCCAACGATTTTGAGCTGCATAACGGCTGTTGACCGATCGGCCAAGAGCTGCACAAGTCTGCATTTCGTCTTCCAGAGACACTCGAATCTGCAGCAGACAAATGACAGCTCCAAACGCTCTGTGCAGATCTGCATTAAAGCTGGTTTGAGCTGTCACAGCTCTGAAACCGATCTGCTGCAGCTAAATGAAGATCTGCACGTTTCCTACGGGATAGTATAAGGTTTGGTCAAATGCATTAGGTGCAGACATACAGCAAGGCATGTGCCGTGTGGTCGTGGTCGGCATGGTCGTATAATATAAGCTGCGGTCAAATGTATTAAAAGTGCTGACATACAGCAAGGCATGTGGTGTGTGGTCGTGGTCAGCATGGTCGTATAGTATAAGGTGTGGTCAAATCCATTAGGTTCAGAAATACAGCAAGGCATGTGCTGTGTGGTCGGGGTCAGCATCGTCCTATAGTATAAGGTGTGGTCAAATGCATAAGCTGCTGACATACAGCAAGGCATGGACTCTGTGGTCGTGGTCAGCATGGTGGTATAGAATAAGCTTTGGTCAAATTCAAGAAGTGCTGATATACAGCAAGGCTTGTGCTGTGCGGTCGTGGTCAGCATGGTCTTATAGTATAAGGTGTGGTCAAATGCATAAGGTGCTGACATACAGCAAGGCATGGACTCTGTGGTGGTGGTCAGCATGGTCGTATAGAATAAGCTGTGGTCAAAATCAAGAAGTGCTGATATACAGCAAGGCATGTGCTGTGTGGTCGATGTCGGCATTGTCGTATAGTATAAGCTGCGGTCAAATGTATTAAAAGTGTTGACATACAGCAAGGCATGTGGTGTGTGGTCGTGGTCAGCATGGTCGTATAGTATAAGGTGTGGTCAAATCCATTAGGTGCAGAAATACAGCAAGGCATGTGCTGTGTGGTCGTGGTCAGCATAGTCCTATAGTATAAGGTGTGGTCAAATGCATAAGCTGCTGACATACAGCAAGGCATGGACTCTGTGGTCGTGGTCAGCATGGTGGTATAGAATAAGCTTTGGTCAAATTCAAGAAGTGCTGATATACAGCAAGGCTTGTGCTGTGCGGTCGTGGTCAGCATGGTCCTATAGTATAAGGTGTGGTCAAATGCATAAAGTACTGACATAGTGCAAGGCATGTGCTGTGTGGTCGTGGTCAGCATGGTCGTATAGGATAAAGCCCGAGCATGAGGGCTCTTCTGGTATATAAAGTCCAACCCAACGATAAAATGTTGAGGCCGCAGGCCGAGACATTTTATCGTAGGGTTGGACTTTATATACCAGAAGAGCCCGAGTACGAGGGTTTTATCCGACTTAAAAACTATCGCCCCTAAGTGATATATTTTCGTTTTCAATGTGTTTACGTCAACCGTCCCCTTTGTCAATGTAACATGTTTAGGATATGAATTAAAACTTTTATTTGTGAAATAGCCTTCCAATGTAATGGAACATCCTATAAATGCCCTAGGGCACATTATATAAATGCCCTGGGGCACAGCAGATTTTGTGTTGCAGCTGGTTTCCGCTGTGTTACCAAATTTGAATAATAAAACGTACCAGATGTCTACAGAATATGACATGTTCACTTTTGAATGGACAGTACTTTACTACGGCGCTGTCATTTGTTTCTGGAATTGGTGACCAAGGCTTTACGAGTAAATAAAACACCCTGAATTGAGCACTCTGATTGGTCAATCAACAGTAGAGAGTTTTAAATATAGTATAAGGTGTGGTCAAATGCATAAATTACTGACATAGTGCAAGGCATGTACTCTGTGGTCGTGGTCAGCATGGTCGTATAGTATAAGGTGTGGTCAAATGCATCAGGTGCAGACATACAGCAAGGCATGTACCGTGTGGTCGTGGTCGGCATGGTCCTATAGTATAATGATCTTAATTTACATGTTACAAATAATATTTAAACGTCACTGTGACACGTAAACACATCGGGTGAAATTCGTACGTTCATTTATTAAGTATCAACTATTTTCATTACTTTAATATCATTCAAACAGATGTTGGAATTATTTGTTGTTTTAGTTAATAATTTTCTTTGTGTCGATGACCATCTTGTACATGACGCTTCAAGTTCAAAACACGCGGCTAGCAACGACGGGTTGTTGTTTTTGTCGTTGTTTGTAATTTGTTGAAGGAATAATGCTTTTCAAACCTTGTAAGAAATTTTTAAACTGTCAATCATTATGTTTGTGAAACAATGAATTTTATGTTTATTATTTTAAGAATGAAATTAGCTTCTTTATTTAAAAATCGGTACGGCCACAAGAGCAATGAGTGTCTCGAAGGTCAGGCGACGGATATTCAACGGACAAGGTACAATTCAGATAGCGTGATGCATATTATGCAAGGACATCTATGCTTATGTTGATGTTGGTCATCGACAGAGGCTTTTTTGACGATTTAGACAATAAATGTCGGGGAAACATTGCAGCGTCACTTATTAAAACGTCAGCGGTGAAGTAATCAAGCGATTCATCGCAAATCGACGACGAAAAAACGCAAATTCATAGAAATTATAATATCAACGGTATTTTCAAGTTGCATTTTACACATATAGGTTAATACCTCATATTTCCCTGTCTTCATTACCCTCCCACTTTTGCGTTTAAGGAATTCGAAATTCGGTTCTGAACATCTGATTTTGTTTGTTTACGTCATGAAAGTAGTCCGGGCCCCATACTTACCATTATGTGGAATTTAGATTCACTGTAGCCATATACCGATAGTGTGACGTCATACTATAGGGATAACTGGTTCGATGGTGCATGTTTCCTATTTTGGTTGGGTATTCATTATTTTGAAATCGTAAATGTAAGTTCATTGAAAGCAACAAAAAACAGGATGTCGTCAGCATATTTTATTGCGCATGCGCTAAACAACAATAACATTAGGTAAACGAAAGAAATACGACGAGGATCGTTTGTGACGTTATTGTATATACACACCTTCACAGAGTGCCCGTGATCCGATGTGATTCATGAGAAACCACGGCGCGAGAGCCTGCTCCACGTATTGATCAATGGTAAGGCACCAAGACTTGCTCCAAGTCTGTGGGCATATTAATATCAAAAAAGAGTAAATTTCAGGAACAAACTTGAGCGGATTGTTCCGACATTGGCATAGGGGTAGCCTATGTGTCCGTCCCAAGGGTTGGGTACGTGTTTTGTTGTATTGCTAATAAAGGTATAACTGAACCTTGCTGGTGCGCCCGTTGTTTTCTTTGGTGATAACCTGGTGGCAGCGTCCACAGATTAGTAATTTACCCTTGCTTGCTTTGGCGAATTAGGCAATCAAACTGGCCAGATAATAGATGCAGCATGCTGATAAAACGTTTACACAAGATTGTCAAGGGCAGTGCAAGACCAAAACACCAAAGTTTGGTAGAATAAACCTTTATTAGCAATACAACAAAACACCTACCCACCCCTGGAGACGGACACATAGGCTATCCTCTATGACATTGGCAAGGTTATTGAAGAACTGATGCACACCAGTGAGGCGTGAGCTTCACTGGTTGCCTATCCATGCTAGAATTAATTTCAAAATTCTTCTTTTTGTGTATAAAATTTTGCACGATCAAGCACCTGCTTATCTTTCTGATCTTATCACAGTTCACGTTCCTAAACGGTTTACACGCTCAGCGTTCACACCAATTTTGGAGCCGGTGAACTGGGAACAGAAATACTTTGGTTATCGTTCTTTTTCTAATGCTGCTCCCACTTTATGGAATGCCTTACCAAAAGAAATTAGATTGTCACCATCTGTTGCCTCTTTTAAAACATCTCTGAAAACATATCTCTTCAGAAAGTACTATGATTAAGTCATCGTTTTGATGTTCGTATCATGTTGCATTGTAGAGTTTGTATTTTTAACGGAGTATTTTAATGTACTTGTTGTATTTTAACCAGAGCATTTTTATGGTACTTTTATTATTATTGTATTTTCATCTTGTATTTTATTGTAAAGCGGTTTGATATTTTATTGATGGAAATCGCTTTAGAAAAATAAATTATTATTGTACTTGGGCCTCAGCCCAAGTACATTTGTTTTCATTCCGTGGGAAAAAACTGTAAGGTATAACCATTTCTGGCTGAGACCAGGGAGGGCAAAATGTCTTGGCTTCATCTTTCTTGGCATAATAAATGGCGTAATGATGTTAACTGAATGGAAGTGCTGCTCTCAGCCAGTCTTGAATAAGTGAGATGTGAATATTAATGCTTCTCTATCTGAGTTTTTGCCACAAAATCTTCTGAATATAATCAAAATGTGCATCGAAATGCAACAATTAATGCACCCTCTTTTTCCTAGTCGATGGCACGACCCTTGCTACACCCACTGGACGAGCCAAAGTGGGAGGGGTAATTTCAGTTTGGTCGAACAAGAGGGCTCGAGACCAGAATTTAACATTTAAACTTGAAACATGTTTAATCGCTGACAAGATGTGGACTAGTGTTAATCAAAGTAAAATTGTGAAAAGGAAATGTTTTATATCCCGGACACAATGAAAACCATTACGACTGGAAACTGTACCCCCAGTTGAGAATAGTAATGCCCACAGCGATGGAGAACACTTATCCTTGAGCTGAGAAAACCAGACCATCATTTCGAAATAGAGCTGCAGAATCGAGAAGCTCGTTCAAAATAGCTAGGTACACCCCATAAAGGGGTGGTTTCGAGTTTTGAGGGCAAATTTCGCCTCCTTCATATAGAAATCGTACGTTTTGTTTTTCCAGGAGAACACACCATTCGACACAAAATTTGCATGTAAAGGGGTCGCCAGTAAGCACGTGGTCAAATCTGGCATAAGAAACAATATGAAATGTTGGGTAAAGCCAGTCCAAAATAAACTGATTTAAACTTTTGTGTTTTGTAATTTATACCACAGCAGTAACATTACCTTTTTTTGACAACATCACACAATGTAATACATTTTGAAACTGCATACTCCGACGTATTCTGTGTCTCCTTTGCTAAAAAATACGGTATGCCGATTACCATGTAAGGAGATGATGACGTCAAGACAGATTTGTAGTGCGTTTGGTCCTGGATGGTGCACGAAGTTTTGTCAAGGTAGCTTGTGTATTTATTTCCTAAATGGGAGAGATTAGGGTCGATCTAAACGAAGGCCGAAGAATGTTATGATACTCTAAGCGAGCTGAACTCTAACGCGAATGGTTGGATAATTTGGAGGATGTCTAGAGTATTGAATTTCAACTGCGTCACAAGTTTGCGAAATGAGTATTCCGTCGAACGGTCAACGAACGATATTTTAGAAATCTGGAGACATGGCACATCGCATTTTATTTTAGTATTTTATATTTACAAAAGATTTAAGAAGCAATGATTTTGTCGAAAATTCTGAAAAAAATAGGAAGATTTGATCGCGAACACATTTTCACTTGGGGTCAACTAGCCCTGCGTACGATGCTGTGTGTTCCGCTACAGCTAATCGCCCCGCTCACCACAGCCCTGCAAAGACCCGTACGTAGGGTCGGTGACTTCAAATCCATTTTGGGACTTGACGTAAAAAGCCAAATTACTGCCGAAATTCAGCGTTCTTGGCCCAAGTCGTATCCCAGCCCAACTCAGCTACTCGATCTCTTCCAAAAATGACAGTGTTTTATTCACTTCTCGTAAATAACCGTCGATGTCGGCAACTCTATCGCTAGCCCTGCGTACGATGCTGTTGTGTTAGCTGTAGCACATAGCATCGTACGCGGGGCTAGGGGTCAACACATGGGGTCGCAGCCATGTTGCCTCAAAACTTATTTCTGTCTGCACTCAAAACTAAAAAATGTCGGATATGAACCTGAAAAATCGATGCAATTTGTCAAACTTCGGCGAAATTTCAGCCTATAGACAAAATTTCATCCAGGTAAGGTAAATTTACTGAAATTTGATCGACAAATAATCCTGAGCTTGAACGTGACAGCTCGCCTTCCTTCTCCGGGAAGTCACGCATCCAGCTGCCCATACACAGTTGCCCATATGGCCAGGTTATGAGATTGTTTTCAAGCGACGGCGGCAGACCGTACGTGGCTCTGGATATGAACCTACCGCCGGTGTAGCTGTAATAACTGTTGCGTTGTTTTAGTGCCCACGGACGAAGTCCTGGGGGAGTTATAGGTTTGGTCATGTCAGTCCGTCCGTCCGTCCGTTCACGCAGATATCTCAGACATGCCCTGGTCAATTTCTTTCAAACTTTGCACAAGAATAGTACCCAACCCCATACAGATGCACGTCGATTTGTTTCACAATGCGATCGAATTTGGCCGTGTTAGAGGACTTTTTAGTTTACACCTCCATAGACTCCCATGTATAAGGCAGTTCTCCATAGACTCCCATGTATAAAGGCCAAGAAAAATAAAAATTTAGTTTCTCATCGTATTCATATTGCCTAAAGGATGCAGTGACACAGTTTTTTGTCCCCACGGATAAAGTCCAGGGGGCTTATAGATTGCTGATTAGGTCACATCCGTCCGTGAGTCCATCAGTTCACGCAGATATCTCAGACATTTTGACAAAATATCATGTGACCTTGGTGACCTTTGACCTGAAATATACATTATTGTCCATAACTCAGTAACCACAAGTGCTAAACCTTTCATATTTGGTATGATGGGACACCTCATGACGTCACATATTGTACCCATTAATTATGCGCATATCTAATTTTGAGCGGGCCAATAGAGCTAGAGGTCTGATATTTGGTATATAGGGATAAGTTAACAATATAATTTGTTAAACAAAACGTCTCGTGACCTCAATGACCTTTGACCTCAAATATACATATTTGTCCACAACTCAGTAACCACAAGTGCTACACCCTTCATATTTGGTATGATAGGACACCTTATGACACCATATATTGTACCTCATGAATTATGCACATATCTTATTTTGAGCGAGCCAATAGAGCTAAAGGTCTGATTTTGGTATATAGGAATAACTTAGCAATACAATAATTATAACAAAATGTGACGTGACCTCAATGACCTTTGACCTCAAATATATATATTTGTCCACAACTCAGTAACCACAAGTGCTACACCCTTCATATTTGGTATGATGGGACACCTTATGACACCACATATTGTACCTCATTAATTATGTGCATATCTAATTTTGAGCGAGCCAATAGAGCTAGAGGTCTGATTTTTGGTATATAGGGATAAGTTAACAATATAATTTGTTAAACAAAACGTCTCGTGACCTCAATGACCTTTGACCTCAAATATACATATTTGTCCACAACTCAGTAACCACAAGTGCTACACCCTTCATATTTGGTATGATAGGACACCTTATGACACCATATATTGTACCTCATGAATTATGCACATATCTTATTTTGAGCGAGCCAATAGAGCTAGAGGTCTGATTTTTGGTATATAGGAATAACTTAGCAATACAATAATTATGACAAAATGTCACGTGACCTCAATGACCTTTGACCTCAAATATATATATTTGTCCACAACTCAGTAACCACAAGTGCTACACCCTTCATATTTGGTATGATGGGACACCTTATGACACCACATATTGTACCTCATTAATTATGTGCATATCTGATTCTGAGCAAGCCAATAGAGCTGGATGTCCGATTTTTGGTATATAGGGATAACTATAGGGTAGAAATCTAAATATGCCCATCTAAATATTAGACATCTACCATCGAGAACAAAATAAATCTGCTGTAATTTGAATATTAAGGAGTTAAAGCAATTTCCACTATAAATAAAGAACCCCTGCCTCAAAGTCCACAAAAGTTGGTAGACATATTTTGCCGTTGTCATGCCATTGCTTCATTTAATAACCAGTTAATCAAATGCCTAATTGACAGGAGGAAATTCGAGACCATATTTGAATAGTAGTATATATTGTCCTCAAAATTACTCTATCACGGCCCAAGTACTCATTGCCTTCAGCAATACTGCCTTGTTATTATTATTATTATTATTATTATTATTAACATAAGCTTACTGACGCACACTGTAAAAATAGCGGACGCTAGACGCATTTTTACTCGTTCAAAATGTACATGTCGGTGTTCAAATTTGAACGGCTAGTGTTCACATTGTTAACACTAGTATTCATATTATTAACAATGATGTTCTAAGCCTGAACACGATGTGTTAACAACCATCTCCTTCAAGTGTTCAAAAACTCAGCATCACAGAAATTTACAATACTCTGAAACAGTTTACAATCTTTTGTGTTTTTTACTTTACAATGGCTATATTAACTTTACTACTGCCTCGCTGTCCGGCATACGTACACGGATTTTGGTATGACAAATTTCACACTAAGTGAAAAATATTTCCGGTCTACAATTGCTGAAAGCATGTTTTTTCTAAAAAGGAAGTATAAAAAATAATTTTACACGTTTATTTCGGGTTGAAATTTTGAAAATTTGAAAAGACAATCAGACAATCACCATGAACGTTTAAATTTTTACATCGGCGTGCAAGAGGCGTTGTACTTCTAAACACTTGGTGTTCAAGTTTGGTGCCTTTTCTTATCCCATGATGCATCAAAACGGAAGTTGCGACATTTTTCTTGTAAGCGCCGCTAAATTACATGTGAATTCTCGTACATCTATGAATGCTCGTACGAGGTGTGGCGGGGTGCATGCCTCGTACTTTCGTCATTGCTCCTACGAGGTTACGTTCACGAATGATTTAAACACACGCCGCCAAGCTAGACGTGAACTCTTGTACCATTATGAATGCTCGTACGAGATGTGGCGGGGTGCATGTACAGTGTGCTTTGAAACACCTTCCGCCTGGTTAGGAATAAACTCTCATACCCTTGGTTATGCTCACACGATTGTCTGCGGAATGCATGTACAAATTGCCTTACGATAAGTACACCCCGGTGTAGGGGAAAACAGTAGCTGGTGGTGATGATTCACACGTACCATGATGACAGCTCACTCAGTATCTCATTGGATCCACGTACAATTCACATGGCCATCAAGAATAAGAGACGTAGTACATGAGGACCAAGTGGACTAATGCCGACGTGATGATGTTCATTCACACTCTTTAGTTGGTTGGTCGCATAGTATAAGCTGTCATATGATTATAGAGCATAGAGTACTGACATACAGCAAGGCATGGACTCTATGGTCATCATGGTCGGCATGGTCCTATAGAATAAGCTGTGGTCAAATTCAAGAAATGCTGATATGTACCAAGGCATGTGCTGTGTGGTCGTGGTCGGCATGGTCGTATAGTATAAGCTGTGGTCAAGTGCAAGAAGTGCTGACATACAGCTAGGCATGTGCTGTGTGGTCGTGGTCAGCAAGGTCCTATAGTATAAAATGTGATCTAAAGCACATAGTGCTGACATAGAGCAAGGCATATGCTGTGTGGTCGTGGTCGACAGGGTCGTATAGTATACGGTATGGTCAAATGCAAGAAGTGCTGACATACAACAAAGCATGTGCTGTGTGGTCGTGGTCGGCATGGACGTATAGGATAAGGTATGGTCTGGTGCATAAAGTGCGGACTCAAAGTAAGGTATGTACTATGTGGTCGGGTTCAGCATGGTCGTACAAATTAGCTGTGGTCAATTGCACAGAGTGCTGACACACAGTTAGGCATGTGCTGTGTGGTCGTGGTCGGCATGGTCGTATCCCTTATGTTACGTGCAGAGAAAACGAACAAAAGGGTGAACTCAGCAGTTAACGTTTAAACAAAATTTATTACGAAAATAAAACTAATGCTAAGTCAGGATAGAGTACAAGCTTTAAAAGTGTACAGACTACTTATCTCAGCTGGGACGGCAAAGCTCCAGTCTCAGAGTTGTAACAGTCAGTTGGATGAATGAACAGTCCTTGCAGGCTTGAAGCTGCACAAAGTCCACAGTATAAATCCAGCGTTGGCAGTGAAGGTCTTGAAAAGTCTTGAGAATGACTACTGCTGGAGTTTAGTAACACACAAGAGACACGATCCCAAAAGTCTGACTGGAAGCTGAGCACGTCCCTTTTATAAAGGCATATAAGAACAATCTAGAACTTTTATTGACATGCTAATTACTGTTCTAAAATTATCTCTCTTACACAACTAATCAACTTTCCAGAACATTCCAAACATGACTAATTGAATTCAAGGTTGTGAGGTCATCAAGGGCAGTGACCTTGAGAATGTTCTAGACTAATTGAACTCAGGTCATGATGAGTGTGGGGGAAATGACCTACATAACCACACCCCCTCTTCAAAAAAGAAAATTTTTCAAAGAAAAATCTTTATTTTACAAATGTAATCTTAAAGAGGATTTAAGTACTCAAATTTTGTTTTACTCTAAAGTAAAATTTCTTGAAAGTGAACAACAATAAACTCTAAATACGAGAGAGACAGTCTGCAATTAAATTGTCTCTGCCTTTGATATGTCTAATGTCAAGATTAAACTCCTGTAAAATTAAACTCCATCTTAGCAATCTCTGATTTTTGCCTTTAAATTTCTGTAGAAATACAAGAGGGTTGTGATCAATATAAACCACTATTGGCTGATTTGAAGAAGTAACATAAACTTCAAAATGCTGTAAAGCTAATATCAAAGATAAACACTCTTTTTCAATTGTAGAGTAGTTTCTCTGGGATTTGTTAAATTTGCGTGAAAAATAGCAAACAGGATGATCTACACCATGACTATCCTCTTGCAATAAAACAGCACCAGCAGCCGTATCACTAGCATCTACAGCTAATTTGAATGGCAAAGTGAAATCTGGTGCAGACAACACTGGGGCACTTTGCAGTATGGCTTTAAGTGTATGAAATGCCTGTTGGCATTGCTCTGACCAAACAAACTTTACTTTCTTTTTAAGTAAGTTAGTCAAAGGCTCAGTAATTGTGGAGAAATTTGGACAGAATTTTCTGTAGTAACCAGCCATACCGAGAAAGCGCATCAGTTGTCGTTTGCAGTTTGGTATGGGAAAACTTGAAATGGCACTGATTTTGGCATCAACAGGTTTTACCTCACCCTGTCCTACAGTATGTCCGAGGTAAGTTACCCTTGCCCAACCAAACTCAGATTTGGCAAGGTTGACAGTCAACATTGCTTTGCTCAGTCTCTCAAAGAACTTCCGCATGAGCTTGATGTGTTCCTCCCAGGTGTCACTATACAGAACGACGTCGTCAACGTAGGCTGCACACCCGTCTAGCCCGGATATGACGTCGTTGATCATCCGTTGGAATGTTGCCGGAGAGTTCTTCATTCCGAATGGCATCACCTTGTACTGGAACAATCCGTCTGGTGTAACAAAGGCGGATATTTCACGAGCACGATCCGTCAGAGGGACTTGCCAAAATCCCTTCAGTAGGTCAAATTTTGTCACATACTTAGCTTTTCCCACTCGGTCGATGCAATCATCAATCCTCGGGATTGGGAAAGTGTCTGTCTTTGTTAAAGTGTTCACTTTCCTGTAGTCCGTGCACATACGATAACTGTGATCTGATTTGGGAACAAGTATGCACGGCGAACTCCAGTTACTTTTACTGGTTCAATAAAGTCATTGTCCAGCAGGTATTTGACTTCTTCCTGGAGATATTTTGCTTTTGTTGGATTCAGTCTGTATGGATGTTGTTTTACAGGCTTACTGTCCCCAACATCAACGTCGTGATAGATGACGTTTGTCCTCGTTGGAACATCTTGAAACAGGTGTTTATATTCGTGGAGCAGTTCTTTCACCTGTTGTTGTTGTTCTGGCTGGAGGTGTGCCAACTTTGTAGACTCCAGCTTCTCCAGGATTTCTGAGTTCTGAAGCTTGACCGAGCCCAGCTTTGAGTTTAGAGTATTTTCACTCAAGTCAGTTTCAGTATCACTATCTTCATAATGGCCAGAACTGACGGTACTGACAGGCTGAGTTATAGTAGGATTATCCCTATCCAAATATGGCTTAAGCATATTTATGTGACATAGCTGTTTTTGTTTTCGCCTGTCAGGTGTTATTATGATGTAATTTAAATCACTCAATTTCTTATCAATTAGATATGGCCCAAAGTAACGAGCATGGAGTGGTTTGCCAGGAACCGGAAGTAGAACAAGAACTTTTTGACCTGGTTCAAACTTCCGTTTTGAGGTGTTTTTATCGTATTTGGTTTTCATTGACTGTTGAGATGACTCAAGATTTTCTCTGGCTAATTCACATGCTTTAGAGAGTTTTGTACGAAAATCTGACACGTATTGCAAAATATTCAGACAATCATCATCGTCTGATAGGAATTTCTCTTTAACGAGCTTAAGTGGGCCACGGACTGTATGTCCAAATACAAGCTCAAATGGGCTAAAACCAAGAGACTCTTGAATTGACTCTCTAAGAGCAAAGAGCAGAAAATGAATTCCTTAATCCCACTGCTTCTCTGTGTCAAAACAGTAGGTCCTAATCATATTTTTCAAAGTTTGATGAAATCGTTCGAGAGCACCCTGACTTTCTGGTTGATAGGCGGAGGACGTATACTGTTCAATGCCTAGCTGATCCATGACTTGTTGAAAAATTCCAGACATAAAGTTGTGGCCTTGATCGGACTGGACACATTTAGGAAGGCCAAATAAAGTGAAAAATTTGACTAAAGCTCTCACTATAGTCTTTGTCTTTATGTTTCTCAGTGGTATGGCTTCTGGGAACCGGGTTGATGTACACATAATTGTCAGCATGTACTCATTTCCTGATCTTGTTTTTGGTAGGGGCCCAACACAGTCTATTAGAATCCTACTAAATGGTTCTTGAAATGCAGGAATTGGCTGTAAAGGGGCCTTTGGAATGGTCTGATTTGGCTTTCCTACCATTTGACATGTGTGACAAGTTTTACAGAAATGTGCTACATCCTGCCTGAGATTAGGCCAATAAAAGTGACTGAGAATTTTATGATAAGTTTTCCTGACTCCTAAGTGACCAGCCCAGGGAGTTTCATGGGCCAGGCGCAATATTTCAGCACGGTAGGGCTTTGGAACCACAATTTGATGTTTTATAGCCCAATCGTCATCAACCAAAACATCTGGAGGTCTCCATTTACGCATGAGAATACCAGACTTTGTATAATAGGAAACAGAGCTATCTGAAGTTTTACCTTCATCATCTACCCTGTCAAACAAAGACAAAATATCTGGGTCTTTGTGTTGTTCTGCAATGAGATTTGATCTAGAAAATGTCTGACTTTGGTCAGCAGAAGTTTTACTGGAAGTTTCAAATCCTCAAGGGATAACGGAATGATCCGTGTCAAACACCTGACTGAGAAAAGTGTCATTTAAGTCAACATCTGTGACATTATTTTTGAGAGTATTTTGATTCTCAGAAGTTTTCTTTGACATGGCTCGAGTAATAGCACATGAAGGGAAAACGATGGGAATTTCTTCCTCTATTGGCTCTGGATTTTGATCTAAACTAGGATTATCAGTCACAAGTGGATTAGTAATGACCTTGTCCCCAGCAAGGTCGTTTCCAAGAAGAAGGTGAATCCCTTCAAAAGGCAAAAAAGGCCTAATACCTAAAGTCACAGGTCCAGAAACAAAGTCCGAAGACAAGTAGACATTATGGAGAGGAACAGGAATGTAGTCATTACAATCTACCCCCTTAATAAGAACTTTAGAACCTGAAAATGACTTTTCAGAAAACGGCAGGGTATCTGCCAACAAAAGAGACTGGGAAGCCCCGGTATCTCTTAAAATTTTGACAGGGTAGCGGAAGAGAAATCACTAGAAAGTGATATAAAACCATCATGAATAAATGGTTCGAAAATACCCATAATGCTATCTTGAGAAGAATTGACCTTGACCTCATTAATTGGGGATAAGAGGGGTTTAACCTCAGAAAATGTGTTGCACACATTATTAGACTCTAATTGAGTTGATGAAGAAATAAAGCCGGTGGGCTTAGATCCACTTTGACCACTTTGACCTTCACGTTTTCTTTTCAATTTGAAACACTCTGACATTAAATGGCCGTCTTTCTTACAATAATTACAAGAAAGTGTACCGAACTGTTTGTCAGAAGGAGATTGAGACTTGGGATCTGATGATGTGGGAGTGTTACTTGAATTTGTGAACTGTTGTCATTTGATTTTCTACTCTCCTTTGAAAAATTCTTGGATGAAAAGGAGGAGTTAAATTTACCTGCATTGTTTCTGTAGGAAAAGGACTGGGATGGTTTGCTGAGAAATGAAGATTTGTGGGTCAATGAATAATCATCGGCCAAACGTGCAGCAACCTCTAATGTATCTGCCTTTTGTTCATTGATAGACGTCTTGATGTCACTCCGGATGCACCTTTTAAATTCCTCAATCAAAACAAGTTGTCGTAATTTGTCATAATTCTGACTGACCTTTTCCGAAGAACACCAACGATCAAACAGTTGTTCTTTTGTTCGAGCAAATTCAACGTAAGTTTGATCTTTCACCTTCTCACAATCCCTAAATTTCTGACGGTAAGCTTCAGGCACCAACTCATAACCCTTGAGTATTAATTCCTTCACAGAATTATGCCTACTCCACTGACAACCAAATGTAAATATCCCTGGCTTTATCCACCAAAGCACTTTGCAAAAGCATAGACCAGGACTCCGTAGGCCAATTCAGACTCTGAGCAATTTTCTCAAAATCCTTTTCTTGAAAAGGGGAACTAACCTGAAATGTTTAGTGATGTCAAAATTGTCAGAAAAGAAGAATTTTCCTGACTGTCAAAGCTCTAAACGTTTCATTTCTAACTGTAGTAGACGTTCTGCAAAGTCTCTTTCCTTTTCTCTTTCCTCTCTTTCTTTCTCCCTTTGTCTTTCTTCCATTTCAATTCTTTTCTTTCATTTCCAATTCCCTCTCTTTCTGTCTTTCTTCCATTTCTAATCTTTCCTGCCTTTCTTTTTCTTTCTGTCTTTCTTCCATTTGCAATTCTTTTTCTTTCATTTGTAATTGCATTTGTATTTTTTCTTTTTCTAATGCCAATTTTTTAAGCTCCAAATCTGCCTGAATTTCTAATTCTAATTTTTTGAGTTCGAAGGAAGACTCAGGCTCATAATCTTTTAAGGCAGACTCTTCAAAATGGCCAGAATTACTAAATGTTTTGCAATCTTGAATTGAATTTCTCGCTTGCGCATAGATCTTTTGACATCTACTTTAAGGAAATTGGCCAGTGCAATGAGGTTGTCCTTTTTGAGGGAATCAAATGCGTCCTGATCAAGGTCATCCATAAATTCGTCTGGCTTGAATTCCGCCATGATTGAATTTCGCTGAGTTCACAGTATACAGTAGTTTTGAAAAGGCTGTCAAAATGTTGTCAAACGGCTCAAAATATTCGTATCCCGGACAAGCCCCCAATTTTGTTACGTGCAGAGAAAACGAACAAAAGGGTGAACTCAGCAGTTAACGTTTAAACAAAATTTATTACGAAAATAAAACTAATTGCTAAGTCAGGGATAGAGTACAAGCTTTAAAAGTGTACAGACTACTTATCTCAGCTGGGACGGCAAAGCTCCAGTCTCAGAGTTGTAACAGTCAGTTGGATGAATGAACAGTCCTTGCAGGCTTGAAGCTGCACAAAGTCCACAGTATAAATCCAGCGTTGGCAGTGAAGGTCTTGAAAAGTCTTGAGAATGACTACTGCTGGAGTTTAGTAACACACAAGAGACACGATCCCAAAAGTCTGACTGGAAGCTGAGCACGTCCCTTTTATAAAGGCATATAAGAACAATCTAGAACTTTTATTGACATGCTAATTACTGTTCTAAAATTATCTCTCTTACACAACTAATCAACTTTCCAGAACATTCCAAACATGACTAATTGAATTCAAGGTTGTGAGGTCATCAAGGGCAGTGACCTTGAGAATGTTCTAGACTAATTGAACTCAGGTCATGATGAGTGTGGGGGAAATGACCTACATAACACTTACCAAACCTGCAGACCTGCCAGATGGCTGTTGCAGATCTTCGCAGCTCGGCTGTAGCAGATCACTTGCAGATATCTGCAAATGGTCTGATTTTGTGCATATATAATTAGCTTTGAGCTGCAAATTGCAGCTCATGGGGCATGGTATGCAGATCAATGACATACACATGACAGCTCAAATGCAGCCCGTGACTTTTGACCTGCAGACATACAGCAGCTCATAGCAGACAACTTTCAGCCCATGACTTTTGACCTGCAGACATGCCACAGCTCATTGCAGACAACTTTCAGCCCATGACTTTTGACCTGCAGACATACAGCAGTATTAGACCACTTGAAGACATATAACAGCTCAAAATGGACATTGCTCATTCACCATTATCATACTGCATGTAATGGGTCATATTTTATATATTTATTTCTACCTCATGTCATGCTCACTTCAATGGCTCACAACAATACAACACAAGCAGCTGGAGATCCTCGTCACCCTGTTAGATAAATGTGACACACCTCATCAAAGTTACCATACCAGTGAACTAGCTCACATGTGAGTAAAAAAAGTGATAACACCTGATGTAGGATGAAGAAACACTCATTTATTACTAATGGTTACGGGAAAAATTACACTGAATACAACAAAGGAAAAAGTCTAAAACCTTTATGAAGCTAGCATAATGTTACATCAAAACTAGTACAAACTAGTCCAAGTTTACTGTCATGAACAACTGATGTTGGAGATATTGTGAGATGTTTACCTCAGCATTGTTTGATGAATCAAACTTCTTCTGAGAAATTGTGAAGAGTTAATCTCAGCATTGTAAAATAGATCAAAGTTCTTGTAGTTTATTCAAATATTTCCAGTACTTATCAATTCCAACAAAGGTTATTCTGATGTATAGAATAAATATAGGAAGCTTTGAACAAATACCGGTAGTAGTAATGAAATTGAGATCCTCTATATGGAAAGGACATCAAACTATATATCAAGCAATACACATTTGTTTTGGCATTAATGAGAAAGAAGAATCGCGAGGGTGTAATTTAAATAGATACAATTCACCCAGATGGACCATGGGAAATAAAAGTGTTACTTTATGTAAAATCACTTCGCAGCAAACATGTTTACAAATTCTGTTTACTCACTCAAACCAAGGGATTTCCATGCTGAAACGACACAATGCTACATGTAGGGCTACGCTCTAAATTTAATCGCTTGCGTTTTTGATACTTTTATAGTGTAAAACTGTGAAGTTTTCCTTCAACGTGAAGCCTTAATACCAGTCACAGATGAACTCTGAAATGATAGAAGAATGAGAAACACAAGTTACTGAAATGTGAAAATATATGATTTACAGTGCTTAAGTGCAGACAAAAGGTTCACGTAGCTTTTAAAATCCAGTGAGAATTTACATTAGCGAACTTATCAATAAGCCAGTTAAGGCCTGTCGATGAAAAAGAAAGTGAAGCAAGGCTGCAGGCTGGCAAGGATTGAACCATATTACCGGTACACAGTGTTTCATCTAGGATACTACACCAGGGTGGGGGGATTGGTCCCCTTCCACTGGAATTTTCGAGGGGATTTTAAAATTTTGGGGAACTTAACTTGTAACTTGTACTGGTTTATTTGCCCCGAAAAATAAGTTTGTCTGTTCACTGAATTCAAAAACAGGACCCATTGTGTGGGCCATTGACACCACAGTTTGCTTGTGCTTTCATTGCATGCCGTCTGCACTGAACACGTTTCTGTGACAATAAAGTCCGATTGTTCGTGTCGATTTTGCTATCAGAATTATTTTCAGAGTGTTATGGACATCCATACAATGCATAAAAACTTCAGTTTGTCTCCTTTTCTCAATCGTACAGAGATAATGTGACACAGAAACCGTATCGGGCTAGGGCAATGAACTTTGTGAACGTACACGTAACTCTCAACTGGCAGGCTTTCATATGCAAAATCAGCGTACGGAAAATTTACGTGTGGTATATTGTTTCAACAGCATTTTCATGAAGCAGATCAAAGGCCTAGATGAAACACTGATTACATGGTGATCGAAAATCGGCAATTTTATTGATGACAATTGTGTTGCCTGTTGGATTGACTGTGTATATTATTTCAGCACCCTGTCTTCTTGAACCGTACAATCGCAAATCGGCAGTTTTACTGATGCCTGGCTTGAACTTTGAAGCAACTAGATATCCTCGATATACCGAATGTAATCTTCAGAAAAGTCTGTACAAATAAAAAACGCATATGAAGGAGATATGTCAAAGTAACTTACCTATAGTATCATTGGGATCGGTATGCGGTTTGCAATGCCGTTTGCAATTGCAGGCAATATATCCATGGTTTGACCTCATTTCTCCTGACGGCGAGACCTTATTGGTACGTTGAATATGTCGTCAAGTATACTCGTTCAATTTGCTACCATTTTATCAAAGTTTGGATACCGTTTTCGGCGAAATTTCATCCAAAGTTTAGCAAAGAAACATGACAGGGTAACCCTGAAGCTAATTCAATACGTGTAGATTAATGGTCGATGTGTCTTGCCGCTTACACTTTGACCTGCGTGACCTGGGTCATTTAGCGAATCTGACCAATCGCGGACAACTTTTCACATGATAAATGACGTCATCATGCGTGATGCAGCCTAACCAACAACAACATGCAACGTACACGTTTTTCTCAAGGGTCTATGATTTGATGGTCGGACCTGTGGGGAGTAGCAAAAGTAGCGGTGCTCGGATCTACAAATATCAAAGGTAAAACGGAGCACAGCTTAACATCGAATGAACAATGATTCTGAGGAAGACATGTTGATAATTACAAGGCAACTTCTCATTGATGCACAGGGCTTTCTCGGCGTTTTTATATGTGTGCCCATAGGATTATACCTGATAGACTACATGTACACGTACACGCGTACTCGATCAATTTTCTGAGCCGAGATCGCAAAACGGACGCACGCAAATTTTAATTTGAAAATCAGATGCCGTGGCGGTCCTAGATGAACTGACCACAGGACCACAGGTAAATATACATGTAGCCTACTCTTTGCCACATCTCATCGTTTCTCAAGACCGAAGGATACTGGGCCCATGGTAGGCAGATAAACAAATCGACATAATCCTAGGTGGTGCACTTGCTCACAGAGCCATCGAAGGGTCCCCTACACACGCGATTGTGCAATACCTTATATTATAAGGCAACTTCTCATTGATGCACAGGGCTTTCTCGGCGTTTTTATATGTGTGCCCATAGGATTATACGCTGATAGACTACATGTACACGTACACGCGTACTCGATCAATTTTCTGAGCCGAGATCGCAAAACGGACGCACGCAAATTTTAATTTGAAAATGGACCTGACTGTCCTTATACCTTCACTCTACTAGAAACGAAAACTCAACTATGGTGGTGCCTACCCTTATATATACCTTGACTGGCTCATGTTTTGCTGCCAGTGAACTGTTTCGAGCTGCCATAGAGCAGTGACAATTGTAGTGTCAACAAAGTTTTACTTCCAACGATTTTGAGCTGCATAACGGCTGTTGACCAATCGGCCAAGAGCTGCACAAGTCTGCATTTCGTCTTCCAGAGACACTCGAATCTGCAGCAGACAAATGACAGCTCCAAACGCTCTGTGCAGATCTGCATTGAAGCTGGTTTGAGCTGTCACAGCTCTGAAACCGATCTGCTGCAGCTAAATAAAGATCTGCACGTTTCCTACGGGATAGTATAAGGTTTGGTCAAATGCATTAGGTGCAGACATACAGCAAGGCATGTGCCGTGTGGTCGTGGTCGGCATGGTCGTATAATATAAGCTGCGGTCAAATGTATTAAAAGTGCTGACATACAGCAAGGCATGTGGTGTGTGGTCGTGGTCAGCATGGTCGTATAGTATAAGGTGTGGTTAAATCCATTAGGTGCAGAAATACAGCCAGGCATGTGCTGTGTGGTCGGGGTCAGCATAGTCCTATAGTATAAGGTCTGGTCAAATGCATAAGCTGCTGACATACAGCAAGGCATGGACTCTGTGGTCGTGGTCAGCATGGTGGTATAGAATAAGCTTTGGTCAAATTCAAGAAGTGCTGATATACAGCAAGGCTTGTGCTGTGCGGTCGTGGTCAGCATGGTCCTATAGTATAAGGTGTGGTCAAATGCATAAGCTGCTGACATACAGCAAGGCATGGACTCTGTGGTCGTGGTCCAGCATGGTCGTATAGAATAAGCTGTGGTCAAATTCAAGAAGTGCTGATATACAGCAAGGCATGTGCTGTGTGGTCGATGTCGGCATGGTCGTATAGTATAAGCTGCGGTCAAATGTATTAAAAGTGCTGACATACAGCAAGGCATGTGGTGTGTGGTCGTGGTCAGCATGGTCGTATAGTATAAGATGTGGTCAAATCCATTAGGTGCAGAAATACAGCAAGGCATGTGCTGTGTGGTCGGGGTCAGCATAGTCCTATAGTATAAGGTGTGGTCAAATGCATAAGCTGCTGACATACAGCAAGGCATGGACTCTGTGGTCGTGGTCAGCATGGTGGTATAGAATAAGCTTTGGTCAAATTCAAGAAGTGCTGATATACAGCAAGGCTTGTGCTGTGCTGTGCGGTCGTGGTCAGCATGGTCCTATAGTATAAGGTGTGGTCAAATGCATAAAGTACTGACATAGTGCAAGGCATGTGCTGTGTGGTCGTGGTCAGCATGGTCGTATAGGATAAAGCCCGAGCACGAGGGCTCTTCTGGTATATAAAGTCCAACCAATGATAAAATGTCGAGGCCGCAGGCCGAGACATTTATCGTAGGGTTGGACTTTATATACCAGAAGAGCCCGAGTACGAGGGTTTTATCCGACTTAAAAACTATCGCCCCTAACTGATATATTTTCGTTTTCAATGTGTTTACGTCAACCGTCCCCTTTGTCAATGTAACATGTTTAGGATATGAATTAAAACTTTTATTTGTGAAATAGCCTTCCAATGTAATGGAACATCCTATAAATGCCCTAGGGCACATTATATAAATGCCCTAGGGCACAGCAGATTTTGTGTTGCAGCTGGTTTCCGCTGTGTTACCAAATTTGAATATTAAATCGTACCAGATGTCTACAGAATATGACATGTTCACTTTTGATTGGACAGTACTTTACTACGGCGCTGTCATTTGTTTCTGGAATTTGGTGACCAAGGCTTTACGAGTAAATAAAACACCCTGAATTGAGCACTCTGATTGGTCAATCAACAGTAGAGAGTTTTTAATATAGTATAAGGTGTGGTCAAATGCATAAATTACTGACATAGTGCAAGGCATGTACTCTGTGGTCGTGGTCAGCATGGTCGTACAGTATAAGGTGTGGTCAAATGCATTAGGTGCAGACATACAGCAAGGCATGTACAGTGTGGTCGTGGTCGGCATGGTCCTATAGTATAAGGTGTGGTCAAATGCATACGGTGCTGATATACAGCAAGGCATGGACTCTGTGGTCATGGTCAGCATGGTCGTATAGAATAAGCTGTGGTCAAAATCAAGAAGTGCTGATATACAGCAAGGCATGTACTGTGTGGTCGATGTCGGCATGGCCGTATAGTATAAGCTGCGGTCAAATGTATTAAAAATGCTGACATTATGCAAGGCATGTGGTGTGTGGTCGTGGTCAGCATGGTCGTATTGTATAAGGTGTGGTCAAATCCATTAGGTGCAGACATACAGCAAGGCATGTGCTGTGTGGTCGTGGTCGGCATGGTCCTATAGTATAAGGTGTGGTCAAATGCATAAGCTGCTGACATACAGCAAGGCATGGACTCTGTGGTCGTGGTCAGCATGGTCGTATAGAATAGCTGTGGTCAAATTCAGAAGTGCTGATATACAGCAAGGCTTGTGCTGTGTGGTCGTGGTCAGCATGGTCGTAAAGTATAAGGTGTGGTCAAGTGCATAGAGTACTGACATAGTGCAAGGCATGTGCTGTGTGGTCGTGGTCAGCATGGTCGTATAGTATAAGGTGTGGTCAAATGCATAAAGTACTGACATAGTGCAAGGCATGTACTGTGTGGTCGTGGTCAGCATGTTCGTATAGTATAAGGTGCGGTCAAATGCATTAGGTGCAGACATACAGCAAGGCATGTACCGTGTGGTCGTGGTCGGCATGGTCCTATAGTATAAGGTGTGGTCACATGCATAAGGTGCAGACATACAGCAAGGCATGGACTCTGTGGTCGTGGTCAGCATGGTCATATAGAATAAGCTGTGGTCAAATTCAAGAAATGCTGATATATAGCAAGGCATGTGCTGTGTGGTCGTGGTCGGCATGGTCCTATAGTATAAGCTGTGGTCAAATGCATAAGGTGCTAATATACAGCAAGGCATGGACTCTGTGCTCGTGGTCAGCATGGTCTTATAGTATAAGCTGTGGTCAAATGCAAGAAGTGCTGACATACAGCTAGGCATATGCTGTGTGGTCGTGGTCAGCATGGTCCTATAGAATAAAATGTGATCTATAGCACATAGTGCTGACATAGAGCAAGGCATGTGCTGTGTGGTCGTGGTTGGTAGGTTCGTATAGTATACGGTATGGTCAAATGAAGAAGTGCTGATATACAGCAAGGCATGTGCTGTGTGGTCGATGTCGGCATGGTCGTATAGTATAAGCTGCGGTCAAATGTATTACAAGTGCTGACATACAGCAAGGCATGTGGTGTGTGGTCGTGGTAAGAATGGTCGTATAGTATAAGGTGTGGTCAAATCCATTAGGTGCAGACATCCAGCAAGGCATGTGCTGTGTGGTCGGGGTCAACATGGTCCTATAGTATAAGGTGTGGTCAAATGCATAAGCTGCTTACATACAGCAAGGCATGGACTCTGTGGTCGTGGTCAGCATGGTCGTATAGAATAAGCTTTGGTCAAATTCAAGAAGTGCTGATATACAGCAAGGCTTGTGCTGCGCGGTCATGGTCAGCATGGTCCTATAGTATAAGGTGTGGTCAAATGCATAAAGTACTGACATAGTGCAAGGCATGTGCTGTGTGGTCGTGGTCAGCATGGTCACATAGTATAAGGTAAGGTCAAATGCATAAAGTACTGACATAGTGCAAGGCATGTACTCTGTGGTCGTGGTCAGCATGTTCGTATAGTATAAGGTGCGGTCAAATGCATTAGGTGCAGACATACAGCAAGGCATGTACTGTGTGGTCGTGGTCGGCATGGTCCTATAGTATAAGGTGTGGTCAAATGCATAAGGTGCAGACATACAGCAAGGCATGGACTCTGTGGTCTTGGTCAGCATGGTCGTATAGAAGAAGCTGTGGTCAAATTCAAGAAGTGCTGACATAGAGCAAGGCATGTGCTGTGTGGTCGTGGTCGGAATGGTCCTATAGTATAAGCTGTGGTCAAATGTATAAGGTGCTGATATACAGCAAGGCATGGACTCTGTGCTCGTGGTCAGCATGGTCGTATAGTATAAGCTGTGGTCAAATGCAAGAAGTGCTGACATACAGCTAGGCATATGCTGTGTGGTCGTGGTCAGCATGGTCCTATAGAATAAAATGTGATCTATAGCACATAGTGCTGACATAGAGCAAGGCATGTGCTGTGTGGTCGTGGTTGGCAGTTCGTATAGTATACGGTATGGTCAAATGTAAGAAGTGCTGATATACAGCAAGGCATGTGCTGTGTGGTCGATGTCGGCATGGTCGTATAGTATAAGCTGCGGTCAAATGTATTAAAAGTGCTGACATACAGCAAGGCATGTGGTGTGTGGTCGTGGTAAGAATGGTCGTATAGTATAAGGTGTGGTCAAATCCATTAGGTGCAGACATACAGCAAGGCATGTGCTGTGTGGTCGGGGTCAGCATGGTCCTATAGTATAAGGTGTGGTCAAATGCATAAGCTGCTGACATACAGCAAGGCATGGACTCTGTGGTCGTGGTCAGCATGGTCGTATAGAATAAGCTGTGGTCAAATTCAAGAAGTGCTGATATACAGCAAGGCTTGTGCTGCGCGGTCATGGTCAGCAATGGTCCTATAGTATAAGGTGTGGTCAAATGCATAAAGTACTGACATAGTGCAAGGCATGTGCTGTGTGGTCGTGGTTAGCATGGTCGTATAGTATAAGGAGTGGTCAAATGCATAAAGTACTGACATAGTGCAAGGCATGTACTGTGTGGTCGTGGTCAGCATGGTCGTATAGTATAAGGTGTGGTCAAATGCATTAGGTGCAGACATACAGAGAGGCATGGACTCTGTGGTCGTGGTCAGCATGGTCGTATAGAATAAGCTGTGGTCAAAATCAAGAAGTGCTGATATACAGCAAGGCATGTGCTCTGTTGTCGATGTCAGCATGGTCGTATAGTATAAGGTGTGGTCAAATCCATTAGGTGCAGACATACAGCAAGGCATGTGCTGTGTGGTCGTGGTCGGCATGGTCCTATAGTATAAGGTATGGTCAAATGCATAAGCTGCTGACATACAGCAAGGCATGGACTCTGTGGTCGTGGTCAGCATGGTCGTATAGAAGAAGCTGTGGTCAAGTTCAAGAAGTGTTGATATTCAGCAAGGCATGTGCTGTGTGGTCGATGTCGGCATGTTCGTATAGTATAAGCTGCGATCAAATGTATAAAAAGTGCTGACATACAGCAAGGCATGTGGTGTTTGGTCGTGGTCAGCATGGTCGTATAGTATAAGTTGTGGTCAAATCCATTAGGTGCAGACATACAGCAAGGCATGTGCTGTGTGGTCGGTGTCAGCATGGTCATATAGTATAAGGTGATGTCAAGTGCATAAAGTACTGACATAGTGCAAGGCATGTGCTGTGTGGTCGTGGTCAGCATGGTCGTATAGTATAAGATGTGGTCAAATGCATTAGGTGCAGACATACAGCAAGGCATGGACTCTGTGCTCGTGGTCAGCATGGCCATATCGAATAAGCTGTGGTCAAATGCAAGAAGTGCTGATAGACAGCTAGGCATATGCTTTGTGGTCGTGTTCGGCATGGTCCTCTAGTGTAAAATGTGGTCAAAAGCACATAGTGCAGACATAGATCAAGGCATGTGTTGTGTGGGCGTGGTCGGCAGGGTCGTATAGTATAAGGTATGGTCGAATGCAAGAAGTGCTGACATAGAGCAATCCATGCACTATGTGGTCGTGGTCGGCATGGTCGTACAGAATTAGCTTTGGTCAAATGCACACAGTGCTGACACACAGCTAGGCATGTGCTGTACATGTGTGGTCGTGGTTGGCATGGTCGTACAGTATAAGGTGTGGTCAAATGCATAAAGTACTGACATAATGCAAGGCATATAGTGTGTGGTCGTGGTCAGCATGGTCCTATAGTATAAGCTGTGGTCAAATGCATAAAGTACTGACATAGTGCAAGGCATGTACTCTGTGGCCGTGGTCTGCATGGTGCTATAGTGTAAGGTGTGGTCAAATGCATTAGGTGCAGACATACAGCAAGGCATGTGCTGTGTGGTCGTGGTCAGCATGGTCCTATAGTATAAGGTGTGGTCAAATGCATTAGGTGCAGACATACAGCAAGGCATGTGCTGTGTGGTCGTGGTCAGCATGGTCGTATAGAATAAGCTGTGATCAAATGCAAGAAGTGCTGACATACATCTAGGCATATGCTGTGTGGTCGTGGTCAGCATGGTCGTATAGTATAAGCTGTGGTTAAATGCATAAGCTGCTGACATACAGCAAGGCATGGACTCTGTCGCCATGGTCAGCATGGTCGTATAAAATAAGCTGTGGTCAAATTCAAGAAGTGCTCATATACAGCAAGGCATGTGCTGTGTTGTCGTGGTAGGCATGGTCATTTAAGCTGTACGAATGTATAAAGTGCTGACATACAGCAAGGCATGGACTCTGTGGTCGTGGACTGCATGGTCGTACAGAATAAGCTGTGGTCAATGATGAAGTGCTGACATAAAGCTAGGCATATGCTGTCCCTGTGTCTTACTTACAGCAAGGCATGTACTGTATGGTTGTGGTCGGCATGGTCGTATAGTATAAGGTGTGGTCAAATGCATTAGGTGCAGACATACAGCAAGGCATGTGCTGTGTGGTCGTGGTCAGCATGGTCGTATAGTATAAGGTGTGGTCAAATGCATAAAGTACTGACATAGTGCAAGGCATGTGCTGTGTGGTCGTGGTCAGCATGGTCGTATAGTATAAGCTGTGGTCAGATTCATAAAGTACTGACATAGTGCAAGGCATGTACTGTGTGGTCGTGGTCAGCATGGTCGTATAGTATAAGGTGTTGTCAAACCATTCGGTGCAGACATACAGCAAGGCATGTGCTGTGTGGTCGGGGTCGGCATGGTCCAGTAGTATAAGGTGTGGTCAAATGCATAAGCTGCTGACATACAGCAAGGCATGGACTCTGTGGTCGTGGTCAGCATGGTCGTATAGAATAAGCTGTGGTCAAATGCATAAAGTACTGACAGAGTGCAAGGCATGTACTCTGTGGTCGTTGTCAGCATGGTCGTAAAGTATAAGGTGTGGTCAAATGCATTAGGTGCAGACATACAGCAACGCATGTGCTGTGTGGTCGTGGTCAGCATGGTCGTATAGAATAGCTGTGATCAAATCCAAGAAGTGCTGACATACAGCTAGGCATATGCTGTGTGGTCGTGGTCAGCATGGTCCTATAGTATAAGGTGTTGTCAAATTCATAAGGTGCAGACATACAGCAAGGCATGTGCTGTGTGTTCGTGGTCGGCATGGTCGTATAGTATATGCTGTCGTCAAATGCATAAAGTACTGACATAGTGCAAGGCATGTACTGTGTGGTCATGGTCAGCATGGTCCTATAGTATAAGGTGTGGTCAAATGCATAAGCTGCTGACATACAGCAAGGCATGGACTCTGTGGTCGTGGTCAGCATGGTCGTCGGGACATTCTTTACAAAGTAGGTGCGAAATGAGTTCCGACCACGGTCTGGTCAGCATGGTCGTATAGAATAAACTGTGGTCAAATTCAAGAAGAGCTGATATACAGCAAGGCATGTGCTGTGTGGTCGTGGTCAGCATGGTCGTATAGTATAAGATGTGGTCAAATGCATAAAGTACTGACATAGTGCAAGGCATGTGCTGTGTGGTCGTGGTCAGCATGGTCTAGAGTATAAGGTGTGGTCAAATGAATAAAGTACTGACATAGTGCAAGGCATGTACAGTGTGGTCGTAGTCAGCAGGGTCGTATAGTATAAGTTGTGGTCAAATGCATTAGGTGCAGACATACAGCAAGGCATGTGCTGTGTGGTCGTGGTCGGCATGGTCCTATAGTATAAGGTGTGGTCAAATGCATAAGCTGCTGACATACAGCAAGGCATGGACTCTGTGGTCGTGGTCAGCATGGTCGTATAGAATAAGCTGTGGTCAAGTTCAAGAAGTGTTGATATTCAGCAAGGCATGTGCTGTGTGGTCGATGTCGGCATGTTCGTATAGTATAAGCTGCGGTCAAATGTATAAAAAGTGCTGACATACAGCAAGGCATGTGGTGTTTGGTCGTGGTCAGCATGGTCGTATAGTATAAGGTGTGGTCAAATGCATTAGGTGCTGACATACAGCAAGGCATGTGCTGTGTGGTCGTGGTCAGCATGGTCCTATAGTATAAGGTGTGGTCAAATGCATAAGGTGCTGACATACAGCAAGGCATGGACTCTGTGGTCGTGGTCAGCATGGTCGTATAGTATAAGCTGTGGTCAAATTCAAGAAGTGCTGATATACAGCAAGGCATGCGCTGTGTGGTCGTGGTCAGCATGGTCGTATAGTATAAGGTGTGGTCAAATGCATAAAGTACTGACATAGTGCAAGGCATGTGCTGTGTGGTCGTGGTCAGCATGGTCGTATTGTATAAGGTGTGGTCAAATGCATAAAGTACTGACATAGTGCAAGGCATGTACTGTGTGGTCGTGGTCAGCATGGTCGTATAGTATAAGGTGTGGTCAAATGCATAAGCTGCTGACATACAGCAAGGCATGGACTCTGTGGTCGTGGTCAGCATGGTCGTCGTGACATTCTTTACAAAGTAGGTGCGAAATGAGTTCCGACCACGGTCTGGCAAGAAAATTTTGCAATATTTTTGGCCGAAGTAGGATAAAATCGTCGATAAAACTCCGAGCCAGAAATGACGCCCTTGCGCTAATTCCGATGAGCGTTTTTTGAGGTTCGGATCTGTAGCCCCACCTTTCCGACCACACAAAAATCGTCCAGAAAAGTTGTGGGCTACAGAACTGCGGCAACTAACTTTCCAGAAATACATTGGCCTGGTTAATTTAAATTTTATTAGTAAGCAGCTTGTATTGTTCTAAAGTAACCAAATATTATGTGTTGTTGAAAATGTGATGAAATTAAATGGAGTGAAATATGTACCACGGGGTGTCAATGTGAACACGTTCATCGGACTACCCTTTTATTCTTTGAAGAAGCGGTATAACATAGATTTTGCTGCCCCACTACACTTTCGGAGTGTGCGCTTCCAGGGGAGCACGACAATACCTTTTCTAGTTAGCGTACACTTTGAAAGAGGCTTACTGGGGATCAATTTCCACACAGAGATTGAAGCGGAGTGGGGTAGCAGCGCGGTGTGGATAATTTGAACAAAGCTAGAGGGTCTCCGAGTCGTTGACCGCTACTGCTGAGACTCCCCAGCTAGGTTATAACTTTCCACAGCGCTACAATCTCTGTACGGAGATCGACTGGGGATGTCATTGATGCTGTGCTACTTACCTCACGCACAGGCTTGGCAACGAAGTTGCTACACTGGCGAAACTCCTCTGTTTGATCACCATTCTCGGCTACGAGGGTTTTAACGAAACCTATGCAGTTGTTCTGCTAACTATACACTGTTTTCGCCATGCTTGCTAGTGATCAACTGAACTGTCTATAAGTAAAATATAGCTGCAAGCAGCAATGCCGGGGCCAAAGCAATCTTAAGTGGGAAAAAGAAGGCAAATGTAATCAGAGAGGGCAAAGGTCATCACCGTTACACGTCTTTTTTGCAACAAAACTTTCGTTCCTTATGTTACATCTGTCAACAAAAAATCAGAACACTAGGTTTATTGCTAGCTCAAAATTAGAAATGTGCACAATTATGAGGTACTGCATGTGGCATCATAAGGTCTAAGATCGTACCAAATATGAAGGGTATAGGACTCTTGGTTACTGAGTTATGGACAAATATGTATATTTAAGGAAAAAAGGTCATCGAGGTCACGTGATATTTTGTCAAAAAAATTGTTATCCGTAGCTATCCCTATATACCAAAAATCAGACCTCTAGCTCTGTTGGCTTGCCCAAAATTAGATATGTGCATATTTAATGAGGCATGACATATGGTACCATAAGGTCTCCCATCATACCAAATATGAAGGGTGTAGCCCTTGTGGTTACTGAGTTATGGACAGATATGTATATTTGAGGTCAAAGGTCATCGAGGTCACGTGACATTTTGTCAAAAAAATTGTATCCCATAGTTATCCCTATATACCAAAAATCAGACCTCTAGCTCTGTTGGCTGGCCCAAAATTATATATGTGCATATTTAATGAGGTACGGCATATGTTACCATAAGGTATCCCATCATACCAAATATGAAGGGTGTAGTCCTTGTGGTTACTGAGTTATGGACAGATATGTATATTTGGGGTCAAGGGTCATCAAGGTCATGTGACATTTTGTGAAAAAAATTGTTTTCAATAGTTATCCCTATATACCAAAAATCAGACCTCCAGCTCTATTGGCTTGCCCAGAATTAGATATGCGCATAATCAATGAGGTATAGGATGTGCTGGTCATGTGACATTTTGTTAAAAAACCTTTACACTGATATATGTCCTTGTGTACCAAAAATCAGAACTCTAGCTCTAGTTTGAAGGCTGGAATTAGATATGTGCATAATCAATGAGGTATAGAAACATACTAGGGTCATAGGTCAAGTTCATCCTCAAAATATTGATTTGCAGTTTGATCCCCTGTTGGTCATTGTTCAGTAGTCACTAGCCCCCGGCCCCCAGGACTCTCACATAGGCCAGAATAAGCCATATAGCTTAGCTACAGAGGTATAGGGGAGGTCAAAGGTTATGGAAAAATCAGAAAAATAATACTTTAAAAATCTTCTTCTCATAAACGGCAAGGTGAAAATTCTTGAAATTTGGTATGTAGCATCTAGGTAGTATGGTCTAAAAAGTTTCTATTCAGATTTTCGATTTTCTATTTTTATGCAAATTAGATGTAATTAAAATTTTTAATAATTAATAACAGTCAGGTCATGTGACCAATCAAAATATGAAGGGTCAGGTGCACCAGTACTCAGTATGCCTAATAAGCCCTGCAAGTTTGAAAAGGCTGCGCGCAACGGTTTTGGAGATCTAGCTTTACAAAGAATTTACGGAAGAAGAAGAAGAAGTGATCCTGAGTAAATACAATAGGGGACAAGCCCCATAGGGCTTTGTCCCCTAAAGAAGAAGAAGTGATCCTGAGTAAATACAATAGGGGACAAGCCCCATAGGGCTTTGTCCCCTAATTAGTAATTGGCTGTGCGTGAACACTACACTACACGGGGTAGGGGTGGGTCAATTCCTGTCAGTTTCCCTGGAATATTGACATTTTCTTAAAACAAAGAAACAAGCGAGGGGATTGATGATAGCGGAAAGATTGTAATCACAGTCAGCGGACACAGTAGGTGGTGAATTCAACCTGTAAAATCAATGGACGCTCTGGGTTGTTTGTCTTGCCGTATATAGGAGTATTGTAAGGGAAATTCATAAGTCGCTATCAAAAATTTACAAAAAAAAATTAACAAATTCGCCCGCCGTTCGCGTCCACTTATTCAAGTGGCTTTTCAAATCCAATATATAAAAGATCGGAATACACAGATTACTTAATAAAACCGATAATTGAAAACAATCTATTCGGCAGTAATGTAGACCCTCTCAGTCCGTACTCTTGTCGTATATGCACCCTCGACGGTTTGTCAGAGCAAATGGATTTGTTGGTGTTCTGGTAGTTTTCTGGAATTCATTTTCGATTTCGGCTACCGTTTCAGGCACATTAAGGACATTTCTGCCCAAAAACTTAAATTTTCCAAAGTGTATAGATTGACAGATCCCCAAAAGCGATAGTGGTAAACATGGTACCAGCTGTCCAGTCATAAAATCATCGCTGGACAAACAAAAGGCCTCGAAAACATCGCAAATTCATCAGCGACTCGAAGTTGAACTAAAATACTCGTCATACTGGAAGTTGACAAAAGTGATCTGTCATTCAAAATGGAAGCACTTCCAACTAGAACACCAACAAAATCATCAAAAAGTCTCGATACTCTATGCATGTGTGGAGGGATTGTTGCGTTGAGTATGACACCATGCGCTATCAAGTTTTGTCAAAGTGCTTTTATAAGGAAGCAGTTTTGCTCGGAAAAGTTACCAGATTTGCATTAAGGTGCGGAATTGTGTTTTATAAATTTTAGAAAGTTTAGCTGAAAGTTTAGAAAGCTAATTTAGAATTTTCTAAATCTAAATCTAAATTAACTAAAGTAGCTGAGAGTTTAGAAAGCTATATTACCTTTTTCAAAATCTAAATCTAATTTACAAAGTTAGCAGATCTTTCCGACATTTGGCCGATCTAACGGTTCGAAACTTTATAAATTAACCCCCACGTAGCTGAAGTTTAGATTGGACCATCCAAGCAAATATTTTACTTGTGGATATATCCGATATTTAGCTGATACAAATTCCCATTAGAATCACACCAAAGACAAACAGAAAAGACACTTGTCGCTTTGATGTCCAACTCATTAACAATGACCATTTGTCATGAGATTTCCCAGAGTACTAAGGGTGGCATTACAATCAGGGACTTACGCGATAGGGCTTTTGTTTCATGTGATTTTCAAAATATTAAAAACGAACTCTGACACTACTGACTTAGACTGCATTCATAAAAATGTGCATTCACAAAGAAATGCATTTCTGCACTATGTCAGCACTTGTTGCATTTGACCACAGCTTATACGATATGACCATGCTGACCACGACCACAGAGTCCATGCCTTGCTGTATGTGAGCACTTTATGCATTTGACCACACCTTATACTATAGGACCATGCCGACCACGACCACACAACACATGCCTTGCTGTATGTCAGCACTTTATGCTTTTGACCACAGCTTAATCTATACGACCATGCTGACCACGACAACAATATACATGCCTTGCTGTATGTCAGCACTATATACACTTGACCACAGCTTATTCTATACGACCATGCTGACCACGACCACAAAGCATATGCCTTGCTGTATGTCAGCACATCTTGCATTTGACCAGAGCTTATACTATACGACCATGATAACCACGACCACACAGTACATGCCTTGTTGTATGTAAGCACTCTATCTCTTGACCACACCTTATACTATTCGACCATGCCGACCACAACCACACAATACATGTTTTGTGGTATGTCTGTATTTTATGCATTTGACCGCAGCTTATACTATACGACAATGCTGACCACGACCACACAGTACATTCCTAGCTGTGTGTCATCACTATGTGCATTTGACCACTGCTAATTCTGTACGACCATGCCGACCATGACCACATAGTATATGCCTTACTGTGAGTCCGCACTTTATGCACTTGACTATACCTCATCCTATACGACCATGCCGACCACGTCCACACAGCACATGCTTTGCTGTATGTCAGCACTTCTTGCATTTGACCATACCTTATACTATACGACCCTGCCGACCACGACCACAAAGCACATGCCTTAATGTAGTCAGCACTATGTGCTTTTGACCACATTTTATACTATAGAACCATGCTGACCACGACCACACAGCATGTGCCTAGCTGTATGTCAGCACTTCTTGCATTTGACCACAGCTTATTCTATACGACCATGCTGACCACGACCACAGAGTCCATGCCTTGCACTATGTCAGTACTTTATGCATTTGACCACACCTTATACTACACGACCATGCCGACCACGTCCACACAGCACATGCCTTCCTGTATGTCTGCACCTAATGCATTTGACCACATCTTATACTATACGACCATGCTGACCACGACCACACAGCACACGCCTTGCACTATGTCAATACTTTATGCATTTGACCACACCTTAGACTATATGACCATGCTGACCACGACTACACAGCACATGCCTTGCACTGTAACACTACTTTATGCATTTGACAACACCTTATACTAGAAAACCATGCCGACCACGACCATACAGTATATGCCTAGCTGTGTGTCAGCACTCTGTGCGTTTGACCACAGCTAATTCAGTACGACCATGCTGACCACGACCACACAGCACATGCCTTACTTTGAGTCCGCACTTTATGCACTTGACCATACCTTATCCTATACGACCATGCCGACCACGACCACACAGCACATGCTTTGCAGTATATCAGCAGTTCTTGCATTTGACCATACCTTATACTATACGACCTTGCCGATCACGCCCACACAGCACATGCCTTGCTGTATGTCATCACTTAATTTATATATTTGACCACAGCTATACTATACGACCATGCCAACAACGACCACACAGCATATGCCTTGCCATATATCAGCATTTCTTGAATTTGACCACAGCTTATTCTATACGACCATGCTGACCACGACCACAGAGTCCGTGCCTTGCTGTATGTCAGCACTTTATACATTTGACCACACCTTATACTATACGACCATGCTGACCACGACCACAGAGTCCATGCCTTGCTGTATACCAGCAGCTTAAAAACTATCTACTGTTGATTGACCAATCAGAGTGCTCAATTCAGGGTGTTTTATTTACTCATAAAGCCTTGGTCACCAAATTCCAGAAACGAATGACAGCGCCGTAGTAAAGTTGTCCAATCAAAAGTGAACATGTCATATTCTGTAGACATCTGGTACATTTTAATATTCAAATTGGTAACACAGCGGAAACCAGCTGCAACACAAAATCTGCTGTGCCCAGGGCATTTATATAATGTGCCCTAGGGCATTTATAGGATGTTCCATTACATTGGAAGGCTATTTCACAAATAAAAGTTTTAATTCATATCCTAAACATGTTACATTGACAAAGGGGACGGTCGACGTAAACACATTGAAAACGAAAATATATCAGTTAGGGGCGATAGTTTTAAGTCGGATAAAACCCTCGTACTCGGGCTCTTCTGGTATATAAAGTCCAACCCTACTATAAAATGTCTCGGCCTGCGGCCTCGACATTTTATCGTTGGGTTGGACTTTATATACCAGAAGAGCCTCGTACTCGGGCTTTATCCTATACTTATTCATGTGACCACACCTTATACCATTATCCTATAGTATAAAATGTGGTCAAAAGCACATAGTGCTGACATACATTAAGGCATGTACTGTGTGGCCGTGGTCAGCATGGTCGTATAGTATAAGGTGTGGTCAAATGCATTAGGAGCAGATATACAGCAAGGCATGTGCTGTTTTGTCGTGGTCAGCATGGTCACCATGCTGACCAAGACCACATAGTATATGCCTAGCTGTATGTCAGCACTTCTTGCATTTAACCACAGCTTATTCTATACGACCATGCTGACCACGACCACAGAGTCCATGCCTTGCACTATGTCAGTACTTATGCATTTGACCACAGCTTATGCTATACGACCATGCCGACCACAACCACACAGCACATGCCTTAATGTATGTCAGAACTATGTGCTTTTGACCACATTTTATACTATAGGACCATGCTGACCACGACCACACACAGCATATGCCTAGCTGTATGTCAGCACCTCATGCATTTGACCACACTTTATACTAATATACGACCATGCTGACCACGACCACACAGCACATGCCTTGCACTATGTCAGTACTTTATGCATTTGACCACACCTTATACTATACGACCATGCTGACCACGACCACAGAGTCCATGCCTTGCTGTATGTCAGCAGCTTATGCATTTGACCACACCTTATACTATAGGACCATGCCGACCACGACCACACAGCACATGCCTTGCTGTATGTCTGCACCTAATGGATTTGACCACACCTTATACTATACGACCATGCTGACCACGACCACACAGCACATGCCTTGCACTATGTCAGTACTTTATGCATTTGACCACACCTTATACTATACGACCATGCTGACCACGACCACACAGCACATGCCTTGCACTATGTCAGTACTTTATGCATTTGACCACACCTTATACTATACGACCATGCTGACCAAGACCACACAGCACATGCCTTGCACTATGTCAGTACTTTATGCATTTGACCACACCTTATACTATACGACCATGCTGACCACGACCACACAGCACACTTCTTGCACTATGTCAGTACTTAATGCATTTGACCACACCTTATACTATACGACCATGCTGACAACGACCACACAGCACATGCCTTGCTGTATTTCAGCACTTCTTGAATTTGACCACACCTTATACTATACGACCATGCTGACCACGACCACAGAGTCCATGCCTTGCTGTATGTCAGCAGCTTATGCATTTGACCACACCTTATACTATAGGACCATGCCGACCACGACCACACAGCACATGCCTTGCTGTATGTCTGCACCTAATGGATTTGACCACACCTTATACTATACGACCATGCTGACCACGACCACACAGCACATGCCTTGCACTATGTCAGTCTTTATGCATTTGACCACACCTTATACTATACGACCATGCTGACTACGACCACACAGAACATGCCTTGCACTATGTCAGTACTTTTGACCACACCTTATACTATACGACCATGCTGACCACGACCACACTTCACATGCCTTGCACTATGTCAGTACTTTATGCATTTGACCACACCTTATACTATACGACCATGCTGACCACGACCACACAGCACATACCTTGCACTATGTCAGTACTTTATGCATTGACCACACCTTATACAATACGACCATGCTGACCATCATCAGGTCGGCATTAGTCCACTTGGTTTTCATGTACTACGTCTCTGTGTCTTGATGGCCATGTGAATTGTACGTGGATCGTTATGAGATACTGAGTGAGCTGTCATTGATACGTGTGAATCATCACCATCAGCTACTGTATTCCCTACACTAGGGGTGTACTTATCGTTAGGCAATTTGTACATGCAATCTGCAGACAACGTGTGAGCATAACCAAGGGTATGAGAGTTTATTCCTATCCAGGCGGAAGGTGTTTCAAAGCACACTGTACATGCACCCCGCCAAATCTCGTACGAGCATTTATAATGGTTCGAGAGTTCACATCTAGCTTGGCGGCGTGTGTTTAAAGCATTCGTGACCGTAACCTCGTAGGAGCAATCACGAAAGTACGAGGCATGCACCCCGCCACACCTCCTACGACCATTCATAGATGTACGAGAATTCACATGTAATTTACCTCGTACGAGCATTCATAGATGTACGAGAATTCACATGTAATTTAGTGGCGTGTGTTTACCCAATTCGTGACCGTTAGCATGAGACCATTACCACGTCGGGCCATGGCCTATCGATCGATCTCTCTCGGGTCAAGGGTCATCGGAAACACACTGTAGCGATAACCCGTGACCTGAGCGCGATCGATACGCCTTGCCACAGAGAAACATAGACAGAGTGGCAACACTTGCATGCCTTTTGTTCCATGGTCGTCTCGGTAGACTATTGGCTTTTCATATTAAAATGAGCTTCAAAGGTGTTAAACTTTTTGGAGGCTTTGTTTGTGGTTGATAATTACACGAGATTATGCGAAAAATACGACGAGATGGCATCGTACTGCCAGTCGCGTAGCAACCATAGTTACTTTCTGAGCTCTCAGGCAAGAAACACTGCTTCACGCCAATCAAAACATAACACGCCAGCAGTTTCATAAACATGTCCTTCCTTGACGCACGTATAAAAGACGGTATGACTGACCGTAAACCATTGAGTAAAACCAGACAGTATCGATAAAAGACTTTCAAATTTGGTTCAAACACACTCATTATATATTCATAAAAATATGAGAGGAATTTTTAAAACGGTAAAACTCATTTTCCTGAAGCTCAAAACACTCCCGTTTTCGCCAGCACGTCAATTCTGCTCAGCACCACACGACAACAACAACACAAACTTTGCCGAACATACTTTCGCTTAACAATTGGCGAAAATCCGAAAATTACCGAAGGATTCACGGTCGGCACTCTTCGGAAAAGAGAGGCGAGAGCAACCTGAGGCGAGGCGAACATGGCTGATTTGTCACCACAGGTTTCCATGACTCAGAGTTTGACGTGTTTGCCCTTGGACACGATTTTGTGTGAATTTTGGATTTAAATCCATACAATGCGTGGTGGTCATTGCGATCGAGATCCTCACTGCAGCGTACCCGCATACTGCTAAAGCTGGAATTTTCCATTATGAAACTTTACCGCTATCAAAACATGGACATAAAATTGTAATAGTATCCATAGAAACTGAGCCGCAACTACGTCGATGTCTATTCTATTGGATGCCTATACTCCACTTCATGCACGTCACAAAAACTGAATGACAGGAGATAGATTGTCTTTTCCGAGGGAGTATTGGGCCTATGACTAGAAACAACAGCAAATTTACAGGTCACTACTCTATGCACTTTGCTCACCGTCACACACATGAATGTCTTTGCTTGCTGTGTTTTGTGTACGATTTCCGCGCTGTCAGTAACTTCGAAATGCCAAAATTGCGCAATCGCCGAACCGTACGAACCAGATGATGACCAGATGTAGCATACCTGTAGGCAAGATAATATTGGCACGTACCTAATCCTTTAACAACACTACCAATATGCAAAGGGGTTTTTTTAGTTGATGACTTGGATCTCTTGTTTCTTTCCTTGTCAAGTGTTTTGATTCATACAGTTGATTCTAATTGATTGCTACAATTGATTCGAAGGTATACGAGCATAATTTTCAATATTTACAGCTCCTACTGCGAAGTTATAGGTGTACGGAATCTACAGGAAGTAATGTCATATCTTTATGTTATTTTACTAAATTTGTACTTGACAATATCTCCATGTGTGTTAAAACCAGGCAGTCTGGTGTATTTGATTAAACTTGTCTTCAAATAAAATCAAGAATGCCAAGTAAGACGAGACTGTGTATTTTAGCATTGTAGTTGCATTCAAATATACATAATAGGTGTCGCATACAGGCCACACAATGATGTGTGCCAACTCTGACCTCAGTGTTCGTGCCAATACCCTGCCTTATACAGGCACATGGGTAGGACCAGCCTTTGTGACTAAAGTGGATAGGGTTCTTATTTGACATTTACATTTCAATACCAAAGGAAAAGACCAGCAGCTTGTCCAAAACCGTACCGGGGGAATCTTCCTGCACTCCGCGAACAGGTAAGCACGTTTCATTTACTTTATTGAACGTTGAAATCGCGTGTAATTTCCAAAAAAAGGCCACCTGAAACAATACAACAAACAAATATCAACAAATATGCATAAGGTCAGGAAGCACCGTTCACATACATGGTAGCATAGAACATTGTTCAATGCCCAGTTAACAACCATTCTAACCATACATGTATGAAAAGTAACGCCCATTTGCTTTCAAAGACTTGATATAAGTGTATTTTAAACTTGCTAGACTTGCTTGATTAATCATATTCGAACAATTGGAAATCTAAAGTTTCTTTGAAAATCACTCTGTTGCCAAGAGAAAACTGTAAGGAATGTAAAACGCAGGACAACAGTTTTAGATTGCACACGGAAAACAATCATCACCCTGGTGGAATAACAACGGGCAGCTGGAGAACAGGTAATGCTAGTAGCTGATCATATTACCCTTGGAACCGGGCCAAGTCATATTTTAATCTGCTTATCGCCGCTTATCATATAAACACAGTTTCATTTTATTTTATTTATTCATTTTTTTTGAACAGAAAAACAGCTAGGGTAAGAAAGAAGTAAAGAATTATCTTTAGAATTGCGGAGGTAGGACACTGTTGTTCCATGTTCACATTTTGGTTACTAAATATCTTAAGCTACTCGAATGACCGATTCTGTTCATTAGCGTATCTGGATATCCCTGGGGAAGACAACTCTCTGAAATGCTAATAAATGGTACATTTTTATAGCAATCTTTACGTTACTGCTAGTTTCTGAGCAGCTGAAATTCTGTCTGAGGGGAATATGGGGTTGCATTTGACGAAATTTTCGTACGAGTCAGGTAAGATGGACGCGTTTTAGATGCATATTTATGCGTTTTTTGCTAAGAACTGTTGAATTGAAACTTTTTCATTTGATCTCAGCAAAGTTCACAAAAACAAAATAGTATTATCAAGTGTGTATTGACTACGTTACCACCGATCGGAGCGTGCCGATCGTTCAGTTTAACACTCGTTAATTATTCAAGTCGGCATAAATGTCGGCATGTTCAGTCCACACTGTTTAAAACAATGCCTCGGTATCGGTGACCGAGTACGTAAAAGAATGTGATGATGTTTGGCAAACGATTGCAAGTTTCGTACATCTTGCGAGACGAAGGCCTGGTTGTGTTCATCACACAACGTCGGTTTATTTACAAGATCGGTTCAACGAACGAAGAAACGTTGTTCATGCGGCAAAACCATAGTCACTTTGCCGTAGTGAAGACAGAAAGTTGTAATGTGACGCCACCAAATTTTATATGGCGCAAGTGAATTTTATTGTGGCGCACCGCTACATTAAATCGACGGCCCATGTATGTACGCTATGCATGCATGCATACATGCATGCATAACATGTATGTATGTATGTATGTATGTATGTATGTATGTATGTATGTATGTATGTATGTATGTATGTATTATGTATCTATGTATGTTTGAATGGAGGGATTTCAGTATTGATAACTAAAAAAGTTCAAGCATGGTCAAATAATATGCATTCGGGTAGCAATTGGGCGATGCTGTTTAAGTAAATTAGGGAAAATTAACGTTTTTCATCATTATATAGTTTGCATACGTTCAGCAAAACCAAATTTTACAGAGCGGATTGATATGCGATGTAATTCAACCGAGAACTCTCACTATATAGGTACGCGAAATGGTAAAATTAAAGGATTGAAGCTTGTATTTGTACATTGATATAAACTAGATTTTACAATGATATCAGCATCGAGCGCTATTGTTCAAACGTAACAACACGCTAGAGTATAATAACACTGATGTCATTTTGTCACGAGAGGTACCTTACAAAAATATTGTTTATACCATACAGTGATCATCAAACTCTAACATGGCTGGAAGTAAGAATTCTTCAGCAGACATCAACCCTCTGAACTCATTGTTTGTGGAACTTTGCGAGGAATTGGGCCAAGAAGACGTTCAAAAAATAAAAGACTTATTGAAGGGAGGCCAGATAACCAAACGGGAACATGAAAGACTTCAAACTGCCGCTGAAATCTTCCACCTTCTTCTCGAAAAGGGATGTATTGCAGAGGATGACCTTTCCTTATTAAAAGGTCTCATGAATCAACTGAGACGTCCTTCACTGGCGAAGCGCATCAGCTCATTTTTGGGAGAAGAAGAACCTTCAGGAATAGATTTTGGTAAGTCTTAACACTGGACGTTGTCGGATACAAGTATTTTGAAACTAGGGAAAGTCATATGGTTTCATTGGTCATATAAACAATAGATTCCTTTAAGGGATACAAGGTGCTACTAATGTTTATCTTTTGATCCATGACATTATTGTTTCACAAAAGACTAAATTTGTTGTCTCGGCATATGTAACGAAAACGAAGATTGGCGGTCCAAATATCAATGTTATTGCCATAACTCACTACTGGATTTCATATCGTATCTGTTTTTGTTTGTTTGATTGTTGTCAGTTTTCATGGATGTAAAATTGCGAAGAGAGTTTTGTACTTGTTCTACTGGTTTTTTACAAGTATGTTCAAGAAATATATGATACTTGACTAATCTCATTTCTAGAATTCAATTCAACACAGGCAATAAAGCAGACTTTCCCATTGCTTTAAGGAGTAAGCATTACTGTGTGATCTGTGTCTGATTACACACTCGCTTATTAAGGGATATATATTTGTAAACAAACAAACAAACAAACAAACAAACAGAAAGCAAACGAACGAAGAAACAAACAAAACTTAGCATTTTATTAACAAATGCAAACGAAGAGAGATAGTTATTGATCGATTCTTTATTGTAAAGATGAGACAAACGTATGCAACAAATTTATAGACACACGCATGCAAGCGAATAAACAAACAAAAGTCCTGAGCCCCAGTGCTATGACGAATTTGCCATTTTGACATGCAAAGCGCAGTAGAAACGTACTAGGTGGCTAGCTACGTACAGGCCTTGATATATAGGCGATGGCGCTATCAATTAATCATTCACAGGCCAGGTCAAAAAAGGCTTGGGCTTAGGCAGCCGCTGAATACCTTTGACTATCAGAGTCAGGTAAAATGGAATTTTAAGTACAATTGTTAAAGCTTAGGCCTAACGAAGGTGCCTACTCATTCAATGTAACGTAATCTTATTAAGTGCTAGGGATATTTCTCCTGTCACTTTCAAGAGAGGCGAAAGGTGATCTGGTCTCACCTGGATATTTAGTCGATGTTTCACCTGCCAAGGGAAAATATTGAGATTTTAGGCTGTAGTTGTTGATGTTGAACGATCGGTCGACAAGCGAAATTGTGACTTTTAAATTTATCTTTCCTGTGACCAGTATATGTCACACAATTTCCCGTTACGTCTTTCGGAAATCCACCGCACCGAAGTTTGGCTAGATTTCCATGTTCGTCTGGTCTTTCTTTCATGGCCTCGTCGCTTTGCTAACGCATAATAATCATGGGGAATGGGGCGTACCAGCGAGTCCCGAAGCGATGAGCAGAGAAGCGAGGAATCACCTCGCTCTGCTCTATCCTTTGCTTCTACTCCTAGTCCTACAGCTAGCACTAGTGCATTATGCCTATATTATTAAATCTCATAAAAAATGAGATCTGGAAAGTGAGGTTAGAGTCAGCCTTGCACAACCAAGGCAGTTAGAATCGGTATGAATTTGCCACCTGAAATCAACTATTTGAAAATGTGTGGTTGTCGACTCGATAATATTTAATTAGCTTAATACTGGAGATGCATATCTGAGTTTTGCAATTGTAATCTTTATGCTCTCTTGCAGGAGAAAAAAAATTACATGAGTTGATAATCATTGTTTAATAATACTAATAAAACTCACATAGGTATCACACAGAACCAAAGAGATAATATTTTGATGATGTAACAAGTTGTCAAAAAGTACTTGTCACAATACAAGAATTCCTGCAATTGTTCAAATTTGAAATTTTCCACTGCAAAATATCGGTGTAATTCTATGCATTCGATGCATTCATGTAATGTTTTCCTTTTTCTCATGTTATCACATGAACTGGCCCGTATCTCCACCTGTGTGACGTACACCAGCACAGATAAGAAATCCATATTACCGCTGTTGTACGTCATCAACCGGAACTTTTTTTCTGCAATGGTACCGTTCGTACATGCACGTCGCGTTGCCACACAGACCGATTTGTCGTGATCGATGCCGTGCTCTCATTACATTTTGAGAAAATGGTGAAATCAAGATATGGAAATATAGAAGGCATGTCCAACGATATTTCGAGTCGCTAAAGCTTTAGCTATTCCCATGAATCGAATGAGGATACCGTCGATCGTTATAATGGCTCAGTAACGTCACGGCTCAAGTCGTAAGGCTCAAAGTGGACGTCGTCGTACCTGGTGATCGCCAAGCGACGTCGTACCTGGCGATCGAGGTTGGCGATAAACCCGAAATATACACCTCAACGAACGTTCAACTTAATAGATGAATACCGTATAATCTTCGGGGAAAGCGACATAGAAGGCACAAGCATAAAGTCATTTTACAAACAACGATAAATTTCCTTCATCACCCAAATTATTCCGTCGTTTCTCGATCGGAATCAAACCTGCAGCGTAAGGCTAATAGTGAAAACATAAGCTGTCGACCTACAGTGCAGCGCCGTAGAATCCGATGTATTTCGAAAGTTGACTCGGACAACACTCACAACAGAACAGAGTTCCCGTCAAGTAACAAAATTGGGATGTAACTACGGGCGATATATGTGTCACAGCAAACATCAAAGTCCGTAAGACGAAAAATTGACGACCGAGATGGCCACCGGCGAAGACCGGTGACGGCAGTGCCCACTAAGCTTTACAACTTACAAGCGTACACTCTGTGTGTCATCGATCTGAAACTTTCGGGCTCGCCAAGGTCGTAAACTTGTGATATTTTAATATCCACAGCATCTCTAAGAATGGTAACTACTGTTTCGATCGTGTCGTTGCATTAGTTTCATAAACATAATTGTAAATATTCTAAATATAATTGTAAATATTCTAAATAACTCAAAATACTAAGGTTATCCGTCGCTAGCGCGTTGAAAGTTATGTCCGCCGAAGGTAGACTTGCCTTGGCATCGGTCCAGCGCGAGACAATGATTGACATGCGCACGAGACCGAATCCGTGTGTCTGATTGGTGGAGATACCATTTCATGTATCAAAAGTTCAGCTTAATCGGATTTATGAATGAAAGTATGCCTGTAAACATTCGCACATCTCCTGGGTGACGGGCCGCTTTACCCAATAAATGAAAGTAATCCGCGTAAGGGAAAACACAAAATCGCGATAAAAAACCATGCAATTTGTTACAATAATTTTGATCCATCCACATCAAAGAAAAATAAGAAGACTGTTCATGTGATAAATATATAATCCCATGGAATGTTCTCTGTTTGACGTCACCGTATACTCGTGTTTTTCGCGGAGCCGCACAACTTCTCGCCTTCGGCTCGAAGTTGTACGGCTCCGCGAAACACACTCGTATACGATGACGTCAAACAGAGAAAAATACCATGGGATTATATGTAATTATTTCTTGGAATAACAGATGTGCATCTGTTGTATTTATTAAATCAGCGATGACCCTCATCCATATTGCCATCCAGATCAGACACATAATAACTCACAGGTTTCTGTTTGTTTGTTTTTTTTTTTGTAGGGCGTAAATCGACAAGTCCCGGTCTGGATGAGTTTGTCCCTTCAGATAACCAGAAGAGATGGCTGGCGTTCGGCATACAGGCAGAAAAACTGGCTGATATGATCACGGGACGCCTTAGTGATTTTTTCGAGATATATGACACTTATTTAAAGCATAAACAGGTACCAGAGAATATCTCTGCTACTGTACGTATCGCCGTAGAGTCCATCGAAAAATGGTCCTACTGTGACTTCCAGGACTGGGAGGAAACATCATACTCACAAGACATGGAAAACCTTATCCATGCTTTCGAAGCATTAGATGAAAATGGAACGGAAAAGAGACTTATGTCAAATCTCAAGGATGGGAAATCGAAGGGTGTGTAGCATGTTGATCTTTCATAATTTCGTGAAAACATATAAATCGCACTATCTAGGTTTGATCATCAAGTGCTTTGGTAAGACCAAATCATCGGTTGCATTTTGAAAACTAGTTATTCTCGTCGTACGGTGGAAAGCAATCGACGGTCAGTTTTAAGAACTGAATGTTTCCCTTCCACAAAATATGACTATAGAAAATCACACTTCATGGAGAGAGACAATCATGGGCAAGAAAGAGTTAAACATCTTTTTAGTTTGTTGTAAATTGAAAATCAATATATATATATATATATATATGATATGAGAGAGAGAGAGAGAGAGAGAGAGAGAGGAGAGAGAGAGAGAGAGAGAGAGAGAGAGAGAGAGAGAGAGAGAGAGAGAGAGATCGTTTGACTTGTATAAATTATTTATTTAGGTCTTCAGGCATGTTAGATTACTTTGCCTGAGGTTTCAAATACCAGATAAACTTCGATTAATTATGTTCTATTAGCAGTCGCCTCGCATCGGAGAGGTTAGGTATGATTGGCATAGTGTGTTTTTAATATGTTGTATGTTGAGCCGATATACTGTTTATACATAATCAGCAGCACATGTATCTCTACCTGTCATGATTTTGCACTTTGATTGGGAAGCTCCGAGGAGTGAGTCAGTTGACTTGCTATGACATAAACTTCATCAGTGGTGGTGTTTCCGTACTCTGGGTTGATCTCCTAATGCCGATTGGAAAACAAATTTTACTTGTTCAACTTTTTCCTATGTGTGTCAGCATCTGTAGCAAGTATAAAAAATATAATCCACTTATCTCTATATGATCGCGTCAATGCATTAGTAGTAAGTACCAATTATACTTGACATATCCCTCATATCCTTGACGTGTTATACTTGACGTTTCCCTCTTATTAATAGTGATACACTACATGATTCTTTTATGATCTTTAGAACTGGTCAAGTTCTTGAAGAATATGACTCCAGGCCTTCTGACCAAATTGTCAAACTTTTTAACTAAAGTTTCAACAACTTCCGAGAAGAATTCAAGAACGTCAACAGACGATACAGAAGCAATGAAAGAAAGACTGGATTCTGCTCATACTTTAATCCGTAGATGGATGACCTCAGTAGAGAACAGTGAGTCAAATTACGACGAAGTAATCCTCACTTTCATCCCACGAGTTTTATTAATATTCCCAATTTTGATGTTATTCAATGTCAACTTTGTAGTCATTATTTTGATAATTTAATGATCGCCGAAAAAACATTGCTCGGAAACGGATGATACGACTAAGAGCTTTATTGGTAGACAACAAGGATTACAAAACCTTAGGAAAATATTGATATCGATTGCAACGATGTCAGGGCTGCTGTTGTAAGTGGCAAGAAAGGTATGGGAAAAACAGAGTTAGTAAATGAGTATGTTAGGCAAAATACAACTCAATATCACGGTGGTGTCTATCGAATTTCAGCCCGAAATGACGATGCACTTTACAATTCCCTTAAAGCGATATCAATTGACAAAAACCTTGGGGTATAGATGGTAGGGATTGCCTTCGGAAATTGCAGGAATACCTCAAGAGTAAGTCGAACTGGCTCATTATAGTAGACGATGTTGATACATCTAATCTCTCTGACGATGTGAATGATATCATAAATGGCCCGTGGAAAAGAGTGGCTGTAGGTCATATGATTGTTGAAACCAGATCTGGCGTAAGTGAAAGTAGAGAAACAGTCGAGCATATCAAGCAACCAAACTGTCTTGCGATATCAGAAATAGACGCGCATGGTGCTGTGGGGTTTTTACAAGTGTAAATTCCGATGATGACGTGCACAAAGTAGCACGTGAGTTCAAGGCTACTCCTACGGAAACAGAAGATATGAGCTTTATTGGCAGGAAACTAGAACTACAAAACCTGAGGAAAATATTTGATATCGACTGCAACGATGTCAGGGCTGCTGTTGTAAGTGGCAAGAAAGGCATGGGAAAGACAGAGTTAGTCAATGAGTATGTTAGGCAAAATGCAACTCAATATCAAGGCGGCGTCTTCCGAATTTCAGCCCGAAATGAGGATACACTTTACAATTCTCTTAAAGCAATATCAATTGACAAAAACCTTGGGGGTATAGATAGCAGGGATTGCCTTCGAAAATTGCAGGAATACCTCAAGAGTAAGTCGAACTGGCTCATTATAGTAGACGATGTTGATACATCTAATCTCTCTGACGATGTAAACGATATCATAAATGGCCCATGGAAAAGAGTGGCTGTAGGTAATATGATCGTAGTAACCCGATGTGACAAAAGCGAAAGTGCAGAATTTGTCAAGGGTATCGAACAACCACACTGTCTTGAGATATCAGAAATGGACGAGGATGATGCTGTGAAGTTTTTTACAAGTGTAAATTCCGATGATGACGCACGCCAATTGGCAGGTGAGTTCAGGGCAATCCCTGGTGTCCTAAGTGAAGCTAACAATACGATGTCACTGTATGATGGGGATGTTAAAACATTCCTACAAGAAGTTAGACGCCATAAAGAATCAAATGAAGGGGCCGCTGTTGAAACTAAGAGTGACACCGAATCGATCTCAGATATTTTGATGCAAGCCCAGTCTTATGCCATTGACAATATCTCTACAGGACAGAAACAACAAGAACAATTGCTCGCACGTAGACTATTAAAGGGTTTTGCACTGATGGGCGATGCAAGTATACCATTTTGTCAAATATCTGACGGTTATGTCTTATTGACGATTACTTACATACGCAGAAAAACAGAGAAGACGTTTGGCGGCAATTGCTCAAAATAACACATTCAAATGATGAACTAAGTATTCCTTCTGACCAAAGAGAGTCACTCAGAGTTTCTCTTTCGGCAGATGAAAAAGTCAGTTCGTTAGTTGACGCGTGCAAATTGTTACAGCCTTGTTTAGAAGAAATGTTAAAAACCAACAAAGGAGATATTGCCAAAAAAGGCGAGCAACAGTTCATGCAAAAATTGCACAACATATTGTGCCACGCTATGGAGGTCTCAAAGTGCATTCTTGATTCCTTAAATGAGGAAGTGGAGACAAGCTCAGAGCAGCGCGAAGTCATGGCAGTGTGTTTGTACCGTACACACATCATCTGTCAGGTATCTGGAAAGCACAGTGAAGCATTGATATTTCAAAGGAACGCGACAGTATTAATGACAACAATCGATGACAAGGCAAGAGATTCCTGTGTGACAAACACCTTGAGTAATACTGAATACAATATATATACTACCATCAGTACATTTGTTGAAAAGACTACAATGCAACCGCCTTCACCAGTTGACTACAAACGTGTCAAAAGATCGAATGCTGCAGAATTTTCTTCACTGTGGGATGCTTTTGACACTTGCCATGAAAAATCTGTTACAGCGGCAGAGTGCATGCGAATGTGTGATTTTGGTAAGAGCCCGTTGGAATGTGACATTACTTATCTTATTCCCGAAGGCACAATTGAACTCAAAGACCTACGCGCTAACAATAGGTACGTTGCCGAAACAAGAGAAAAAACCAACATACTCGTATCAAAGGAAACCTCCGAAGTGCGTGAAGAAGGCATAATATATCTAGAGGGCTTTACGATTGAGATCAACCACACTCTTGTTATCGGCAGAGAAAGTACACTAATACTCAAAGATTGTGACCTGCGATGCAATATAGTCTCATCCTACCAACATTCACCAAGTTTTGCAGCTTTTCTTAAGTTTGAGAGTCACGATGTCAAGACTTGTCCAATCGCAAAAAATATTCGTTATGGTATCGGGAAGCGCAAATTGACATCTAAAAAATTCATTTCCGGATCTTATGAATGTCGTTGTGAAGGTATTGATAAGGAAGAAATGTCTGGCGCTGCCCTCATCCTGAAAGATGACTCAAAATTGCTGATTACGAACTGTACCTTATGTACTGGTTCTAAATCATCAAACGGTATCTTAGCGACGCAGAACTCAACGTGCATAATAGATAACAGTGAAATTTTCAAATTAAATTCTGCCCTAACAGTTCTCGGAGGCAACACGCTGGTTCAAAATAGTCGATTGCATGACAACGTGACCGCGATTCAACATTTTCCCTTATCAATACAAAGCAGATTATCATGCGTCTCCAATCACATTTTCAAAAATGATAAATCAGGCATTAAAATCATATCAAGGTTTGAAGACGTGAATGCTGAATATGATCTAGACTCTAACTACATTTATGACAATGGAAATGGCTTACGTCTAGAAAGCGACGGGAGAGTAAGTGTAGAAAATAATTCATTCTATAACAATTTCAGAGGCGTCTACATTTCCGGCTGCAAGAATATATATGTCACGAACAACAACGTGTATGAAAATAAGGATATAGGAATGTACGTTGTAAATGTCACCGACGATGCTTACTCTTCAGTGGTAGACAAAAGCAACAAATTGTCATTAAATGGTAGGTACGATGTTCAACGTTCATTATTACATGTAAGAGAACTGAAACGGGGTGGTTCTCTTGATCGTGAGAATTTGATTCTTGTAGAGCCCACTAAAAAAAGAGAACTTTCTGCGGAGGAAATTAAGTGTTGTTCAGTCTGTTTCAAGAAGATTTGCAAACCTTCACTATCGTGTGCAAACTGCCTCGCTTTGAAATTCTGCTCCAAAAGTTGTCAAATTAAGCATGTCAGCGGGCAAGTTAACTACTGTACAGAGTTGAGAAAAAACTTCACGGTACAGTTTAAACTTGAAGGGTTTCCTGAATTCAAATCTCACATGAAACAGGTTACACGAATGTCTAAAGTTCAGGCACATTTGAAAGAACGGACGATAATGTTGAAAATTATGAACGGATTCCACCACGAACAAGAAGTTACAGATGAAAGGTTAAGTGATGTTTTACGCCAATCCGGAAAATCGAAACTTATTGCTGAAAAAGAACAAGGCAAAGGTGGAGTGGCATTTGGAAAATACGCCAAAAGTATCTACAGTGTCGCGTCTATAATCAATAATACGCACATCAGGATATCGCTCTTGAATGTGTACGGTTCTGTCGAGGAATTAAAGGTGGATTTTTCCATCGACGAATAGAGATGTCGAATGAAACGTTTGGTAAACCATCTATGTGAGCATTATGACACTTGACCTGACCTATCTGATGCGAAATACAGTTCCACCATGAACAAATATCCCAGGCATTATAGAATCACTAAGTAAATGATCATATCGCTTGAACAGCCACTAGACACCTCCAGGCCATAAATGTCAGAGGAATAAAAAATAATAATCCATTTAATGATATTTAACAATTTCAAACTTTCGAGTATTCAGTCTCAAATTTTGAATCACACAATATTTCTCTGTGTCTTTCCCATGACAACTTAAAGGTTTGATGAAGTATCTAGAGATTTAATGGCCACAGTTTTCATCTTTTGTTCCAGTTCTCTGGTATAATTTTAATAAATGATGACAAACTGAGGTATACAATTAGAAGGCAGTGGTGGTTATCGTAATACCCGTAGACTAGTCGGAGAATGATGGCACTCTTCTTATTGCTTAAAAGCTGCAAGGCTGATCTTTATCAGGCCTATTGAAGGAGTAGTGCACCTACACCAAGGTCTTTTTTAAGTGTACTTTCATTACTTTGGTTTGTGACTCGTTATTCATGTATGTCATAGGGAATTGTAATCACCAAACGAGGCAAATTTTGATTTTCAAATAAACACGTCTATTCTCATTCATATCACGGTGTATAGTCTTTTTGCTTTCAATGAATTATTAGGTACAAGAGGCGATTGAGATTCGCTGTTGCATGTTGTTGTCAATACATTGAACGTCAAGTTCTTTAATAGATTTCTTCTACTTTACATCTAGATGAGTGAACGAACTATAACGACGCTCTACACAGAGCAGAATTTTCTCGACTACCGGATTGCGTAGTCACGAAATGAGTATTTGTGTAGCTATCATAGAATTAATCAAACTTTTACTCTAAATCAATGCACCTAACGCTCAATTTAGTTTTTATCATAGGCGTAATAGTAATTATATGTTATTAACAATATCAATATTACTTGATCTGTATCCCTTTTTGCCACTTACAAGCAACACTATATCTTAATTATAAATATATTATTGTAGAAAATATGTAGAGATGGAAGTTTGTCGAATGTTTGTAATTATCCTGATACAAAAAGTTTATAATTTTTATGAGTTTTAAAGATTCCTTGTAAGACTGTCGTAAAATGTGTTCAAGGTGGTAATAAACGTCTGGCCAATAATCATCGCCAAATTTCACTTTTGCCATAAACAGGGAACGTTTTTGAAGGTATTTGTGGAAAGCTATGTAACTGAATTTCAACACGGTTTTGTTAAGGGGCGATCAACTGCAACTTATTTAGTTTCATATGTTGATTTTCTAAGTCTCTTGACTCCAAGAAGCAAGTTGACAGCATTTACATTGACTTTGCTAAAGCAATTGACACTGTCAACCACAAACTGCTTTGTCATAAACTCTGTTCATTCCGTCTGTTGTCCAATTTTTAAACTTTTTACCTCTTATCTCATATCAAAGTATCATTATTCTTGGTAAATCATCCTTTTAGCACCCATGTCCCATCAGGGGGGCCTCAGGGTTCAATGTGAGGATCCCTGCTTTTTGTCTTATACATTAACGACCTTCCCAATGTCCTCCTTTACAGTCAGATCAGTATGTGTGCTGACGACTCTTAATTCGTTCGCGAAATTCACTCTCTAGGCGATTTTACTCTGTTACATGAGGATTTGTTAGGGGTTGTTAATTGGTGTACTTTGTGGAAGCTTAACCTTATTGTTCTGAAATGCAATGTTATTACCTTCACCAATAAGAGAAATGTTACGTTTTGTACGAGTATTCTATCGATGGTTGTGTGTTAAAGAGAGTGGCTGAGATCAGAGACTCTGGTGTTGTCTTAGTTTCTAATATATCATTTAAAAGGAATATTGAAGCAATGTGTAAAAATTTGTGCTTTCATAATATAATGCTCGGTTTGAAAAAGAGATACTGTAATATATTTTATTCTTCGAGAGCTTTGACATCCGTGTGTGTATGTTTAGTAAGAAACAGATTAAAGTCCTACTCTGTGGTCTGGTCTCCAAACTGTCAATATTTGGGTGACCATGTAGAAAAATTTCAAAGTAGTTTTCTGAAATATATGTGTCTGACGTTTACTGGGTACTATAGTGATTTCAAAGAGTCATGTATGCATTTTAATCTCCCTTCTCTCTCACTTCAACGGAAGGTTTTAGATCTGACTTTTTTAAACGGAATATGTTCAGGGAGATTTTCTTGTCCCTACCTCTTATATCAATTGCCATCTTAAGCGACAAAAGTGCCACGTTGCAAGTTGAATCTTAGAAAATTTGCTCTTATCCCTAGGTCTATTACGCTATGTAATGATATTTCGGTGGATATTTGTTTACCTAGTACTGCTTTTAAGACATTTGTGTCCTGATATTTTGTTTCTTAGGGCCCAGTCTCTGTATTCGTTCTATACAGATTCTTATTTTTAATTTGTATTATGTTTGTTGATACTGTAGAGTTTGCTTGTTTGTTTGTTTGTATTTATTTTCTCGGAGTCTGTTACGGGCCTTTTGGCCCATTGAGCCACCCAGTAAATAAATAAATAAAGGCACCGTATGAGAGGATCACTGCGCTATAAAATATAAGATTACCAATATTATCAGTTTATTTTGGTCATGTATAAACCCATTGCATGAGAAGTATTTTATCTACTTCATCTCCGCCTTAATAAATGATGAACGCTATGAATCATTATGTGATCAACCATTACGTATACAAACTATACACAATCCAAGCAATGGGCATACCACGAAATTTTGACCAGTTCAAGACATATATGAATGAGCTGTAGCGAATTCTTTAACGCATTTGTGAAGTGAACACGTCTAAATCGAGTGGTACACCCGTCACTAGAGTTGTCTTTTGTTATTCTACTGTATATCATCATGTTAAAATTTTGCATGAAACGTTGAAGCTATATCATGAATAAAACAGTGTTATTTTCACTTTTAAACCAATCAGTTCGCTGTATTTTCGCTATCAGTATACAGGTGTAATTAAGTTGTTCATGAAGTATTTTTTCATAGGATGCACCAATGTGACACTTTTAAGTGATGCATGCTTACTATTTCTCGATAGTTTTATGTAAAATATTGTGATGTAATAACAATGTTCATCAAAATTTTAAACAATAGCCTAACAAACTCTCTTCGTTACTCTTTCACATTGGATTCAAATAAATGGTATTTTCAATCTTAAGCACGGCTTGTAACGTTTTGTCTGACTGATATCGGTCGAAGACTGTTTTTTACAAACATACTCCCTTCAGACAATCACCGGAATGTTAGTAGGTTATACCATGTTGACTCGTACGTCTAGTTTATATTGAGTAGAAAGACGGGATACATAATTATTTTGCAGATATTATCTCAAATAGCTTGTACGTATAAATGATATGGCCTAACAAGTTATAATGCAATTGTAAACATGATGAACCAAATATCCGTTTGTCAGACGTTTGTCAAGTGACCAGATTGGGAACTAGATATCTTTATGTTCGGATTATGAATGAGGGAAGGATGGAGGAATAGAAGAAGCAAATACATTTTAACAGTAAACTTTGCATTGATAAATCATTTCTTCAGCAAAATAAGCTTAATTTGCGGATTCAAACCCTCACATTATGTTGCCTTCTCTAGCGGCAAATACTTTGCTCTCCCAAACTTACCTCAGGGTTATATCTCTACTTGAAAGGGGAGTTAATAATTTACATCAGCTAGTGCTCTTTTTACTGCAGCTACTCTTCAAAAGACAAGACTTGTTATCACATACGAATGCTAGCAAAAGCATTATCAATACTAGCTAGAAAGAAAGTAGCTCGGAATCCTGATGTAAGAGACCAGATACAGCGAAAATGCTAATGGTTCTGCAGAAAGGGCAAACTTGTATGACTTGCTTAAGCAGCCTGAATTTGCAAATATATTTTACATTGTTCAAGATGATAAACTGTGGTATAATCGCAAGCAAACTAGGATCAAAATGAGGATGGACACACAACCATGGTATTTTTCTCTTTGTGACGTCATCATTTACAAGTGTTTTTCGCGGAGCCGCCCTACAACTTCTCGCGTTCGGCTCGAAGTTGTGCGACTCCGCGAAAAACACGAGTATACGATGACGTCAAACAGAGAAAAATTCCATGGGATTATAGATTTATCACATGAACAGTCTTCTTCTTTATCTATTTACGTAGATGAATAAAAATTATTGTAATAAATTGCATGAATTTCGTCGCGGATTGCTTTCATTTAATGAGTAGAGCAGCCAATCATCCAGGAGATACTTCATTAATAAATCCCATCAAGTTGAAATTTTGATGCATCGAATGGTATCTCCGCCAATCAGACATACGGATTCGGTCACCTGAACGTGTCAATCATTGTCTCGCGCTGTACCGATGCCAAGGCAAGTCGACAATCGTCGGATATAGCTTTCACCGCGCTAGCGAGAGATAGTCATGGTATTCAGAGATATTTAGTATATTTACAAATAAATTTATGAAGTAAATGCAACGACACGATCGAAAAAGTAATTCTCCTTCTTAGAGTTGCCGTGGCTGTTGAAAGTATCACACAAGTTTACGACCTTGGCGAGCGCGAAAGATTCCGTTCGATGACACACAGAGTGTACCTCATTGCATGTTTGTGGCCACAACGCGGCAGTCACTGGTCTCTGCCGGTGTCAATTTGTCAATCCCGATCTCGGTTATCAATGTTTTCGTCTTACGGACTTTGATGTTTGCAGTGACACATATCTCGCCCGTAGGTACATCCCAATTTTGTTACTTGACGGAAACTTCTGTTGTAAGGGTTGTCTGAGTCAACTTTCGAAACACATCGGATTCCACAGCGCTGCAGCATAAGACTACAGCACGACAGCTTGTCTTCGTTACAGTCTTACGCTGCAGGTTTGATTCCGAGCGAGAATTTACGAATTTTTTTGTGCGATGAAGGAAATTTGTCGTTGTTCGTCGAGTGACTTTATGCTTATGCCTTCCATGTCACTTTTCCGAAGATTATACGGTACTCATTTATTCAGTTGAACTTACGTTGAAGTATATCTTTCGGGTTTAACGCCAACCGGAATCGCCAGCTACGACGTCCACATTGAGCCTTACGATTCTACTGGAGACGCCACGTTACTGAGCCATTAAGATAAAACGATCGACCGTGTCCCCTTTCGATTCTTGGGAATAGCTATAATAATAGTTTTAGCGACATGAAATTTCGTTGGACATGCCTTCTATGTTTGCATGCCTGGATTTATCGAGTCACCTTTTAGTAAAGATGTCATGAGAGCAAGGCCTCGATCACGACAAATCGGTCTTTGTCGCGGTGTGCATGTATGAACGGTACAGTGCAGGAAAATAATTCCGGTTGATGACGTACAACAGGAGTAATATGGATATCTTATCTGTGCTGGTGTACGTCACACAGGTGGTAATACGGACCAGTTCAAGTGAAATCGATCACAGGCATGCAAAGACAACGTCACTCCTTCAAGACAAAGGATAACAAACAGAAAATGTAAACACTGAAAAAGTACTGCCAGAAATCTTGATATGGTAGTATTAAGCTTTATGAAAAGAAATACAAAATTTTTAAATGGGAGATTTGATTAAAACCCGACACATCTTTGTTTTAGATCGAGTGATTTCTATTCGCTTAAATGATATTTTTAGCCTTACAAAGTCAGCTTTGTGAAAAAAGGTGAAGCGTTTACCATCATCATGACAGCCATAGCAAGCAAGTTGTATATTTTCAGCCCCAAGATATCTAAAAATTGTGAAATATCATCATAAAAATAATGAGGGGTTTTTTAAGCCAATGCACTCAAATTAATATTCGGCAGTAATTGCAAAACTCACTGCAGAAGTTAGGTCTGATATTAAGTTGTAATGACAGCTGATCGCCAAATCATCAGCGATTTATTGAAAGAAAAGACATCCCAACCACAGTACCGCTTACAGAGAGCAAATGACACGCGCTGAGAGTATGGAAAGAACCCTTTTTCTCTGATATTTGCGATTAATCGCTTGAAGGCGATTCGTTGTGAGGCATCGTTGAAGAGGTCCTGCAAATTGCAATGTTTTTCTGAGCTCTGAAGCAAAACGCTTTACTGCGCAAAAACATTTTAACTGTGCCCTCCATTTGACACATACAACACGGCATTTCTACATGCATACAAAGACTGCACTTTGAACTCTATTTTGCTGGCCTTATCTGCCTTCCCGTGAGGCCTTGCTTCCAGGAAGTCCAAAGGGCACCCGTTGTTCAATCTGATCGGTAACCAACATGGCAGCAAAGACAAGCAAACTACCCTCAGAAATCGATGAGAATTTCCTACTCTGTGGGATCTGTTATGAAAGGTACAAGAATGCCAAAATTCTTCCGTGTCTACACAGCTTCTGTGAGCCGTGTCTTAGTAAGCTAGCCGAGGAAAATGGCACCATAACGTGTCCAGTGTGCCGTAGGGTTCATGAACTCACCGACAGTGGAGTGGCAGGCATTGAGGCCAACGTCTTCCTGAACGATTTACTTGTGTATTTTGCGGAACAGGGTGGAGATGAATTGAACAAATGCACAGCTTGTGAAGACGGTAAGGTCACAACTCGCTGCATTGAATGTGCATATCATATATGTTTTAATTGTGCTAAAGCCCATGCAAAATTTCCGTCAACGAAATCTCATCGCCTGTTAAAACTGGATGAATACCACGCAGCAGTGTCAGATGACACAGCCTCGGTTCAGCCACCTGCCTACTGCAACGCACATGCTGAGTACCAGGTCGAGTTCTACTGTGATACGTGCGAAATCGCAATCTGCCCGAAGTGTACGGCATTAGATCACCCTCAAACGAAACACCAGTACAGGCATGTCAACGACGCAGCGAAGGATTTCGCCGGAAACTTGTCTACCGCCATAGAGAAAATGAAAGTGAAAGAGACTGAAGCAAACAACAGTAAAATCACAGCGCAAGGAGTATTACAATCGCTCGACAAGAGCTATCAAAGAGAAGAAGAAACTCTCAGGAAACACACCCGACAAACAATCCAAGAAGTAACACGTTTGATACAAGAAGATGAAAACAAACTGCTGACTGAGTTGAAAGGTGAATACGATAAAAGGAAAGGAAACCTGACCGCACAAATAAAAGAACTTGACATTGCTGAGAGTGACCTCACAATTACTCGTGAATATGTTGAGAAACTGATGCATTATGGGAACGCTTCACAGCTAATGTCTGCAAAGAAGGGAGTTGATCATCAAACAGAAGAATTACTGAAAGTGAAGACACAGGTAGAGCCAGTAGAAGACGACTACATGGAGTTTCGCCCATTTGATGACTTTTGTAGTGATAAAAGTATTGGGATGATAAAATTCATTCAGACAGTGTACAAAGTGGACACAGTCGCCCGAACTGTTCGAGTTGGCGAAGAAATCACGTGTACCATTAGAAGTGAAGAAGAATCGATCCTCGATATGGAAAAGGTGTCACTGAGTGCAAAAGTTGAAGCTGTGATGAAGAAACCTGACGGTACTCCACAGGAAATGAAAGTCAAGGACAATGAGAATGGAACGATGACTTTGAAAACACGCGTAGAGGAAGTAGGGGAACATGAACTTTCGGTATCAGTATGTAGGAAATCAGTGCTGGGTTCACCTGTCAGAGTTAATGTTATTGCAAAGAAGGGGTTAGTGTGCAAGTTTGGGGAGTCAGGTTCAGGGGTTGGTCAGTTACATAACATCTGGGGGATGGTAATGATGGAAAACGGTGATACTTTGGTCGGTGAATACAAGAACAAAAGATTACAATCATTTACTGTTGACAGAAGACATAGAAAGTTATTCAGGTTTCTAAATGTTAATAATTTTCGTCCCTATGATGCAGCTGTATCAGTGAATGGTAATATCTTTACTACAGATGGTGGAAATAAGAAAGTAATTGTCTGTGATGAGAATGGAAAACTAATAAAGTGTTTTGGAAAGGGTCAGTTTCAGTGCCCTGTTGGTATCGCGATCAATCCTCTCAACGGAAGGGTTTATGTTGTGGATTACACTGCTCACTGTATTCACATTTACGACCAAGAGGGCAATCATATCAAATCATTCGGTAGCTATGGAAGTCAGGAGGGTCAGTTTCATCATCCACTCTTTGTCTGTATTAATAATACTGGTGTTGTCTATGTATCAGAATATAGTAACCATCGAATCCAAGCGTTCAATGGCGATGGTCACTTCCTGTACACATTTGGCTCCTATGGAAGTGGTGATGGCCAATTGAACCATCCCCGTGGAGTAGCTGTGGATAAACACGGCTATGTGTATGTCGCAGATCAAAGCAATAATAGAATTGTGAAATACGAATCACGTGGTCAATTTGTTTGTCGTATTGATGACGTGGGTGACAGTCTTAACCGGCCTATCGGTGTCTGTGTAACCGACGATGACAGAGTCATAGTAGCTGATAAAGGAAACAATTGCATCAAAGTTTTCGCTCAATAATTCTCCTTCTCAGAGGCTACGGCTTGTTATTGCATGGTTTCGTGATGAGTGTAAACCATTCTCATGTTTCATAAAAATATCAATAAGTTTGGAAGAGAATATGCAACGAGTGTTTTGTAAAATGTTTAGTAAAATAGCAAAGCTCAATAGCCTCTAAGTTTCAAGTTTGCTGAGTAACCACATAATGTTGCTGTTTTCAATTTTAGTTCCATTCCCAGATTGATACAGTTTCTGTTTTGTACTCTCATTTATGTGAATTTTAAAAAAAAGTTATGTGAGTGTCCCTTTATAATTTTCAATCGTATGTAACTGGATAAAGGTTTAATTTCGTTTATTTAATCAGTGGCTAAGTGTTTCCCCATCTTCATCCTTAATATGACTTTCAAATTTCAGCATTAATTTCAATTTGCAAAATTATTTGATTTTATTATCGTTGTAGCCCAATTTATATTTTGTTTGTTGTGATATAATTTGAGTAATTTGCGGGCAACTCTATTCTTACGATTAATTGGACTGTATATTCATTTTACATTTTTTTTATATTGAACAAGTGTCCTACCTCCTCCTTAAAGCTTCTTTTCAATCCAAACACAGGTTTATTTTCATCTTGCCTTTGGAAGATTTGAAATATTTACAGCAATAAATACACATCTGCTATTTTATCATGACATGGTGTTTCTATGATCCGTTATCTTTATTCTGTTGATTGTAATTGCTCAAAACGTTTAATGAATAAAGTGCAAACCCCATACGCCTAGCATTGTTAATCCTTTTCAGTATTGTAGTGTGCATGCCACGAAACATTTTCAATCGCCCCATCCCCGCCCCGGTCTCCTTCCACAAGTATAGTTGTGAACATAGCCTTACACGATTAGCTGTTGACATATAGTACTATGATGCATTCAATTAACTTGTATCAAACACCTGGCCACGCCAGTCCGACAGACAAAGACACGACTGTCGTATAGAAATTTTTATTTTAGATTATTTTCTCAGATAGAAGTAATGTTTTCCCTTCCCTGTGGTATGTTTAAAAAAACACGATCCACATAACAGGTGCCGCAAACTGGTAAATTTCATCGATTTCACAAAATCATCACAAAACATGTTTCGAAGGATGATATACTGATTTTAGGTATTTTTGACCTTGACCTAAATTTTGGAGAGGAAAGTTGAGCTGTTCGTAACTGCCCTCCCACTGACATATGCGGAAACTTGCCCTCCCACAGAAATTATGATGCCCACTGCCCTCCAGTATCTATGTTCTGCCAGCTCCCCACTCCCCACAGCAGTTTAAGCTCCCCACTCCCCTCTCCCCACCACTGAAATTTACCATTGCCCACTATATGTACATATTCCCACAAGTACATTTCATTTACGCAACTACAGCATTTATCTATCACCCAGTTTGCGTTCGTTCAGTGCATAGCTGTGTAATATATATTCGTATTCAGCCTATAAAGCTACCGGACTGCTCCCCTCTAAGTTTAAAGCTTAATCTCCCCCAAAGTTCTATCAACCACGGCATTCCCCTCCCTCTACGTATTTTTCGATACCCACTGTCAAAAATTTTCTCCCCGCCCACTGAAAAAATGAAATATTTTCCCCGCCCACAGGAAATATCGATTTTTTTCTACCCGCCCTCTGAAAAACTGCGCACGAACACCTTTTTGCACGAACAGCTTAGTTGGCGGCACCTGACATAAGTACATTCAACGAACACTGTTATTTAGCTTCTGCACTGCCTCTTTACCTTTTAAACTCTTGTCATACCAATATCTGATCTCCTAGTCTTCCAATACCTGAATAGCGGTAGCTTATTTCAGAATACGCATTCTGGTCGTCAAATACCGAACCTAATATTGCATGCACATTCGGTCATTACTCGTGATAGACAACTGGTCAGAGTTATAGGAGTGATTAGGGAAACTGATAAGACCAAAGGTCCGTCGTTCGAGGGCGCTGACGTAGGAGCGCCCTCGAGGGACGGATTTTTAAGGCCAGGAAACTGATATACACGGAAGAATGTTTGGGTGAGACACTGTGGGTGACAGTACACTTTGCCCATCTCTCAGTAAAGCAAAACTATTCGGTTAAATCCCTTTTACAGACTCAAACGACAAAATTATGATCACGATTTCAACAGCAGAAAAACTCATGTAGGTGCATCAGCTACAGCTAATCACGTATTCAAGAGTTGACATGACAATTAGTCAAACACAATTTAGCATGTAAGTTTTGCTCAGCCTCGATAACGTTATTTAAAATATTATAATGATAATTGTAGACAACCATGGCAAATCTACTGATAGCTTTTTGATCTCATACATTACACAATTGTCTATTATCATGTGTCACCCGTCAATTTTTATCAATCTCATCGTTCTAACATATCGTGTTCCATTCTTGTGTAGATTTAAAGTAATGGACTTAGCCATGAATCAGAGGATTCAAATATCTATGAAATCTGTACAAATAAAACTTGTGATAGTTTTCCTTACGTTTCTAAAGTAGCCGTGTTTTAAGGTTCTTTCCTAGGTCGCGAAAATTGCATATAACATATTTGTGAGAAGAACATGAACTGTACATATCGTTTTGGTTGCTCTCTATTTAAATCAAAATGATTTCTAGTAATATACGAGATAGACTCAAACTGGGATCGCGTTTCGAATAGCTTTAATGTTAGCTACGTTTGTTGTTTAACAAGAAAATCATCATTGTAAGTCAATCACAATCTTATGAACTTTGCCTTTCACTTTTTTGAACGAAAATTAAACTTAGTGTCGAATTACTTAAAACGTGTTTCATGTGTTTTCAGAAATGACCATTTTAAAAAATAACGCCGAATTTAATTCTTTTCTGTGGAAAAGCAATTTGGCTTTCTTCAGTGCATTGGCGAATGTATATTCCTTCATATATACACACACAATGACAGCAATCTCCTCAACACAATAGAGGTCAACAGTTACAATGACATCAGAGCAAAAAATCATGCATGTTCCTCAGTGATTCATCTTTGTCATAATCTTCGCACATAAAATAGCTAGACAAAAGAAACATATTAGCCTTCGCATTTTCGATGTCTAAGGTAACATTGGGATCGCGATCTTTTTAGACCCTAACTTGAGAGAGAGAGAGAGAGAGAGAGAGAGAGAGAGAGAGAGAGAGAGAGAGAGAGAGAGAGAGAGAGAGAGAGAGAGGAGGAGAGAGGGAGAGGGAGGGAAGGAGGGAGGTAACATTTTACAAGTAGAGAAATGTTTTCAATTTTATGTTTTTTTCTCCATGAAATTGCTAGATAATTGGTAGGAGCCTTTCGCTCCCCGCCCTCATTGTGAATTCATGATGAAACCCATCTTATAAACAATTTTTAACATGATCGTGCACTAAATCAATTACTAATCCCAATAAACGAATTATTATTGCATTATGTCGGAAAGCAGACATTGTAATCCTATGTTCATTTTACCTTTGTAAATATCTTTTCCATAATGAAGTTTAGGTGTTTTTCGAAACGTCAATTTTTGCACAAATTCAAACTATCCCTTCCATATAAAAAGTCAATAAGGATTTTTCGCAAAAATTGCAGATTATAGTTACCGACCATCGAGTTCTTTGTCCTTACGAAAGTATCCCGGAGGTGTTGTGTAGCAACGTTTTGAGATTTGAGTTCAGTTTAAAGCTAAGAACACTCGTTTTTTAATTTCTTAATTCCTTAGAGCTTAGTCAGAATTTATCTCCCGGTTACAGACTTTTGATTTTCTGTCAACTGTGGTGCATATTTTACCAAATTTAATAGCGTATGGACGGCCTTTTACAATATTGATGTTGTGTTTTCCTGTGAAGTTTGTTTCACATGATATGTTTGGTTTCTCTAACAGTTTAGACTTAAATTAAAACTTATAATGATTAAAATGTAATGATCGACGTTTAAAGATTAAGGTCAAATGCACAAGGAGATACAAGTTTTTGAGCCCCAAATGTTTCTAATATTTCTGGTTTGACATGGCTGCGACTCATTTTGACGCCTGTGGACAAAATGACGCTTTCACAACCTTGTTTGTTATTGTATTGTTTGACAGTCTGAAATTTATATTCCCTGTAGTGTTAACACAAGGCCAGTGGCCAAAAAATATCGATTTGTAAATGGATAATTATTGGTCTAAAACCTAAATTGTCTACTGTGACCCAAGATTCTCATCTTAATTATTGAAAAGACTATAGTATGAAGCCTTCTTGACATTTACGAGAAAAACCTTCAGACATTCGGAACTGATGAGCATTCTATAGAAAAGAACCAGAACTTATAGTGTACCAGAGCGGTTACAAGTCACGAGCAACATTTTTATACCGTTATTCGCAGTCTAACTTCAGACAGTTCAGTTGGAGTGTTGTTGATAGTTCTGTGCGTGAAGGCAGCATTCCATCGTGGCTAAAAATAATTTGATGCAAACTAATGAAACAGAGTCTCCCGAATTATTGATATATCGGATTTCATCGGTATTAATACACTTACACCTCAAAACAAGAGAGTCACTGTCATTGCCCAGAGCAATAATGATAATTTTATGATAAAATGCATATATGATTACGGATTATACGTCGAAACATGATTGTAAACTTGAAATGAGAAAGGTCCTACATGAACTTGCCAATTTTTTGCGCAGTCAACAACAAGAAAGGAATAAGACTAGGATTACGATTCAGAATAGGGTGGAGGTTGGACGGCGTAGTTTGTTGTCGGGTAGGTTGTCATGGGGACAGCCTGTCCATAATTTTGGGGGTAAGCACCATCAGCTGAATAGGCTGGTGGAAAATTGTTCTGGCTTTCGGGGGTCACGACCTCTTGCACCTGGTTGCGATTCCTCTCGGCTCGTTTCTTCTTCTTCTTGGAATCCAAACAATACCAGATAGATAATGCAACAATTCCTAGGATAATTACTCCGAAAATAACTCCAAGAACAATCCAAACTGTATCACCTACAGACAAAAACATGAAAATGGTGTTGAAAATGACGAATCTTGAATTGACGTTTCGTGTCATGCTTTCCTTCCATTGGAATTAGAGGCTACACAATTCCAGGCATGCAGTCTACAGCAACCATTGATGACCCTTTTAAAACATTGCAACAGCCTCTGAAAGGGTATTGTGTATGATTCCTAGTACACACACATACGCGATCAATGAACTCGAAACGATCCATATGATGATTATTGTAAATCACTTTTAAAAAGTATATCATGACAGAATCTCACAATTTTTTTTTTCATTTTCGATGAACTACTCTAAGTTTGTAGGCATGCATGTTCTGCGTTCAAGATTTCGGTTTTATTCTTTCCACAGATTAAATTACTTGTTCCCCTGAGTGTATGAGTGCTATCCCTCATAACTGAATTGAGCTCTGAACATCCGTGAAGTGTTAATATGTTTTCATATTTGTCAAGCGAATGTTAAGACCTCAAACATGTCCTGTTGCTAAAATGGCAATAATCAGGGGGTTAAACTTCTTTCTGACAATACCTATCCAATAATGACACGCTTTTCACATGTAAACTTTTGAATTCGCATCGATTGTTGGTATTTAATACTTCAAGTTGATTTTTAAAGTCATACTACGATTGGAATGGATTTAAAAATACAGGAATAGGGCCCGACGCAGAAGTTAGAAGCTACCCTAAAGTAAGGGACAAATTTGATGTCATATAGATAATTTTGAAGTGACGCTGAATGAGGGCGTTTTAAAGTGTTTTAAAACTTCATCCAAGGAACAAATAATCATTTGACTGTGTGGAAATCACGTTGAACTTAAAGCACCGAAACACATGTGAGGCCAATGACATGTTTAAGGTCTTAACAGACGAGGAACAGAAAATTAAATCGCGCTTTCTGAAAGGGCCAAGTGATTATGCCTGTCGTTGAAGCTCTTACTTGCACAACCGCTTTCCTCTGATCCGTCATTGCAGTTGTTTAGACCATCACACTTCAAGGAACTGCTGATACAGCGTCCGTTGCGGCAGAGATACTCAGCGCTTCCATTGCGCGTTTCGCAGGATTTGTCATATTCTGTGAGAAAAAGACTTAGTTGTTAGAATATTAAGTGTCTTGAAACCTAAGACGACTGTGAAAAACTGACACAAAATTAAAATGCATGATTGACCACTGAGGGCGCTGTTCAGTCGGCATGAGGTTACTATAGTGTCCTGGGACACTTCTACTATTCAGACGATCATCACAAAAACTTTGTCACTCTTTGCAACAGGTCCATTATCAATGCCTTGAATGCAGACCATGGACAGTGGTGTTGGAGCAGAAGATCGCTCCACTGTCTGTGTCAAATGCAGACTTGTACGCAAACAAAGTAAAAAAGAAGGCGGTGGCACTCCACTGCAAGGCTAACGCCAATGCCACAACCTGACAAAATGTGACGATGTGTCACATTTTCGACTAAACGAAGAGGACTGAGAGGGCGCATTTATTAAAAGTCAACGATATCATCATTGTGCTTGAGACCAAAATACATAAACAAATCAAAACCTATAATGTTTAAGTATGATTCTGCAATAAACAGCAGACTAAGGGTTCTAACGTCATGGCAACTTAAAGATAACGTCAGAGTGATTGAAATAAGATGTCTAGATGGGATTGTCTTTTCTGATCCAAGATTGCTTAGCTGTCTTTTCACATCATTCTTGTCGCCCTTGTGTACCAGCATGAACAAACAAAAGATATAAGTTATCGCCATTTCTTGATCTTTTTTCCCTTTTAGATTTGACTGATTGACATCAAAGGATCTCATTGTTACCAATTACTAGTTACCATTGGTATCCCATTGGGTACCCAAGGGCTCGGATTTAGAGTTAAGAAGGTTGATGAACAGGTTATATATTATACCCGTTCACCTAATTCGGGAACTTTGCACGAGAGACAGATTAGAACGAGCCTCCCTTACTTGTAAAGCCTCTAAACTACATACCCATATGGTAGGATGTAAACACGAGTCCGAATCCATTATCGACCCTGCTACCATCGGTGACCATGCGTAGAGTGATGTTCCTTCCTATAGCGTATATGTCGGCCGGTTCCCCAGCTCCACAGAATTTTCTGATCTGGGCACCGTTTGTGTCATAGATTGCGATGTAGTCGTTGCAGTATCCGAGGTAGTTATCCACGTCAATCCACGCAAACTGGAAAATATCGTTGAAAATATTTATCAGGGAACCCCAGACTCTCACATGACGTCAAACTAAATACTTAAGTTTTAAGTCAGGAAAAACCCAGACCATCAACTCTAGATTGCCAACGTCACAGTCAGGATATGACGCAATAGGTCAACCTGATGATAATTTTAAATAATTATTGTGCAGTTTATTTGACAGTTTTGCCACATATCGAAACGTTATCATATATCACATCTTACATTATATATTGCATTATAAATTATAGCATATGTATTTCAAAAATTTGGTCATCTGCCAGTGTGCATTTTACTTAGGTCTATACGCGAAATTAAAGAGGTAAATCAGGATATAACAGAAATGAAAGCAATTCCCTCACCAAAATTTTATATATTTTCTGTGTTTTATTAGTTTGTTAAATAAAGTTTGTTGTTCTTCTCTCAAAATTATGTGACAATGCCCGGTGCAAAACTTGTCAATACATGTATGAATAAATAGTCACTGACTGCATTATCCCTCTTTTTTCGATATATCTTCCTTAAGTCTTTTTGCCTTGTATTTTTCAGTGTGACTTCTGAAGCACTGTGATTTTTTTCCTTTTTGAGTTGTTGTAACCCGATTCATCCCTGCCACGGGATGATGTTTGTTAATGCAGTATTTATGTATGAGGTATGTAATATTCATTTGTCAACAGCACACATTACATATTGCACACACAAACGACAGGAACTGTGTTACAAGACACATACTATTCGTCTCACCATACTCTCGGGAAACAATTAAACATAGTAACATTTTATCAGGTTTTAAAGTTACCACCATGACCCGATTTGCAAAATGTGGTGAATTGCCATCAACTTACGTCTAAGGTGATTCGCTGATAAGCATGCGGTGTTTTGAACACAACGCGGCAGTCCATGTTGTTTTCATAGTATTTGCTGTACTGGGAATACACTCTGTCGCCCTCACTTACGATGGTCGATCCGCAGTGATCGTCAAGGTATACTACAGAGAGAGAGAGAGAGAGAGAGAGAGAGAGAGAGAGAGAGAGAGAGAGAGAGAGAGAGAGAGAGAGAGAGAGAGAGAGAGAGAGAGATGTTAGCTGTTAATAGTTAGCATAACAATACACCCAAAGTAAACCGCTGCAGGCAATTACCATAAACATCGATCTTATACAGTTACCTGGAGTTGATAGAGTAGAAGTCATTCCTTGTTAATTCATTTCTCGTTGGAAAAGGATATTATATAGCGATCAAACATTTGCGGCAGTTCCAAAAGCTGAATTTTCAGTTATTATACAAAACACGGCGTCACAATCTTCATAAAAATAACCTGACGATAATTTATCTTAACTTGAAGTAGAGATCAAGCCATTAATGTAACTTTTGATAATTTTTACCCGCATTTTTAATGTCCGTTCTGCTCTCTAAAGAGTCATATTTAAACACATGCATGCTGTTTAGCATGTCAATACAGCGTCCATGCACGTAAAATACAGTGTTATCATTTACGTTTGAATGATCTAATCCGCATAGCTGCAGTCAACAATATCTGCAATAATAGGAAAATGTGAATTTGGATTTACAAAAAAATAATCGATCTGACTGTGCGAGTTCGAGAGTTCATAACAGTCACAACAGTTTCATTGTCATCGAGTTGATTTGAAAATTATGGCCTTTGAAAAATTCAGCTTTCTCTCAGGGCTGTCACCCGCGATGTGATACAAGGATAACATACGATGTTTGTCTTTGGCTTACGTCATATACTTTGATACGCCGTATAGGTAAACAGATTAGTGGCTCAACACAGGACAGTTATTGACATATAGAACTGTCAACCCAAAGGGAGATTCACAAAAGTAAGATGAAGTGTTAACTCAGTCTCATTACTTACATGATGCATGTATCGAGACGGTGAAGAATAATATCACGATGAACTCCGAACGAATAATGTGATTTGTATTAGATGGCGACATATCCTGTATAGCGCTTACGTAATAACAGGGATCTCAACGTTTGTCACCGGACGGCAGCGACGAAAAACACTTCACGCTGGTGAACTTGACTCAATTATAGATAAACACGTGGTAGTACGATTCTTGCTGAACAAGCTCACTCGAGTTCTGCACAAGTCGGGGTAATCCAGCGGAGATTAGACGGTGGCTCTCCGGGGGTATGTGTCTATGTGGCGACACCGGTGTGATCACTGGTTTGATAACCTGAATGCATCTCTAAAGTTAATTTCTGTTAAATTTCAAACGAAGTCAAATATTAACACGATTTGAGGGGTTAACCGTCATGATTAAAACCTTGGAAATCACCCAAGTGATATTGAGAATCCAATCATCAGGGCCACACGTTACATTATCCTATTTTTCAAGAAATAAAAATTACACTTTTCATGCAAACCTATTAAATATTTGACAAAGACTGAATCTCGGGAGGTGACAATGTTAACGACACTTTTTTTGACGTCCACGGTAAAGATGACATAGCATACACTCATAATCGATTCCTGACGATTTTCAGAAGTCGTGATAACCACGCGTAAACTAGAAAAAGAAGTATATTTTGCATCGATGCTAAATCTGAAGACCACAGCGAATACTGCAGGCCTCAATGAAATATAGTTACTGATCAATTTATAGTTACGTAACACGTACTCGCAAGTTATTCAGGCAACGACCATGACGTAAATGATCACATGACAGGCACGACCTGACACTTGATGTTTGATTCAGCGACTTTGACCTTGTAAGTGCGGAGCAGGAAGTCAACAGGAACAGTTTACGCGCCTTTGGCGGACGTTTTCAAGCTAGATTACAGCAGTATATCAGGATAAGGCTGAGGCGGAAGCGGGCTCAATCCCACGGTTCCTCCTTCGAACGTAATCCCCTATGATTCATCACAGCTGTTGTCAGAAAGATGACCATTGTAATGATCCGTATCGTAAGAATAGCTGTAACTCTCGGATTTTTTGATGTTCTTATGAAAGTTTCACACTTTGAAATATTAATATTTGTGTTCCATTTCACTTTACTTGTACTGTTTCATTTATATCTGCCGGGGGAGAAATTAAACACAACTTAAGGATGAGGCACGTCGAGATAAACAACACTGACAATGTCTTTTCCTTCGCATTTTGCGTGATCATTTCATTCAATCTTCACTCGAAATTTTACAGTCCCATTCCATGGTGGTCCTCGAGCTCAATTCAGTACTTTAAAATTATGGATTAACCATAGAACAGATCAATAAAAACTATCCTTCGTTAATTTCACGAGATGTTGACATTCAGAGAACAATAAAATTATACTCATTGTTGTCACTTGAATGATGATATCAGAAAAAAATCAAATTTTATTATTTGAGACGGGGTTGACGTCAAAGTGTGGCTAGTCGGAATATCCTCATTTTATGCCCTTGCTATGTATAAGATGTTTGTGAAGGAGCTTTACTTGGAATAATTGTCGTCGTTCTGCAAGGACCTGCAAGGCAAGCAGGTTACATATCATACATGCGCCCTCATTAGGTACATTTCGATATATTTTCCTCTCTGTCAACACGGCCTGTCACTGTTTTACTCTAACGACTGTTTGTCGCTCTAGAGCTGTAATTTGTAATTCTTTCGTAATTTGTAATACTGCAGTAAATTGTAATAAACTTTGGAGTAATTTGTAATAATTGAACTAGCGCAATTTGTAATAAAATTTGGAGTAATTTGTAATAACAACCACTGTAGTGATTTGTAATAAAGTTGAGAGTAAATTGTAAGTAGGCTTTTTGATGAACCAATCTCTCATTTGAATGGTGGTACTAGTCAGTGAGTAGACGCTGATTACCCTTTTATTTCGAGCAAACATGTTTTCTTTTAATCATATTTTAGCAAAGTTTTAACATGTAAAAGGAATAGATGGATTGTCAGGTAACAGACGGCCTTCTATCTATCTAGTAATCGTAGGGGGCGCCCTGCTATCCTTCCAGAACTGAGTCATCAACAAGCAATGTTTAAGCGTTTTCAATAATCTTAAATTGACACCATTTTGAAGCAATGACGATGGCGTTATCAACTACTTTAATTACATTTATAAGTAACTTACTGGGGACAGCCTACCTAAACCTAACCCAGCTTCAAATTGACTACATCATTAGGGTTTGGTCAATAGCCTAACTGTATTATTTCTTCAAATATACTAAACAAGGGATAAACTTTTGAATACTTTTATGCGGGGCTATAGCACACTAATATTTCGTCCGAATGAATCAAGGAGTTTATTGGTTATGTTGTATACCTGGCGCGATAGTAGCCAAATTTCGCGACAAACGGCAAAAATGTGGCTCCTTTCCAGGCTTATTATTATAATGTAGCGTTTTCTTCATCAGGGTCGATCACTACTATATTTTATCAGGTCCCTGGGAAACTCCCAGCTATCACATTTAATGGAGGACACATGAGCAAAAGAAGAAAATGACAAATAGGGCAGTGACTATTCAAGAATGTCAGCCTTGTTACCAAACCTACACGTTGATTATGGACTTCCATAAAAATCTGAAGAATTAACGCGGACTCCGTGTAACCGAAATAGCAAGGGTCGGGTTGAAGATTCAATAGTCTTTGTATACCTTATTAATATGTATCTCGCCTTTGCAACGCAACACACAATAAATATCTTACAGAAATAAGGTATCGTCCTATTGAGATTGTTGCCTGCGACCGTAACTCGGTTCTGAGTCATCAACGCAATAAAACGCGGCGTGATACGGAAGCATATTTTCTGCTAGCTTAAATGATGAAGTGGCGGGGTACGTGCTATGAGACTCAGATATATTGTATTACTTCCATTCCCGCGCTGCAATTATTAGCGAAGACATTCTAACATGTTAAGATGTCATAACATTCCAAGTTTTGACTTGAATTTGTCTAAATAGCGCCCGCACCCATCACTGAAACGGATGCACCTTTCATTCATCGTTTGATCGTTCTCGTGGATTCGGCACTCAGCTCGTAGTAACAAATTGCTTTAAATAGCCGTAAACCTTCCAATGGCTTCTCTTATTTCATAATTACCTGATATAAGATCGCCGTGTAGCTGAGGAGTAAGTGTCGATACATGTCGTTTCCTTATGTCGTGATGATGATTGGTTAAATGTTATATAACAAAAGTGCGACCAACCAGATCATTTCATTGAAATGGTAACTGAAAGTGTTTTAAAACGTGAACTTATTGCCACTGTTATACCTAGGATTTACAAAGTATCCGCTCCTTACATCGGTTTCCAAACTCTCTTACCATCACCGCGTCGAGAAGTACCATTCAATGCCCCCTATCATCACTTCATGCGTTTTTGACCAACCTAAATATGGTAACCAAGGGTAATTACAAAATGTGCAGCCACGCATGTACATATGTATTCACCTACCTACATACCTACCTACATACCTACATACCTACCTACCATGCATGCATGCATGCATGCATGCACGCACGCACGCACGCACGCACGCGCATGTGTACATACATACATACATACATACATACATACATACATACATACATACATACATACATACATACATACATACATACATACATACATACATACATACATACATACATACATACATACATACATACATACTTGTTCAGTTGTAATTTTCCGCAGGCACTCTTCGATGTCATGCCGCCGGTGTGTTGACTATCAGGGAATTAAATCGACCTGTCAACGTCATGCAAAGTAATTCTTAAGTCAAATGTGACAAATGTGATTGTTTCCATCTCCATCAATCTGTACACTCAGACAATTTATAGCAAACGAAGCGAACCTCCTGATATTTTGGGGTTTTTTTATGAGATTGATGAACGCAAGATTTCACTGTATACCCCAGCATGACTCACAAAATAGCATGAAATTCACTTTCTTTAATGGTCTACGTACCTCTTTATGCCTTAATGTGCATTATTCAGAAAGCAGGATATGGGTATATCAAATTACCTGCTGACTATACAAATGTTAGTCAGATCACTCTGGGGACGATTAGCCAGCGGTGAACCGCTAATCCGACCTCAACCGTAAATAAAGTTACACTGAGTGTTATGAATGCCGATGAATGTGTCGTAAACCCCGCAGCCTAGTGTCGAATAAGCTCTACACAAAGCGAGGTTCATTCGTACGCAGAGCACAATAGAGGTACTGAAATAGGGATATGAGTCAGGACGATGCAGCCAGGAGTACTTTTTCCATCCGCTCATTCAGGCGAAAGCGATCGGCTGTGCCTTGTTAAATATATTTTTTGAAAAAAATGAATTATACTTCATAACCAACCTCAACAAAGGCGACCTTCACATCTGCGATAGATACATTCGGCTAAAACCTCAATTTTGATCTTACACACAGCGATATTACTGCCACTACTGGTGAAATGGAAATATTTTAAGGTATCCCTTTGAGAAAACACCTGACGCGACCGTATAAAACTATACATCATTCTCCATTCAGCTCCTTTTAATAGGAATTCTATATAGATCTTGTCAATGGTTGATGTGTTGATATTGAGCCTAATTAAAAATTTATATGTCAAATAAATAAATAAATAAATAAATAAATAAATAAATAAATACATTCTTATGTACAGAATAATATACGCGGACTAAATTGGCAGTGTACCGTGAAATTACAAATATTCTGCCATCAAAAAATATAAGGTTGCTGACTGTATGTCTTCGCGGCAGGTCATTTGCTTGCGTTGTATTTGGAAACTGTCACACAGCAAAGGAGCTCACATTACACACTATTATACAAAGAGGAAAAAATTGTGCTTTATACCTTTAATTTACTATGACACCAAAACGCGATTTTTGTGACAGATATAGCTATCTGCTGGGAAAGACATGAGGAGCCCCGACATGAGGATAAAGGTCAAATCCATTATCAAGCTATTCTCGAGATATATATATAACTTCGGAGTGGGAGTGTAATGCCTTGATGCCAAAACGAACAAAATGTATTCATCTGTTTTTCCTTCCGTAAATCGGCAAAATTATAGAATTGGCGAGAAACTTTATTCACCTTTGTAAAAACCAATAAAGTTCCTAAAGTTTATAGCATTTGATTACCACTAATTGTACAGGAACCAATGAAAGACGATTTTTAATCAAAAAATTATGCACCGGCCCGAGCACATGCACAAATATTTGCAACACTACAGGGCCCTTGAAAATATGCAGTGGGATTCCCAGGACCTGCTGTTCTCCAGAGCTTGACGAAATCGTTTCAAAGGAGTACAAATATTCAGGAATTTTGGCGTGAGCAATGGCCTTTGATTCATATATATATATATATATATATATATATATATATATATATATATATATATATATATATATATATATATATATATATATATATATATATATATATATATATTATATATATATATATAATACGTGAGATATAAGTATATCAAGACAAAAGCTTTTGGTTATAAACTAATAATTTTTTATCTATGAGGTCCTGAAAGATTTTTAACAGACGCAATCAGCTGTTACCAAACGACAAATTAAAAATAGCCTTTTAAACCAGGCCTGCCGTACATTTACTTGAGATTCAGTTGTTGACTGCCAGATTCATCTGGAAACCGTGCCCTGAAATCAGTCACCCGCCATTAAAGGCAATTGTCCGGAAGAGAAATACGAGACGGCTCAGAAACGCATTAGCTGAGCATAAAGCATTCAAATTATTCGCCTTTTGTAGTAAATTCCCCCCAGAAGACTATTAGTTTGAATCTCAGCGTAGACGGAATCAGTTCAATGCAGTCTTGAATCCTGATTTTGACAGAATCAATGCAACTACGATGACATCGCCCGAATCCGCGGAATTGCCCTTCTAGTGAATAAGCCATTTACTGAGCTAGAACTGCCATGCATTATAGTTAGTCCATTTATCGAAATTGCCTGTTTTTGTCACAACCTGAGGGACATCATTCTATATAATGTTTTGACAAACAGCATACTCAAGTGAATATTCCGTATCGCAATTTTCTGTGTTGCTCTTTGGCGATCGTTGCTTGACATAATTGTGAACTAACATGCCAGACAAGTTAGTTTCCATGCTGAGAAAGAGAGCTCCGAGAGATTCAAATAGAGCTGCTGAGGACGATTTGTATCTATTTTCGGACGGTAATTGCCTGAATGTCTTTGAAATATGAGACCAATTTATCATTTAGTTCATCGTTACTTTTTATAGTTACTTGACCACTTAAACCTTGCTGTTGTAAAATATAGCAATCCGTTTAAAAAACCCATCACTATACGAAGTTGCTTGCATGAGTTTTGAATGGTAGTATATTTCATTTCCTGTACAACTATACCACAGTTTTGATACAGAATTCACATCGAATCATATTGACATTTATAACTACAGTGTGCTTGCAAGATGATTTAGAGAAATGTAAAACTTTTCATCCATCACAGTTTTGCCCCATGACGAGTTCATCAACTTTATCAAACGATGGACTCTAAACTTCACGCAGTAGCATCACTGTATTTCAGTTTATCTTCCATAGTTAACGAGTATTGGTGTTGTCATTGTTTAGAACTGAAAAAAACGGGTATTACATGTTGTAAATGCTTTCAAGACTGAAACATTGGCAAGAAATTGCATTCTTCCACTTGCAGAGGATTAAGCGATGATCTTAACTCTTTTGAAGACAGAAATAGGTCCAGGTTGAGAATAAGACTCATCCGCTCTGAAAGAATGACATATGTGTTACTGGATGAATTTCTCAAAGTATTGGGCAATAGTACATACGCCTGGCGAAATCAATTCAGTATGGATATTTGCCAATAAGAAATACTTTGACTTTGTCGGTCTACCGAGGAATGATGGAAATTGACATCTATTACCCCGATAATTACGCCGTATATGGTACTGAAATACACATTCTATTCAAATATTTAAGATTTCCCCTGCATCTTGACCTGCATCTTGACCTCTTTACATCTATGTCCCTTTTTTTCCTTTCTTCTTGGCGATAAGCATTCTACATGTATTTTGCTTATGTCGTACAAATACAGTAATGTAATGAAAGATTATGAGAATTACCTATGAAATATCGCAACGTATTGTTTTTTTTTATTGCAATCAATTATGTCAAAAAGTTACAACATGGAGAAATCTGATTCCTTGATTATCTCTTACGGATCTAAATAACCTTTATAAAGATCATTACTTGACTCTAGCACTACAGAGAATCGATAGGAATTAGGTTTTACTTACTTTACTTTTTATGTGTTCTGTTTCAATGTGTAGATATTAATGAAGAGAGGACGAAATATTAATTGAAAGGGTTATTAAGCAGTAGTTGTCTCAAAATGATAAGGCAGAAGGGTGTAGAGCTGTGCGGCAGTTCACAAAACGATGAACCAGAATAAAATGACGTATTTTCGACACGTTTTACATTTCCGTATTCGTCAAACATGAGATGCATCGCCTGTCTGTAAAAAGAGCACATCGCTCCAGAAAGATTCAGTGAAATGTGTGTATGTGTTAGTAGTTCAGCTACTCAAAGGTATAGACACATTACTGGGTCAGGTTCTGCCAATCCAGAACCTGCTCTGGATATTGACATCTCAGTCACGAGTCATTGCGTCGCTAACACAACTGGCATTCTCTGATGAGCACATCGGTCCCCAAGGAAGAGAAAATGCACACAACACCTACGTGTTTCCGCTGAAGGTGTGAAACTATAGCTCTAGGTGTTAAAGCATCATTGAATAGCAAACACCTTGAAGGACTCGACACCCTTATAGATGAACAAAACACTCACAGTTTGATTCCCAAAACCCTTCCGGATATATTCTATAATTTCTATCACCATGACGACGGCATGTATTCCTTCCCGCAGGGCTACATCGATACGTCTATTAGTTTAAGAATACTTTCTTATTTCTACATGTGTAGATGAAATTCATCTGGGAGTTCTGAAATGTGTTCTTTCTCAATTTTCAGGTGTAGGTTGTAAACGCAGTTATTTTATCTCTGTACCTGAGACACGTGTGACGGTCTTGCATCGGAGACTAAGAGCCAGAGAGAGATTATAACGTGACACATATTTACAAAGGAGAGTAGCAAAGCCTACTGTATTTGAACGTCAACTGATGAAATATTACGTTGTGGATATTAAAAAAAAATGGTAATATCTAAATTACAATGTTGTAATTACCTCGTACGAACATATGCTGAAACACATTTTGTACAGCTTCACTAAATTATAAAATTTGTCGACGATTTTAAAGCATGCTTTACAAACACATATTTAGGCTGGAAGTTTTAATTCCCCTTCTTTTTATTAAACATTGCATATAAAGAGAATTTCCAGACTTTTCAAGCGTCTTTCGCTTATTAGCCTTCAGTGATCCTTTCCAGTTTACGTCACTTCGCTACTCTTTATGAATCCATACGCGACGGCACATTTGCCCTCTAGGAAACTTAAAACTTTTTTTTTTGCCTCAGCTTGACAGACAACCCTGGATTGCCGTATTTCGTCTTCGCTAAACATATCGCTTACCCTCCGATGAAACCTTCAGCTGTACTAAAAATCTGGCCCGTTGTAACATCATTTTTTTATTTGCACAACAGAAATCATTATCGATTTTTTTTTTACGATTTTGCCTTTGAGTAAATATTTCAAGCTAAATTACCTGTACAATATTTTAGAACTGATGATACCTTCATACATATGCCTCTCGTGCTGGTAACAGTGACCTTGTCTGGTAAGTGTACATTGTTTTCTAAAATTGATTGAAGTTTATTTGATCACAAATCTATTGAAGGTAACGGTATTATATACCTCACATTCTTCAAATGATGTGTTACTAAGATTCCTCCCTGACATTGTATTGTTATATGTGCGTGACCGACAAAAAGCATGTTGATCACTTTCATGTTGTATAAATTGCAGTTTACCTGCCATTATATTAATTTTATCGATTTACGCATTCCTGTTTTTATTCTCTCTGTAATCAGTCTTATTCTCACTGCTAGTATTTTTACTCTAAGCATGGCTCTCTGCCCTCCCGCACAGTCACTTAACGGTTGTTTCGACGACTGTCGGTCCATCGCTCTCTTTTCAAAGCATGCACCAGATCGCCCGTAAATCTCGTTACAGCTGCCACGTACATGTACAGGGAGGTGCTTTACCGACATAATAGAGATATGAACCCGGTATTCAATTTTAAAGAAGCCAGCGGTAATGTCGACATTTAATGACGTGAAATTTATAGAAATTGAGTGAAGTCAAAACACTAGAGAGATTCTGCTTGTGAATTTATTTCGTACACGGTTACGCGCAGCTTAGGATTTAACAAATTCAATATGATGAATAATGATGACGAAGAAATAGGGATCTTGTTAAAATTGGGATCACAGAGTGCGCTATACTGTCTGTTGCCTTGGTAACGACATATTTACCGCTTGGCGGTATTTGTAAAGATGGTGTCATGTGTGCAAATTACAGCTTTCTACTTCGACGCATTCACTGTTCAAAACAATGATTTATGATGATATGACCCATTGCTGCAGTGCAATACATTACAAGCAGTATGTTTTCATCGACCAATCCTCTCTCGCCAGACACATTCATATCTGAAGATGCATTGTAATTAATATATATATATATATATATATATATAATATATATATATATATATATATATATATATATATATACATATATACAAGAATTTATATATATGTATGAATATATGAATAATTAAATCTAAATAATATATAAACATGAATTGATATACATGTATGAATATATTATATCTAAATATATAATTATTTTTTTCTAAACTTAGATAGGTCGAGAGATCGATTGTTTTATAACAGTAACTTTGTCTTTGTATATTATATTGATACATATTGAACGTGCTTGAATTGTGACATTTTTATCATAACAAGACCAAGATAAATCATTATTTGATACAAGAAGTCAATAATATGACATTGTCTTGTGGCGAAGCCAGTTTGCCGTTATTGTCTTTGATTAAATAGACAAATGAATGGATAACGTTTACCTTTTGTCACCATCGAATTATGCCAACATTGTGGCGATCTTGTTCCACCCACATTAACATGCATATTTTCAACAGCTGTACTCTTAAAATTCAAAGAGGTGTTAAAGGTTGACGCTTTTCAACAACTGATCACGTGACGGCTCTACTGTCAAATTTAGGGTGATCGTCTGGCTCCTTCATATCTGCGGCTGACTCGCAGCGTGTTTGCAAGGTTATATCTGATTGGTCGATTGTCACTATTCACAGCAACTTAGGAAGTTTATTTGCATATTTCATTATAACGGTAAGATTCTGCCAACCAATTGGATAACAGCTTCGAAATCGCTGCGAGTCGGCCCTTCATATCTGTCGATGTTTATAAAATTAGTTCAGGTAAAGCTGTTCGAAATGTTGCCATTCATATATAATGTCAAGTGCCAAAGTTGTTGTGTTAACAGAAGGTGGTGAAACATTTTTCATAGTGCGTCATCACGTGTTTGACTGGGTGTTTTCACGTGTTCGACTGGGTGTTTTCACGTGTTTGACTGGGTGTTTTCACATGTTTGACTGGGTTTTTTCACGTGTTTGAATGGGTGTGTTTCAACGTTGTCTCCAAAAGTTATTATTTGAGATCATACCATAGAGTGACTGGACAACTTGTAAAGATTCTTGTACCCGAGTCACGATTTTTTGACATTTGTTCTATAATTTAATTTTTCATGATGTCAATTTCTTTAATTGTACCACACAACATGTAATATCACCATATGATGCGCGCTGATTTCATCTCACTGGAATACTTTTTTATTGAAATGTTATATTTTTGAGTTGTGTGATAAATGAATAAAATCGAAAAGAGAATGATCTGAAAAATGATTTCACTACTTTGTCTGTATACAACTTTATGACAAGACTTAGGTAATGTATGCATGTGCATTCATTTAAAGGACTCAATTGAAATTTCATCTATTGAAATAAAATTTGCGCCAAGTATTAAATAAGTATTGCTTCTACTGTAGTACACATATCACTGCGATGAGCATTAAGGTAGTACCGTATCGAAAGTGAAAGACTTCAACTTTTGTTCAAATTTTCCCCACTGACACTTTCAATCATTTTCTTTCAAAATAACGAATAAAAATCAGGGATCAACATGGCAAATTGTGGTACCAGAGAAACACAGCATTACTTTAATTTAAGATGAAAATCATATTTAAAATTGGGACAAGATTGAATTTTCGATATTCAAGAAATAAGACGATTGAATCTTTTCAGAAAGGCATTGTGAAAATTTGAGAGTCCCTACAGTTTGACAAATGTTATCAAAGTGATCAAAGTCGCGTGGGATGTAGAGGATGATTCATTTCCACTGTACGTGAATCTAGGGTTTACAAACAGTAACCAGTCAGTCAGTCAGTAAGAAGTGATTTGTAAATTTTTATCCGAAATAGTATTTCTATTTTAGTCACGTCTATAATTGTTAAAAGAATCACACCATTGCATTGCCTAGCCTGGTTGCCTTCGCAGTTGAGTGGAAAAGGCCAGAACAGTGCAGGGGGAGGGGGCGCTAGAAGACATTTGATCGCGCAGCATTTAACGCCATGAACCTCAAATAAAGTACAGCCGATAAACAATGACTGTGTCAAGTTTGCTTTCAAATAGTACTTCTTTGCAACATTTACAGCGATTTCTTTGAGTAAACACTTGAAATAAAGTATTCATCAGAAAAACTAGCTAATTACCTTGTCGATGCGTGTACAACACATGTGAATCGTAGTCCGCAACCGAATTTAGTTGTCAACAATAGCAATGCAGTCCACATATGTACAGGGTAAGTTGACTCGTTGAGCTCTATGTATGTCAACATACTTTGGAGAGTAGAACAAGAAAGTGTAGTTGACACTAAAAAACAAACAGTGGAAAATCATCCAATGTTACTGGTACTTTAACGTTGTAGATTAAAAGGAAAATTAACTTGCCAAAACACGCTTTGTCATTTTCTTGGTCTGTACTTTGCTCTACATTGCTATATAGGCGAGTCATTTCATTGAATATAGTAATTGAAATTCGAACTGTGTAGAGGCAGAATGCAACAATGTGTATGGTTGAGGAATATTAATGGTTTGAACCAAACCCTCCGGCCATACCTAGATTTTTGATTGTGGGCGGAAAGGAGTGTTTCACATGTGTTTTTATACTGCAAATATTGTATCAAATCCGTTCCAATTGCTTCAAATACCTTTCCACAAAATTACCTTAAATTAAAGCATATCCTTCATCGCCCACACAATGCAGCATTCACAGACTTAATGCTGCCGGTTCTCTCAAACAAAGATATCACTCGGCCTCTTTGTCGGATTCTACTTCACTCCCTGAAGTGAAGTTTGAAAATAGCGTGTTACATGTGTTTTTGCTATACCTGGCTACATGAAAATTATGACAAATGATATCGCATTTTACAACTGACGTATTTACGATACGCTGCGACAGGTTAACTATTACTTGCAGTAATAAAAAATGCGCTTTACCAATTACGCATGGGGGAGTTTGATTTGCAAGATCTAATGTTCTCTTAAAAAGACATTATTAAATCAATGGTATGGTATAATAACATATCCAAGATGGTATAACAGCAAACTGTGTCACAAACTAAACCCAATCTATCATTGCTCACAATCACGCACGGAAGTACTAGAATGTCTGATGGTCTAGTATTGAATATATAATAAATATAATAATCCGGATACATCGATAGTTTAGGACATATTAAAACTATTGTGTCGTCGGAATTGAAATCTAGCATAACATTTAATGAGAGTACGGGGCAAGTAAAATGTAAAGCTATTTGTTATGCTAATTAGACTTAAAGCTTTAAGTCGGATTTATTGCAAGGCGCCTACAGCTTCCCAGTCTGCCGTAGATATCTCGTCGCCTTATTCAACTTATAATGTTGGTAAAGACACAGTGGTGTTTCTTTAAATGTGTATGGAAAGAGCGACGCATTGTTTGCCCGTACAGTGGGAGCACCGTTATACAAACATTTTGCATCATGTAGAGGCACAATAATCCCCATCAATATGAGGCCTTACATGCTACCCGATATGAGGGAAACGGTCGTCGGAACTGCGGCTGTGCGAGTTCCTTGTTTACAAACAATGTATTTCGTGCACGATATCTAGATGCACATCATCATCATAGCTGCAACATTTAAATTTTATGATTTTAATATTATGACAGGAATGTTTTAACTTTCATCAATCACCATCGTACATTGGATACATTGTTTACATCGGTCGTATGGGTCCCATACGACATTTGAGCGCAGTTCCGACGACTGCAATGTTTTGTTTGGGAAACATGAAGAAGCTAACATTAAGTACGCGCCATTTCGTCATAAATCTATCTGATCATGCAGAAATCAAAATCGCATTGCCATTATGTATGCATTATGTATGATTTCACTAAAACCACCATATTGACATAACCTGGATAGAATGTGTACTCTTTGGTTTCTGTCATTTCAGGTGGCTTATGGGAATGTGACTCATCAAGATAATGAATATATAGGATATTACACACACGCCTCAATTCAGAGCGGCATGCACGTTTCAAACTAGTATAACCTATCAGATCCTCCAATTACCATCTTGACGTCGTATAGAAAACTCGATAGTCAATTTTCTTATAGCCTAGTCTATCGTGTGCGCAATCCATCACCCTAACGGATTTTATTACCAAATAAACTAGGTTTATAATAACGGTTGTGTTTTCTGTTTCATAAGGTATTATGATTTCCCTAAGGAAAACAACTATAATGTATGTTCTGAAATAGCTCGCTTCTCTCCCATAAATACAGTGTGATGTTACCTCATCTTGCATGGAACTGCTTTCATGATTTAACGACCCCACGCTCTTAAGACACATATCTACCGTGTCTATTACAGGCATATCTCTCACGATTCCGGAAAATGTTTTATTAGCATTTGATATACAGTTCCGAGATCCTAATATAATATACAAATATTCATCTTCGTTCTTCGACATGGTACATTTAGTTCTGCCCATCATTTTGATTACCAAAGGAGCGATACCGCTGTAGAACATGTCAGTGAATATATGTGATAATGATTATTCTGAATGCGTTTACTCAACAGAACTGAATCATTTGCATAAAGGCAGAAACCTTCCATATTCCATATACTGTACGTTCATGTATGAGCATAAATGTTTTTACAGTATACATTATTGTTTGTTACAGAGGCATGCGCATACATCACCACTGCCTGCAGTGATCTTTCAACTCATGATTTTCCACAAACCATTGATTCTCAGTGTACAGAGATGATATCCTTGCTCAAGTTAACACGTTCCATTATCATTGCAGGCTTAATAGATATTTTGGTACACAATGAGATTGAGGCATTCTACACTGATAATGTGAGTCCGTGTGGATGAAGCAGTGGATATCATAGCCTTACGAAGGCGACCGTGTAACATTCCAAGTAATATACCGGTAGTCATAAATCACGACGAGATGCGGATTTTGTCATGATTTAATTCCTGCATCGCAATGTCTCTTTGAAGCAATTTTATTTTTTTGCGATGCAGGAATTCATGCCGCTATGCAGTGTCTCACCTACGTGCGTGCAATATCGCAATATTGCGCACTGGTCATGTCATAATTTCATTGCCGATTTCGATACCCGATGATAACCAGAGACCAAAGCAATCGCGTCATGATTTCAGTTTTTACATTTAGATTATTGATTACATTTCGACGTACCCAAACATCTATGTCGGAAAAAACACCACAAATCGTGGAACATTTATGACCTTGTTCAAGGTGAAAGAGATGAAGAGGTGTTTTACCAAAAGAAAATGCCAAAGAGGAGACTATGTGATGTCTCATATGATCAAAACATGACACATTTTGCAGTCGACACTTCTACGGTAAATCTCTCACCTAACAAAGTAATTTGAGACAACAAAACCTGAGTTCTCTATACCTTCCTCACAGATTGATCGATGATCTAAATGCACAGCCTGTACGTCACCTTGACTGAGCGTTAAGAGGTCACTCGCCATTTTGTACCGTAATCGCTCAGAATATTGAGTTAGCCATCGCATTTCTTTAATTAAAGCTTTGCATAAACCCATCATTCTTGTGGATTGATAGCGTGGTCATTCAGATGCATAGGAACTGTCCTTTGCTAGCCAAAGTGTAAGCGGTTCATTCTTGATAAAAGTACTGTTGGCCTGCAGCCGTATTCATTGATTGTTACTGGTGCACATTGCATTGAAATTCTTTGATACTACATTTGCGAAGCCCGATCGAGTTTCACTTCGGAGCAAGTAATCCATCAGATTTGTACTAAAACGCCCAGGGCTTCCCTAAGCAACCCCGCCTTGCATTTAATTTGAGGTAGAGACGCGGTAAAGCTCGTCTGTGACCCAGAGGTTAACAAACCTTGCATGGGGAATTAGCGTTAACATGTAACTAGATTTCATCTTTTTATGGACGATTTTCATAAGCACCTCAAATAAGCTTTTGGATATTTTGTGTCCGCATGGTTTCATCGCAGAATCTTTAAATCTTCACCCCTCACATATATCCATTAATTGATCGAAGTGCTTATTCATTTACTTTTTATAGAATATTTCTGTATCTTTTTTGCATCATGCAATAATGTCCACGACAGTATTAGAGTCAGGTCGTTAAACTGAGTATGCAAGCTGGTGCATTGAACAAGTCGCAAGAGCTGAACAATTTAGTTTGCCTAAAATATTATTTCGTCTTGCATTTTTGCACAGAACGGCTATAATGGTCACCGTTCCGTACACGAAGGATGTTATACACAGCTTTACGCATAAACGTATTGTTTAGATAGTCGAATATACGACCAGTAGGAAATTGGTTCATTGTTAGTCAATGTAGAGAAAAGCCCGTCTGTATTTCTGATGGTGAATGGACAAGACTGCAAAGATACTGCCTACCGCGTACACTGTAGGTGTCCATTACCTTTGCTGTATCATTTGTTTGTATGTATGTGTGTGTATATGTATGTATATATATATATATATATATATATATATATATATATATATATATATATATATATATATATATAGTATGTATGTATGTATGTATGTATGTATGTATGTATGTATGTATGTGTGTATGTATGCTGTCGATGACATTACGTAATACGTAGAGAAATTAAAGATATTGCTAGCCTAGCTTACCTGCATCAGTATAGTCAAATACGTAGAAATGATTGCTGTTGGTTTAATTAATAGTCTGCGGTTAAGTTGTGTGTAGATAATGTAGGCTTCTTATCTATTTTGCTAGTCGAAAAATGGCTCATCATAATTCAGAGTGCATTGGCAACCTCATCATATTTAATATCACGATAAGTGGTCATGTCATTTTTTTGCATTATCAGTCATAGATTATCTGAAGGTCTTCATGTGACCATTGTCGTAACGGTTTCCTTTTCTAAGCTAAGTCTTTTGGAATTGCCAGTATGCTCGTTTTGGGACTTAACATCATTGAAAGAAAGAACAAAAACACGGCAAGCAAAAAACGAAAAACAAACAAACAAACAAACTAAAACAGCTGTAACGCGATACTCTCAAATTTACCCACCGTTCGATATCAACGGCCCCCACCTATCGGAATGGAATTGTCCTCCCATTTTCAGGACAACGTGTCGGTTTTTTTTGTAAAACAAGCCATAAGCCCCGGTGTTCGGTTGGCGTCTGCTGCAGTACGTGTTAAAAGACAAGCCCTCGCAATCGCCTGGTTCAACAATTGTCAATACATTGGCAAATTGGCATTTTTCACTGACGGTAGGTGCATCAAATCTCTCTTCTGCGCAAATGGCATCACATTCTCGACGTCAATCTGGTTTTTGTCGCGTTAAATACGATGAAATTTGGTATGAACGTTCAGCAACACACGCGTCGACCATATATGGACAATGTTTTTCAAAAGTCAGCGTTTATATATATATATATATATATATATATATATATATATATATATATATATATATATATATATATATATATATCTCGAAATGTCAAAAACCCAATTCTCAATTTTGATTGAATCAAGGTTCTCTGTTATTTCTACTCTAAAATATTATTAACATCATCATGTTTTGCTGTTGTGCAGTTTAACCTTTATATTCGAGAGTGACCTGCCCTTCCGTTCCATGAAGACCTTTACTGCAGCATTAATCGTCTGTAAAATTGCCTTAAATCTCGCTTGCTTGAATTCTACGCCTGTAAATCCACAGCTGGAGTCGTGGTTACCAGGGCGACGGGATTAGGATGGGAATATATGCACGTGGTTGCGACATTTCAGGAAATGAAGCAATCGGTGTAATTGTTTCTAAAGCGATAAATAACCTCGTTTGATCTTCGAGTGTGGCTGAACGGTGGTCCGGTGAAAACCTGTTTCCCCCGCTGTTATTTTGCTAGGCCGACATCACTACGAATGATACTGTGTCTGGCCGCCGTTTATAGGATACGCTTACTCGCAACACAGACGACACATCCAGAGCAAATAATGGCGATCAAGGATAAACTGTTCGTACGGCTGTTATTGCTTTCACTTTTACCGCTCCTGAATCTGTGCCTGTATCTTTACTTCATGAGACCGAGCAAAGAAATCTCGCAGGTGAACGACGGTGGGAAACGTAAACTGACCGACTTTAGTCGACAAGTCATTGCTTTGCTAGGAAACAACTCCGCTCACAATGTAACTTTACACGATCTGACCAGCTCTGAGGATATAACCTCCTGTAACAACAGCACCTCGTGTTTATCCGGATATATGCGGCATGATGGAGTTTCAAGGGACATGAAATTTTTGCTCAGCAACCCCTATCGGTGCGACGATGTCTGGAAAGCTGCCTCGGATAGTCCTGACCTTTTCCTGCTCGTTCTTGTCAGCTCCCGAATAGTCAATTTTGTGCGGCGGGAAGCCATACGCCAGACTTGGGGAAGCGTGCAGGTAATCGGGAGAACACGAATAATCACGATGTTCCTGATTGGAAGCAGTCTAGACGACAGAGTAAGAAAATTGGTTAGGACTGAGAAAGCTGAATACGACGATATAATCATGGGCGACTTTATTGACTCTTACTATAATTTGACTGTGAAGAGTATTATGGGATTCAAGTGGGTTAAATATTATTGTCCTCGGGCAAAATTTATATTAAAAGCAGACGATGACATGTATCTGAATTATGCCGCAATCGTGGATTTTCTCCCAAAAGCAAACAGCAGTCATTATGCAGCCGGATATGTGTATCTAGGACAAACGCCAAACCGAAATTCATCGCACAAATGGTTCATGTCAAGGCAACTTTACCAAAGTGATATCTATCCGCCATTTTGTTCCGGCACCGGTTACGTCATGTCGTCTGACGTTGTGCGGGATACATACGAGATTTCCTTGGACACGCCCTTGTTGCCACTCGAGGACGTTTACGTCGGCGTGTGTTGGGATAAGCTCCACATATCACCCTTACATCATCCTGGGTTCAGAGTATCCAAACAACAATATCCACCTTGCATGTATTACTTTTTGTTGACTGTCCACGACCTAACGCCAGACGAACTTTATGAAATTTGGAATTTCGTGAAAAAGGGTCACTTTATTCGATGCAACCATCTTCTTGGGATTAAGGAGTCATTATCCCCTGCAATTGCGGATTTTTCAAGGATATTTACGTAGATTGCTCACATTGAACCACAATCATACTGTGAAGAATTAGCAAGCAATAAGCAATGCGTAGGAGTGACATATGTCCAGGGAAGATATAAAAGCACCAAATGTTAACATTTCTTCGAGGAAGACAGATTAGCTTCACTGTCATTTTTCGATGCATTACACTCTTCAAACGATGGCAGACCTCTTTACAGTACAGAAGGTCATAAGTCCAACAGTTGAGCGAGGAACGAGCTAGGAGATGATCTGCTGGGTATAAACACTTTAGTCCCTGGAGAGCTATAAATTCTGTTTTGTATAATATCGAGAACTCTTTTAATCATGCCTTCGTTTTGTTCTGTATCCGACCATTAACGGTTCTGTGGACAATTTATCACGTGAAGAAGGAGGCTTTTTTCAACATTGCGTTAATTGCCACACTCATTATAATGTAAATAAATATCATTAAAAAGCTCTTAACTTAAAAAAAAGCTTGTAAGGTGTATAAACCGGACGAGATAACAAAAAATTACAACAATGAAATTAACATTTGTTTTTTAAAAGGTCGCTGTTAATTGTGATATGACGTTGAAAACATTATATGAAAACCCGACAATTAACCAATTCATCATTGCTCTTACATCAGTGATACTGATGACGTATTACAGCGTCTTATTACATGAGTAGGACGAGGTAAAAAGCTGCAAAAACCAATGAAATGAAAGTGCTTTGTATCATCGGAGTAAATGCCATACACTGTAGCATCCGTTCG